>NW_027204860.1:92500-692500 GCF_024711535.1 Dipodomys merriami
GTTACATTTTCACACACATACATTATGACTGGATTCGCCCACTGCACCACTTTTGCAAAATTTCTTAATTGTACAGGCAAGGAAGATGAAGTTGAGGATTACAAGCCCAAGACAGCATAGCTATTAATTGGCATCAAGATTATTTGACTTGGGATGGGAAGGTGGCTCAGTGGTAGAGAGCTTGCCTTGCATGCATGAGGCCCTGGGTTCGATTCCTCAGCACCACATAAGCAAAAAAGAAAAAGCTGGAAGTGGCGCTGTGGCTCAAGTGGTAGAGCGCTAGCCTTGAGCTGAAGAGCTGAGGGACAGTGCCCAGGCCCAGAGTTCAGGCCCCACGACCGGACCCCCACAAAAAAAAGATTATTTGACTTACAAAATCTTCATCTTATGAAAAAGAATATAGTCAGGAAATCTAGAAGCATATATCTTTGTGTGTGTGCTGTTTCTTTGGCTTACATGCTGTCCCTGAGCCGCTTTGCTCAAGGTTAGAACTGTACTCCTTGAGCCACAGTACCACTTTCAGCTCTTTGGTAGTTAATTGGAGGTAAGAATCTGAAGGACTTTCTATCCTGGGCTCTCTTTGAACCACAATCTTCAGATCTCAGACTCCTGAGTAGCTAGGATTGCTGGTGTGAGCCACTGGCAGTTAGAAAAACATCTATTAGTTGTCCCACTTAAACATGGAAGCAGTAGGTCGATTGATACTGGTGATACGCAGATAATGATTCCTCTACTTGTTCCCCTCTGGTGTTATGAGTAGTGTAATAATGTTCTTTCAGGTTTATATCACTGTGCAATAATTGTTCCATTTTGTTCAGTAAACAGTTTTTCAGGTCAGGAGAACTGTGAGGGGAGAATATGGAATAAAAATTTTATTTGTACTTTTTGTGGCCTGGCAATAACTTCTCAGAATGTTTGCAAGAGGAAACAAGATTCCATAATGGCCGAATAAAGGAAAAGACACACACTGCCCTAGAAGAAGTGCCAGAGAAGGACAAATGGGAAAACTCATCCAGGCTCAGAGCAAAGCAACAGAATGGGCTGTTCATCAGCATGAAAATTTGTGAAGATTTTCTTACCATGGAGAGATCATTCAATGCTGGCATTTACAATATGTTCCAGGACTCATATCTGTTTAGTTCTGTTTCCTCTGAAGCATGTTTGATAATGACAGAATGGAGAATGTAACAATGGCACCTGGTTATGGTTTCTGAATGAGATTTCAACTCTCCCCAAAACAAGTTAGGGTTGTAATGAATGACTTGGATTTCCTGAGAGATATTCATGTTGAATTCCTTGTTTCTATTAAAGTTATCAAATGAATACTTGTAAATTTGTAAGATGTTATTATAACAAAAATGAAATAATGTTTTTTTTTATGTTATTACGAAGCACCCAGTTTCCTTTTAGATAGAAAATATTTGGCTGGATTCCAACTAAAGTCTTTACATCTCAGCCCCTCAGGTTTGTAGGCATCAGTCACCTCTCCTGGCTGAGACAAATATTTTTGGTAAGGAAAATCACTATGATATAGATCATGAGGCATGAAGAATGTAGACTAAAAAGGAATATTTTGAAAGCATTAACAAAACTGGAGTTATAACAAAATTGCCGGCTTCAGTGAGGAGAAAAATGAGAAAGAAGTTCCAGAGGCAGAGAATTGAAGACTAAAGATAACTATGTGAATATCTCTTTGTTAGCAGAGCTACTGAAGATTTATTTTTAGAAAAATTCAGCTTGAAATAATGGTGCATGCCTATAATTCTAACTACTTCTGACATAGACTCTGGAAGGTATAGGAGGTTTGCTGTTGGTATGGTGAATATATCAACATCTAAAACAAACGTGACACATATTGATAAAAGAGGCAGAAGTAGGAGGATCACAGTTTGAGGCAGAAGTGAGCCTTTGTGTGTATGTGGATGGTAATTAAGTCATGGAGGCAAGCCTTCATGACTGGGATTTAAATAAACAGAACCAAATAGATTTGACTCCTAATCTTTAGTACAGTGCATCACTCAGGAAAAAAAAATCCTGACTCTGTTGGCATTGCAATCTTGGACCTCCAGGCTCCAGAGTGCAGAAATAAATTTGTTGTGTATAACCAATTCAGTGTCTGGTAATTTGGCATCATAGGTCAAAAGGACTAACAGTAAGCCAGTTGAAAAGGACTGTTGTGGTTTCTTATTTTCCCCCTTTTTCTTTTCTCTTTTTGTCGGTTGTCGGGCTTGAACTCTGGGCCTATGAACTGTCCCTCAACTCTTCAATTGTAGACTAGCGCTCTACCACTTGACCCTCAGCCACACGTCTGGCTTTTTCTGCTTATGTGGTGCTGAGGAATCGAACCCAGGGCCTCATGCATGCAAGGCAGGCACTCTACCACTTAGCCACCTTCCCAGCCCCGGTTTCTCTATTTTAATTTTCCATCTTTCTGGAGTCCTTCTGATATTGAAAAATGCTAAGGCTCCATAGAGAAAAGTTTTAAAATTGCCCTGTTGTCCAACTCTGACTTCATAAATTTTGGAGTATAAGGAATTACATCAAGTACCTGAGAGACCTAAGACAGCACACTTCATCGTCTTCTGCTTTGCTCATCAGCACCTGGTGCAAATTTACACTATATAAACAAATCAACTAACGGCAGTTATAATAAATTTTAAAATACATAGCCAGAAAACACTTTGTGAATACACTTGCACTGTAGTCTCATTGGCTCCCATGTCCAAAACAGGAAATGGAGGTGTAAATAGAGGTAGGTAATTTACTCAAGGTTGCAAAACTGGTATATGGGTACATTTAAACTCAGACTAATCTATATCCATACCTAGGCTAACATACCATGTGCATTTATTTTTCAGCAGAAATAAAAGACTCATAGACTTTTTTTCAAGTTCTAGACTCATGTGTACTATCATGATATCTCTGTCCTGGGTGTTTACTGGTGCCCCCACGTCATATCAGCTGATGTTGATACATCTGTATGCACACAAGTAAAAATGGCTGGGACTTGGGCAACTGAACTGTTAAAAATCTCCCATGCAATAATAATGTGTAATCAACAGTATACAATCATGGGCTAGAGAATAAAACATCTATGATGGTGCTAGGCCCACCTCACAATTGGTCTTTTTCCTTCCTTCCTTTTTAGTGCTGGGGATTGAACCCAGGGCCCTGTACATATTAAGAAAGTGACATAATACCAAGTTATATGGCCATTTCAATCACTCCAATTTCACTTTCCAATTTACTGCTACCTAGTTCCTGATACTTTACATTCCTTGGTCATAATATTTGGAGATTACTGAACTTCGTAAACTTTTCATCATTTTACAGAGTATTTGTTTTCTCCCTTCCTATGTATCATGACATTGTGCAAGAAAGATTTTCTTGAATTTCCCAGCCAGAGTTCTTGGCTCATCATCAGGTTCTATTTTACCATGTATGTCATTATATTACTACGTTAATAATAAGAACTCACTTAAATAATTGTTTTTCTATAAACTATTGGTAGACCCAAGTTAAATCCTTGCTTTATATAAACAGGAATAAAATTTTTCTTGTTTTATTTTCCTCTTTTTGACTTGGTTTTGTAGAACTGTTGATTTTCTTGATTTTGTAGAACTGTTTTTTATCCATGAATATTTTTTCAGGACATTTCTTCATATTGTATATAATACAATTAAGAGATTTCCAGCCAAAGAAGACAACTCAGAATTCTAGAGGTTAATGTCTGTAATCTGGGTTTCTGTGCACTTGGCAATGCAGTTGGCATCTCAGTGTTACAACAATAGAAATCTATATTGAAAGTTGCTTTCTTTTTGGTTTCCCATTTTGAGCCATATGAAGCATTTAAGGGGTATAGAAAATTATCCATGGGAGTATGAGCTGGTAATCTTTTTAAAAATGTTTTTTTATTGTAAAGATACTGTATAGAGGGGTTACAGGGTTACAGTTACAGCAAGGTAATGAGTACATTTCCTGTCGAGCATTCTTACCCCCTCCTTTGTTTTCCCACTACATTTCCTTCCCTCTGTACTTTCCCAACTCTTTCTTTCCCCTATCCCAAAGTTGTGAAGTTCACTTTCAACATAGTGTATTGTATATCTCATTGTTACATTTGGTCAACCTGTATCCTTGTTTCTGCATTTTGTTATTTCCCTTCCTCTCCCCACATTAGAAAAATGTATACACAAGATGCAGGGAACCAGAATCAAATACAGTGACAACAGAGGATATATGTACAGGTAATCTTTAGCCTTCAAATTCCAAAAGAAAAATTAAGCAATGAATGATAAAATTTGTTCATAAGGGTACTCTCAGGCTTCCAATTGATGCTCTGATTCTTCCATTAAAATAAAATTTTGTTAGAATCAAGGACTGATCAAGGCTAAAATGGAAATAGCCGTGGAAATGATGACATTAAGTTTGTATTAGTTAAATATGCCTTCCTATCAATGAAATACAATGGAAAAGGTTTGTATAAAAACTGGATGATAGCAAGAAGGATTTTAGACAAATACATTATAGTGGGTAAGTTGTGTAAAAGTTACAAAACTGGAACTGCATGCTGGGAAAATGAATAACTTCACAGGGAGGAATAACTTACTGTTTTAGATGAGCCAAGTTAAGATGGATCATTTTGTAAGAAGAATGTTTGTATTTGGTTCTTTCTAACAACTAGCAAATGCTTGTCTCTTTATAAAAAATAAATACTACAATGAAAAATCCAAAAGTACTTTGATGATCCATTTAAATATTTTGGAGACAACAAAGTTTTTCAAGGATAGAGACAGTTTAATTAATTATGGAATTTATTAGCACTGGAGTCCCATGTACTCATTTTAAATAATGTTCTTAGAACAGTATGGAATTTCTAAGGATGTTATTGGTTAGGAAATATATGCATGATATAATGAGATGAAAAGTCAAATTATAAAGTAGGCTCACACCTGCAATCTTACTGACAAGGGTGAGAATTGAGGATCATGGTTCAAAGCCAGCCCCCATTTAGCCACCAAAATGCCAGAAATGGAACTGTGGCTAGAGTTGAGTAAAAAGAAAAGCTGAGAACAATGTGCAGGCCCTGTATTCAAACTCCAGTTTTAGCAATAAACAAATGAGTAATCAAACAAATATATGACCCCAAATTGTAGGAAAATATGTATAGACATATATGAATGCAGAGGGGTCTAACTGTGGTGTTCCAGTGTTTACCTCATGGAGCTCCAAGATAGGAACAGTACAAATATTTACTTAAAGGAAATCAAACATAACACTATGTTGGAAATGATCTGTACATCTTGGGGGGCGGGATTGAGAAAGTGAGGGAAAGAGGAAGAAAAATGAGGGAGGGAGTAATAAGTTAGATAAGAACTGTTATCACTACCTTACTTATGTAACTGTAACCCTTCTGTGCATCACCTTGACAATAATACTAAAATTAAAAATAGAAACACAATCCTTTATATATGTCATTATATTTAAAAGTATATTTTAAAAGAGTTATATGCATGTTTTAAATTTCAAATGCATTGCCCCACTCTACTGGATTATACTGGAATATGGGGGGAATTACTTACACATGAGTCCATGAGTAAGGACCCCAATAAGTATTCCACAAAGAAGCGTCAACATGGACCAAAGGGTCCTACCCATAATACTTTGCTTCTACAGCAAATCACACAACCTCCAAAATCCACATTATTTAAACATTTAAAAGCAAATGATGAACCAGCCTCTCCATTTGTAGAAATACATACTTGTAACAAGGATGGAAAAGGCACCGAGAACCAAAGTGAATGATGCACAATTTTAAGGAAGATGCCATAAATAAACGAATGTGTCCCACACATTTCCAACTGTAAATCTGGGAGAGTCAGTCATCTTGTCATACTAATAAAAACCACAAAAAGGTAACTGTGGGATTCAAAAGATTGCATGAGAACAGGTGTTCATTGTGACAGCACAGCAACTTCAGTGCAAATTACTATCTCTGTGTTTGCTTGTCTTATTCCCAACTCATTCTTGAATTCTGAAGTTGAGATTCTGGAGAGCCAGTTCTCTTAGCTCCAGTAATTAATTGGAGATATAATTTCTTCACATAGTTCTTGTATTCTCACTGTTTATTAAGCTTACTGAGTACTAATGGGAGTATAAAACACAAGGAAGTCTTAACTTTTCCACTATTTTTTTAAATGTCTGCGGTAAGAACAACAAAGCTAATGAAAGCAACAAATCAGAAGCCATATAAAGATATTTGTGTTGTATTGGTACCAGGAGAAATTGAAATGTCACATATAAATACCAAATGACATTTACAAAGCACAAAAAATAATTCTTCTGTGAGCTAATATGATAATTACACATGTATATTTTCCAACAAAATCCCCATTGAGAATAACACAGCCATTTTCAATCACAGAAGCAAAGCTAAAAAGAAATGCTAAAATTTCCACCTTTTCTTTCCTAGAGTTGAGAGGGTTGATTCTGCTGACATTGACTGTTTGATCCTCTTCCTCCTCACAAATAAGTGTGCCTATGTAGAACAATTTATATC
This sequence comes from Dipodomys merriami, assembly GCF_024711535.1. Classification (NCBI taxonomy): domain Eukaryota; kingdom Metazoa; phylum Chordata; class Mammalia; order Rodentia; family Heteromyidae; genus Dipodomys; species Dipodomys merriami. The sequence goes on from NW_027204860.1 coordinate 99,057, forward strand.
TATATCTTAACTTCATGAGTGTCTAGCCTTTCTGGACTGATCTTCAGTCTGAGTACCATCTATGTAGTATATGTATTTTATGAACATAGACCATCCCTTAATAAGCAGAAACATGCTTTAAAACAGTTCTAACAGAAACACCTGTGATAATGGAAATATTCTATATATGCCTTGTCTAACTCGCTACCCACTGGCTATATGCGGCTAATGAATCTCAAATGTGAGTAGTGTCTGAGACATTAATCTTTCCAATTTTAGTTAAATGAAATTTTAAATAATAAAATTCATCTACTCACTCTTAACTGAACAGCTCGGTTTCCAAATAAGGAAGCTGAAGTTCTTACAAAGATGGTAATAAGTATAAAGTCTTGACTTTAGAGATGCCAAATTCTTACTCTGGCACACACTTAAATTCCTAGTGCTACTGGAGGATTGAACCCAAAACCCTATACTTGTGAAACAACATCTCTACTAGTGCCATACCTGCAGATTGTAATTGGATTTCTTATTTTGAGGTAGTATCACTGTGCCTGGGCCGAATTGGACTGCGGTCCTCCTAACACAAGCAAGAAAACATTGCACCCAGCAAATGGTTAGAGTTTCTGAAACTTCTTTTTTTGTGTGTTCTTGCCTGGCACTGGAATTCTATAATATTTGTTTCCCAAGTAGATAAGATTAAAGGTTTGAGCCACTTTATCAAGTAAAGGTATACGATTTCAAAATAGCTTGATATTGCCTGTATTTGTGCTTAACAGATAGATCTAACCTTAATTTTCTCCCTCTTTTGTTTAGTACTCTGAGTTGAAAACATTGGATTTCTTGATAAACATGGCTTTGTTTTAGATGGAATCCCCTTAAAATAAAAAAAAATCTCCCAAAATTTTATGTCAAAAATCATGGAAAAGACGGCTTCAGGTTTGAAAACAACAACACTGATCCTTAATTTATAAATGCAATATATTTATAGTGTTAGTCAGTGCTTTCTTATGTATGAGAAGAGAAGGAAGGCAGAAATGTGAAAATTTTGAACATGTACCATAGTTGCTTTATTAGTCTGTAGTTGAGGACAACTTTGATTTATATCTTGGTTGTTGTTGTGAATAAGGTGAATAACAATTAACTACAGATATATTTATGAGTTACGCAGAGAAAATTAATCACATTATTGGTGGATAAGATGATATTTTAACTTAGCATTTCTCTTTTTTTTTTGTTGGTCATGGGGCCTGAACTCAGGGCCTGGGCGTTGTCCCTCAGTGCTTCATCTCAAGCCTAGCGATCTACCCCTTGAGCTACAGCACCACTTCCAGTTTTCTGGTGTTTATTGGAGATAAGAGTTTCACAGACTTTTCTGCCTGGGCTGGCTTTGAACCGTGATCCTCAGATATCAGCCTCTTAAAAAACTGCATACTACATTCTACAATGAGAATACTAACCTGTATTTTGACCAAGAGCCTAGAAAATTTCCTTTTCTCAACACTCTCACAATTATTAACTTTTGTAATAATGAGCAAGTTTTTACTATCTGCAGCACAACCCAGACGGGCCTTAGACTTAAATTCAATCTCCTAAGTGCTTGGAATTACAAGCCTTTACCACAAAACATATGGTTCCTTTGATTTTTTTGATGAGAGTTATAATAGTTATGAAGTAGTATCATAATAATTTTGAATTACATTTCCCTAATGACTTCTGGTCTGAAAGCATTAAGCCAGCATAGAAGTTCTATTAAGTGCAACTAAGTTAAGCCACTGTCAATCTTCAGGTATTTAAGGAAAACATGTCTATTCAGAACTTTTGCCCATTTTAAATCAAGTGTCTTGTTAATCTCAACTTTAATCTTCTATGCAAAATCAATAAATAATTCAAGGTAGTAGAAAGGAAAAAATTAAGCTACTCCTAACATTTTTCAATTATCAATAACAAGATATTGCTTAAATCATTTTCTGTTTAAGCTAGAAAATATATAAATCAATTTACTTAGACATTTTACAAGGCTGTATGTATTTGATTTATTTTACCTTGATTATTCATTCCAAAGCATATGTGTCTAATTTCCCTTGGTTTCTTTGAATCTCAAGTAGTTCAGTTTTGAACTGAAGAATAAATGGAAGGAATCAAAAAATAATATATATTTCCTCTCATCGGATGATGCCTCTACAAGAATGAGGAAAGAGTTCATCCTTCTAAGGACCTATGGTAGGATATCAAAAAGAGAATTCATTCCTGTAGGTCTTCCTTATGATGTAAAACAATATATTGCTCAGAAACTTTTGTTTTATCAGTTTTTCACATTTTCATATGGACTACACCTCAGTTTAAAACTTTCATTCATTATTCTGTTCCTGATATTTTTACAATACCAAGACATAAGATAACCAGTTTGATTTACAGCATGAGAAGTTATCCACCTGGCTTCCTTGGAAGCAGAGCATGGTCAATACATACCATTACTTCTGGTTGCTCACTACATGTAATAGTTTTTGCAATGCTTATCGCATTCTATTTAGTATTTTAAAAAACCACTGGCTAAACTCAAAGCACATTCATAGAAGTTTAGGTTAAGTATTTCACAAGTTTTATTCCCCTTAATTCTTAAGATAACATTTGCTATAATCCTAATGTTATTATCATTTTAGTGTTGGGAAAAATTGCAATTGAAGGCACTAAGTGCATGGTGCAAAGATACTCAGTGAGAAAGGAAATGAGTCAAAGTATCTTTTTGAAAAAGTACTAAAAATTACTGTCTTTTAAGAATCCCAAAACGAAAAAAATTCACATAAAATCACCAAAATGCTTTAAAAGTAGGAGATAATAAAAGAGGCTCCCATGAAGTAATTTTTTTCTACTTTAAAAATTATTCTGAAAGCCTTGTGGTGGTTGGTCACACCTGTAATCGTGTCTACTCGGGATATCTACTCAGGAGCTGGGTATCTGTGGATAACTGTTGGAAGCCATTCATGGCAAAATAAATTCATGAGATAATTTTTCAAAAATTTTAATGAACTAGAAAAGGGCCAGGAATAGAGATGTAGCTTATAGAGAAGCTCACCAATCTAGAGAGGAAAGGCCTAGCAAGACCTTGAAGCCCTGATTTCAAATTCTGAGCATGCAAAATGGCTGTGTGTGCATGCACACACACACACACACACACACACACACACACACACACACATACACACACACACAAACACATTTATTCAAAATACTTTCATATCAGTGTTTTGCAATGATTTCTTTGTTTACAATATTATATGAATAAAATAAAGGAAATAAACTCTTCCATCTCAGAACATTTTTATACCTTTTTTATTGTAAAAGTACTGTACAGAGGGGACATATTTACATGAGCAATGTAATGAGTACATTTCTGAACAAACATTGTTACCTCCTCCTTTATTTTCCCCCTACCTCTCTTCCCTCCCACCTCCAAAACTATACTCTCCTCTCCCCTTCAACAACCAAAATTGTAAAGTTCATTTTCAACATACAGCCTTGTGCATCTCATTGTTAAAATGGGTCAATTTGTATCCCATTGAAGAATTTTGGTTTTATTTTCCTTCCCATTCCCAAATTAGAGGATCATATATACAAGATATAGCAGCATCAAATACAGTGAAAACATGTTATAGTTTGGGGGAGGAACCTATAAAGAAACACAAAAAAATCACATTGCACATTATAAGTATGTTAGAAACAATAGCAAGAAAGATAAAACCACTTGTATCCCTATCTTGGGGTTCATTTCCCTTAACATTATCTTATCTGGTCATATGGACATAGCTTTTGACAGTTTCTGTTTATCCCAGACATGTATTAGTTATTGAAAATTAGGGAAACCATGGGACTTATGTTTCTTTGGACAAGCCATACTAATACTTTTATCTGCTACACTGTTGTATTAGTTTATTCAAACACACACATATACACATACAAACACACAGATATACAAAGGTGTAGTATGAAGACCCAGTCAGTCTGCAAGACAATATTTTAATAGGAATTACATAAAATATTTAATCTGCTGAGATCTGATTAGAATTTGTAGAAATACCTAGTTGCTTCCAGCCCTGGACAAGTCATTATCAATGGTGAACATATTGTCGTTTGATCTTAGAATGCCCCAGAGAGACCTATTTGTTAAGAAAAATAACTTTCCATTTCCTCCCAGACTGTGGAGAATACCTGAATAGTTCTTCTGGAGATTAAGTTCTTTAGAGTGAAACCCATGAGAACATAGGCTCTCATCTAATTTCTTCTTTTATCTTCTAATCATTCTAGGTCAAAAACATTTCTCTTTTAAATACTATCCACCTTGACATTGTCTTGTCACAGGCCCCCAAAGCAAAAAAACCCAACTGAACATACACTGAAACCTTCAAACTTGTAAATCTGAGTAAGACTTTCTGCTTAATAAATGGACAATAACATTTATTGTGGTAGGTTATAAAACTAACACAAAATTCTAGTTTTTCTAACTATGTTCAGTATATGAAATGTGCTACATTATAAAATATCTAACTCCATGTTGTATTTTGTGTTTTTGTATCTGTTGATCCTCGGGCTTAAACTCAGGACCTGGATGGTGTTTTGTGTTCAAGGCCAGTGATATACATACAATTTGACCTGGAAATCCATTTTCCTTGGTGATTAATTGAAGATAAGTATCTAATGAACTTTCCTACTCAGGATGGCTTTGCACTCTAATCTTCAGATCTCAATCTGTTAACTATCTAAAATTACATCGTTGAAGCACCAGTGCCTAGCCATGTTGCATATTATGTTTATCCAATTCTCAGCATTCTCTAGATGCTCCTACTACAATATAAAAATCTTTAAACATACTAAGGATATTTGCAACTTATATAATGAAGGAAGAATCTTCATCCTTTACAAAATCTATGCAAAATGTGTTCTAAATTATTGCTATTTTACTGTACCTTTCCTGCAACCAGTTTGATATAGTTTAATAATTGTCAAGCTTAATTTCTCTATGTTCTACTGGAGATTTACTAATTCATGCATGCAGGTATATGTATATTTATATCTATATGTATGTATATGTATATGTAGCTATATATTTACATACATATGTTCCAATGTGGATCATCAGACTGGAAACTTTGCTTTGTTTTAGTGTTCAGTAGTTGAGCCTGGTCTGCTCATTCTGTGACAATATCTGTGCTTATTCTCCTCATTCCTTTATTTACCATACCATCAGCCTTCTAAAATCAGCTTCATTTCTTGGAGAATGTTACCAATCAGTCCAGCCAATGTCCAACCAGAGGGCTTTAATAAAGCAAGCTTTACGGAAGGAAGATAACATGAAGTGACAACTACAGAATTTCTAAGGAGACCTAGCAGGTTATCAAAATTATGTCTGACATCTTTCACATTTCTGTTTCCTTCTCATAGTTAAGAAAACTTTGACCAACACTATAAATATATAGCATTTATAACTTAAGGATCATTGTTTTGGTTTCCAACCTGAAGCCTTCTTTTCCATGATTTTTGACATAAAATTTTGGGAGTTTTTTTGATTGTCATGGGATTCCATCCAAAACAAAGCCAATGTTTTCAATTCAAGCGTACTGAAGAAAAAAGGGAGAAAATCAAGGTTAGCTATATATGTTAAGCACAAATATAGCCAATATCAAGAAATTTAGACATTGTATACTTTTACTGGATAAAGTGTCTCAAACCTGTGATCTTATCTACTTGGGCATCAACAATTAGAGAATTCCAGTTCCATGCAAGCCCAGACAATAAAAAAGAAGTTTCAGAAACTAATCATTTGCTGGGTACAAGGTTTGGTTTTTGTTAGAAGGACTGCAGTCCAATCAGGCCCAGGCATAGTGATACTACCTCAAAATAAGAAATCCAATTATAATCTGCAGGTATGACAGTAGTAGAGATGCTGTTTCACAAGTATAGGGTTTTAGGTTCAGTCCTCCAGTACCACTAGGAATTTACGTGTGTGCCAGGGTAAGAATTTGGCATGTCTAAGGTCAAGACTTCATACTTGTTTTACAAATTCTAATAAAACCTTTACCTCTTTTGCTAATTTTTAAAAGTATAACCATCACTTCCATGCACAAACCAAATAATTTCCTATTACAGATTTTTCTATCCATTAAGTTATATGCTATGTGTTGGATTCTGTCCCACTGAAGTAATATTAAAGATAGAAAACCCATTGTCTTAGAAAGTGACTGCATTTAGGAGCTCCAGTGGCGCAATTGGTTAGTGTGCAGTACTTATAAGAAAGTGACTGCATTTGGAAACAGAATCTCAAAGGTAGCATTTAAGTTGATGTCTCTTCCAAGAGAAGCAGAATGCCTTGAATATGCCAAGGAAAGGAGACTCAGAAGAAGCCAACTCTGATCTTGGAGTTCTACTTCCACCAACTCAGAGGCAATGTATTTACAATATTAATGCTACCCAATCTTTGGTCGTTTATTATTACATTTACTAACAAACAAGTGGAATCTATAAGACAAGAAAGTCATTGACTCTTGCTGTCCATGACTCATCTCTATAATCCTAATGATTAAAAAGGATGCGACTTGGGGGATAATGGTTTTCAGGCTGGTAAGAAAGTTCATGAGGTTCTACCTCCAATTAACTACAAAAATTTCTGGGCTGGAGAGATGGCTCATACCGTAGATTGACTACTGTTAGCAAACGGACTGAGAGCATGAGGTATGTTCAAGCCCCACACTGGGAGAAAGAAAAAATCCTTAGATGAATACTATGAGAAAAAAAGTTATGAATAGGAAAGCAGAAACAAAAGAAATAAGCTTAATGATACAGACAAAGCTTCCCAATGTGAAATATGGCAAAAATTTTGATAGTTAGGGTTTTCCTTCCTTTGCAGTAGAAGTAAATGATATTTCTACTTGAAGAAACAAGTATAAAATTGTATGCAGTAAATAATGACATTACTTTTATGTTTCCATATTTTAACTTGTTTTCCTACAAAGATATACAATAGTGTAACTATGGAAAATCAATAAATATTGCCTTTTAATATAGGATTACATAGCCTTGCAAATGTCTAAAATTGATCTACAGTAAAATCATTGCCATTGATATCCTTCTGAAGATTCCAATGTTTATAATTTCAGCTGACCTTCCACAATACTCATACCCCAAATATAATTTTTAGTTCATACAATCCTAGCAACATAAGCATATGGCCCAAAATGTTCATTACCTGTATCTGCTGTCATTAATGTAGTATAACTAATACAATTAAGTACATACCCTGAGAGAAAGTAGTTTCTTCCTTGTAAATACATGCTTGCAAGCTCACACACATACACACACATATTTAGCACTCTAACTCAGGTTATATTCCTGACATTGGGTATCAGACAATGATCAAATAATCAAACTTTCCTGCCCAGACATAAAATACATTCATAATTCCACACATACAAAGACACCAGATCATTCAATATAATGAGAATATTTAACAGAATCACCCAGCTCCTGAATCATCTACTCCCTGATTTCATTCATTTATGATGATGTGTTTTTCATATCATATTTAAAAATCGTTTTGAGTATCCCTAATTAGCAGACAAAAATATGCTATCATAGAAAATGTAGGTAAAATTACTTGTCTCTCGGTAATCTTTAATATATTTCCTTCTTGCAGGCTGTTTCTAGCATTTTGCCCTAATGTCTAATATTAAGTTACAAAGGACATGCCATATTCCTTAATTCATTTTCCCTAAAAGTTATGATATGGAGTTGACTCTGATTTTTTGCTTATTCTAAAGTAAATTTTCTCAACAACTTGAATTATCGTTAATGTTAATCCGAATCCATTTGAAATATCAAAAAGAACTGGAAATGCACCTTGGCAATGATTTGTGAATGGCAGTAATGGTTGTGGGGAGCTAAAGGACTTGAATTATCTAGAGTGCCTTAAAAGTGGCACTGTTATCTAAGGACTGATCACTTAGTAAACTTTTAAAGTGTGGTCTTCTTATTTCATCTAGGAAGATAAAAGTATGCTTTTCAGCACATTCTTGCCTGCAATGCACCAGAATTATTTCTTTTGTACAGTTTATACCAGGTGCTACTGTAGTGAAACCTACCAATAAATTCACAGCCCTGTTAGCTGCTTTAGATTTTGAAATTTTCTTCGAGTAACCCTCGTGATTTGAGCCCAGATTCATGGGATAGTAACATAATCCACAAGTGCAAAACACTGCAATATAAAAAGACTCTTTCAAAATGAAGTTCAACTTTTTTTTGTGTGTGTGTGTTTTTTTCTTATTGAATGTCTTTTAAGGAGCTAAGGGCTATTTATTTCTCATTATTGTTGATGTGACTTAAATAAATTTACCAGATTTTTCAAATAAAATAAACAGATATAAAATGACATATTTAGTTACAGAATAAAGCTAAACTTTTGAGTGATTTTTTAAATTCAAATCCTGTTCTCAGCTATTCTCAAATAACATTGCGATGAGCCAAGCATATACGTAAATTGACACATGTCAAGCACACAGAACTCTGGAATTTTTTGTTTTTGATTTCTATATTAACTTCACCTAGAAAAGAAAATTATCACTTGCTTCATGTCTTAAGTAATCTACTTAAACCAAGTTTTAATAATTTTATCAATAGATCTCATGATCTATGGAATTTATGCATTGAATAAGTGTTTGATTTCTTATTTCCATTGAATTAAGATTACACTTATTTTATTTTTTGCATATGAAATAATGACATTCTTGAGGATAAAACATGCCTGTTTTTCATTTTGATTGCCAAAATGGAACTATTAGGAACTTTGAAAATTTAACCTGAAGTCTGAACATTCAACTATCATTAGGATTTGAATTGTGTTACTTACAACTTTAATGTTTAAGTAAAAGGCATTACTTAAATAGAAAGCAAAATTCCAAGTTATCATACTTTATTCCCTGAATTGACTTTATATTTATTATATATATATATATATATATATATATATATATATATATTTATTATTATTATTATATTTATATAACATGAAATAAGTACTGAAACAAACTATGAGATATGGAAGCAGAAGACTCATTTTTTGAATTGTTATTGTTGTTGTTTATAATAGATTGTGATGAATCTGTCTTCTTTATGCATGGTAGATTCATTGCACGTCTTCAGCAAGGTGTGGGGTGTGCACAGAGCTTTAGGAAAAAGGGTGAGACTTGCATCAGTGGAGTTCATTGAACATTGATGAAAGTGAACTATTTAGAACATAGGTGGAGACAGCAAGGAGGGACTGGGAACATGTGAGGGAACTGAAGACATTTCTAAAAGGAAATGTACTCATTACCTGACTCATATAATTGTAATCCCTCTATAAATAACTTAATAATAACAACAGAGTAAATTTTATTTTTAATAAGCAAACAAAACATTGTTTCTTAGAATCATAGAAGTTTGTTTTTTTTCACTGGATTGAGCTGGTTGGATCTATGTCTGAAAATAACTACATTGGCATTCATCATTAGAATTTTTGAGCTACTAAAAGTAAAATTCAATTATGATTGTCTGTATGTTTTTTGAGATTCTGATTCATTTATTTCTTTAATCTAATTTGAATTATTTCTTTCTACTGGTTTTTGGTTTGGCTTATTCCTGTTTTTCAAGGACCTAGTGGTGCATCATTAGTGCTAATGCAAGATTGTTATAATTTGATGACGTACATACTCAAAGATATAAATTTTCCTCTGACTATTGCCTGTGCTGTTGTGTCCCAAAGGAGGTAGTATTTTGTGTGTTCACTTACATTGAATTACATAAATGTTGGAAATTCCCTCCATATCTCTTCAGTGATTCACTGAGCTAAGATATGATCTATTTTGGAGAATGTTCCATGGACTGCTGAGAGAAATATACATATATACATACATATATACAAATATACATATATATATATATATATATATATATATATATATATGGTTACGCTGCTAGGTGAAATATTCTGTAGATATCTGTTAGGTATAGCTTGTCAGTGCAGTTATTTAGCTGTGAAGTTTCTTTGCTAGGTTTTGAACTGGATGGCCGGTCCAGAGGTAAGAATGATGTGCTCAAAGTACCAACAATGTGTTTGGATGTGTGCATGTTTTTAGGTCAAGTAGTATTTGTTTGATGAATTCTGGAGCTCTAGGAATAAGGGTATTGATATTTAGAACTGTTAAATCCCGCGATGTAGAGTTTTCTTTACCAATATTTAATGTCCTTCTGTGTCTCTTTTCACTTTCATGCCACTTTTAATTTAAAACCTGTTTTATCTAATATTCGTATAACTACTCTGGCCTGTTCATGAGGTCCATTTTTAATTTGTAAAGGTGTTGTACAGAACGGTTACAATTACATAACTCAGATAATGAGCACACTTCTTTTTGAACAGTGTCACCTCTTCCCTCATGTTCTCCCAGTTTTTCCCTTCCAACCTCCCTCTTCCACAAGTTGTATTGTTCAGTTCCAATGCAGTGTCTATTAAGTAGCACTGTTGCATTTGTTCATCCTTTGTTTCAGCATTTCTGTGCTCCCACTTGCCCTTTCCAAAATTACATATAAGACAAAAGGTGCAGAAAAAAACAGCAAAAGACGACAGAGGGGAAAATGAAAAATAAATAAACCTCTCATTTCCATTTCTTGTAGATCATTTGGGTGAACATTTTTATATGATAATATTCATATAGCTATTGAGCCTTTTTGATCCTCTCCAAAAGGGCATCCTCCTTTGATCTCACTATATAAATGGTTAGAATCCTATATAATTTATCATGTCCAAGTGTAATGTTTTATCTTTACCATCCAAGTGTGTTTACTTGTAGAATTAGAGGCACATTCTAATACAACAAATGAGGAAAATTAGGAAACCTTTGAGTCTGTCTTTCTTCACTTAATATGTTTGTTCCAAGTCTTTCCATTTCCTTATGAATGGTGTAATATCTTTCTTTCTGGATCAATAGAATTGCATCAAACTGAAGAGTTTCTTCGTGACAAAGGAAAACGTTAGAAATATATATAGAAAGAGAACGGAATGGAAGAAAATTTTTTACTAGCTAAGCATCAGACAAGGATTTTATAAATAATGCATATTTAGAGATCAAAAATTAAACCCAACAAAAATAAACCCTCAAATAAACAAAAACCCAATTAATATATGGGATTAACACTTAAAGAGAAACTTCTCAGAAGAAGAAGCAAGAATGACAAATAGACACATCTCTCTCCATAAAAGAACTGTTTCTAACATATTTATAAGATAATTTCTTTGTTGCTTTGTATGTCCCCCACCATGGTATAACCCCTGCTTTCATTGTGTTGGGTGTTGGTATAATTTGAGGAAGGGAAGGGCATAAACAAACCGTTTAATAAGGGTACAGGTGGACCCACTGCAACAATGAGATGTACAAGTCCTTATGTCGAAAAATGAACTTTGGTGGGGGGGCGGGGTCAGGGATGGAGTGGGGGGGGGAGGTGAGAAAGGGGTGGGAAGGAGATTCAAAGGAGGAGGCAACAATGCTTGATTAGAAATTTACTCATTAACTTCCGGCTTTTTTCATTTTGCTTATGTGGTGCTGAGGAATCGAACCCAGGGCCTCATGCATGCCAGGCAAGCACTCTACCACTGAGCCACCTTCCCATCCCGCTCATCAGGTTTTGAAACCTTTGACCTCTCATAGTTGGGCCTTCGGTAGCTGGGTGTTTTGGTTGAAAACAGAGCCAGGGTGCTGACCATGAACTCTGAGCAGAAGCTCTTTGCTTTACCATTTGGTGTCACAGTTCACTTCTGGTCTGTGTGTGTGTGTGTGTGTGTGCTCGCAGTGCACGTGTGTGCATACACCAGTCCTGGAGCTTCAAATGAGGACCTGAGCATTGTACCTGAGTTTCTTCTGTACTCTACCACTTGAGCCAGAGAGCCACTCAGGCTTTTTTCCTAGGATGTGATACTGAGGATTCAAACCAAGGGTTTCATATATGCAAAGCACTCTTCCCCTACAACCCATTCCCAGCATTCTACTTCAGGTTTCTTGCTTTCTTTTCTTGTAAGTTGGAGGAGTTGAAGTCTGAGCCTGGGTGCTGTCTCTGAGCTCTTCAGCTCAAGCTCTACCAGTTGAGCTACAGGGCCCCTTCGGGCTTTCTGGTGGTTCATTGGAGATAACCATCTCAAGGAATTTCCTGCCCAGGCTGGATTTGGCCATGATCCTCAGCTCTCAGGCTCCTGAGTAGCTAGGATGGCAGGCAGAAGTCAACGGAGTCCTGCTTCCACTTCAAGTTGCTAAGTGGTGAGAAGGAGATAATACTCTCATGGGACCTTTTGTGTCTTGGATAGTTCTGAATGAAGATTGTCAGATCTCAGCTTCCTGAGTAGGCAGGATGAAAGACCTCAGCTACAGATGCCTAGGGTCCTTGGCTACATGTGATAGGGCACTAGCCATATGTCTAACAGGGAAGGGTCAGTGCCTAGGCCCTGATTTCAACATTTACGACCTAGAAAAGTAAACCAAGACAATTTTCTGCAGGAGACAACTCATTAGAGTTCAGTACATACAAAATTTTAGCCCTGATATGGGGATATATCTAAGCCTCATATTTCTCATCTGCACAATCATCTTAGTTGTGGAGCTCTTACAGGGACCAGATGAAAGAATGCACCTTGTGAAGGACTCAGCACACAACACCTCATGAAGGACTCATCACATAGCTGTATCCCACAAGCTGTCATTAGAATTAGGGTATTTTCATCAGTATCACCATTCTTTCAGAAACACATCACAAACTGCACCAAGTTCACATCTAATTGTTTACAGGAATGGTTTTGTTTTTTTTGGGGGGAGGGGGAGTTAGCCACAGGGATTGCACTGAAAGGTTGGGCTTACTGTCCTAAGATCTTTAGCTCAAGGCTAGAGCTCTACCACTTTCAGCCAGAGCTCATAGTTTTACAGACTTACTGCCAGGGCTGGGTCTTAAATCCACCAGTGTCAGACCTCAGCCCCCGAGTATCTTGGATGACAGGGGTGAGTGAGCCAGCAACATCTGATTCCATGGAGCTGGGTTGCAGCGGTTTACCTCTGGCTATGTCAGGTTAGACGGCAGCTGTCAGCATCAAACTCCCAGCTTGTTCGGTTATAAGGTTTTTGCAGTCCTATCCTTATATCGTTGCATTCAGAATGTTATTTATTTATTTTTTGGTGCTACCCTTGGGTCATGAGTAAGAGTCTAGACATAAGATTTTATGCTCAAAGCTAGTGCTCAATTGCATGAGCGACTGCTCAACTTCTAGATTTTTCTGTGCATGTGGTAGTGAGGAATCGAACCCAGGGTTTTGTACATACTAGGAGAGCACTGAGCTCCAGGAGTGACAAGTGTATAAACAGATAAATGTGTAGATTGCTAGATAGATAGATAGATGTATATGTATAAAACAAGAGAGATGTATTTTATGAAAATGCATATACAATATTACTACCAATTATTAGCAACTAAATTATTCCTTCCTTTTTTTAAGTATCATGACTGAATAAATAATAAAATATTAATTGAAAATTTGTCAACAAAGTATAATTGTGTATAATTTTATAATATGAAAATCATACACTAACTAATAATTTAATTGTTACTTTTATAACATTATATTTGTATGGGTGTATCATCAGAATGCGTTTCTTAGACCCTCCCACCATTCATTAGTGGCAGTCCTGGGATTCGACCTCCAGGCCTAAGTTGCCACTTTCGGCTATGGCTTCCCTAATAGCTCAACAAACATCAGCAATGCAAGGTCATGTGCACTTTCTGAGCCTTGTCATTTAGACCCAGGATGGTCACAATACAAAGAAAAAAGAAGAAAAACCACCTTCTTGAACTCTTCAGTTTTATCCTTCCCATTATATTTTTGCCAGCCCTGAGATTTGAACTCAGGACCTAGGATCCCAGGGTAGGCTGTGGCAGAGGTGCCAAGACCGAAGTTCAAGCCCAGTGCTTGGCCAATAAATGAATAAATAAATAAATAAATAAATAAATAAATAAATAAATAAATAAATAAATAAATAAATAAATAAGGGCCTGTCTTGGAATTTGCATCATTTTTCTGACAGGGCTGGGATTTGAACTCAGGGTCTGGGTAACTCTGTGACATTGTGGGTGAAGGTGAAGCTCACCATCCTTAAAGACAAGAAATTCAGACCAGTTCCCAGGGTGTGAATTGAAGCCTCAGCACTGGAAAAAATAATATTTATTTATGAGATCTATTTGCATACATGGGTTTACTGCATATAACGTTCATTACCCTTATTTATTATACATATAACACCTCAGTTATTACATCATATCACCTAGATTGTATTTGTATATGGATTATACATTGTACGGGGACCCACGACTTTCACAGAAAAGGAAAATATGTGTCAAAATTGGATTCCTACTTCATGAATAAATTTTTGGCCTTGCAGGGATTTTAACTCACAGCCTAGAATGCCCAATCCATAAATGAAATCTCAGTTATAGCACACCAGCCTCCAGCAAACTGAGCTGCGAGGAAATTCTACAGACCTTTGATCAAGCCACAGTAGTGCCCAGTATTGATAGATATGTACATGTGTGTGTGTGTATATATATATATATATATATATATATATATATATATATATATATATATAATATAGGAAGAGAGTGAATGTGAGGATATACAATTATGTATATTATTACCAATAATTAGTTATTACATTCTTCTGTTATTTAATGAAGTATCATGGTAGAATACTTATAAAAGCATTAATTAAAAATTAGTCAATATCCTTTCATTAAGGGAATCATACCATGCTGCTAGAATGGAAGACATAAATCCAATAATATTTCTGTGGCATTCTAAAAATAGAATCCTGAGTTAACTGCAAATTTAATTACTACTTTTATAACATTCCATTGGCACTCACAAAAATAGGAATGAGTTCGTCACTGTCTCCCTCCATTTGTGGGTAGCAGTCCTAGAATTCGAACTCCAGGACTGGATAGTTTACTTTGATTGCAAACCACTGGAATGACACCTTGAAGATTTCAGATTGTCATGATTAAAAAAAAAACACAACAAGAAGAAAAGAAACCCAGGTGTCAGCAACTCCTGCCTGTAATCCTAGCTCCTCAGGAGGCTGAGATGTAGAGAATGCCAATTTGAATTCAGCCAGGGCAGGAAAGTCGGCAACATTCTTATTTCTAAAAGATCACAGGAAAAAAATATGCGTGGGGTTGGGGCTCAAGCTACAGAGTGCTACCCCTGAGAAAAAGGAGCTAAGGGACAAAGCCTAGGCTCATAGTTAAACCCCACAACTGTAACCCCCCCAAAAAAAAGGGAGCAGTAACTCCATGTCTCTGTGTATGTATGGATGATGTATGGATGATGGGCATTCATCAGATTGTGCAGGCCCAACCGCCCCAACCTGGGCAAGCTGGGACAAGCCCTCAGAGACTACTAAGTCAGAGCTGGAAGCTTGAACAAAGCATCCCTCTGCCATTTAATAACTGAAGCCCCAAAGGCTTTGCCTGGACTGGTGTGTGCACCGAATGCATTATGTTCTACCTGAGGTGTCCCATTGAGACACCTAGCAGCCAGCCACTGCCTCCAGGAGTGGTCGAAGGTTCTGGATCTATATTCTCTATTCCGCCCTAGGATGTGAGTCTAGGCCTCAGGGGACTAGTGGCTCTCACTCATTCATCATTCCTCATTGCCGAGTCATTGACTGTTCCCAAATCTCGGCAAAGTTATGAAATAGTCAGCGATTTCTATGCCGAAAGGGTAATCCAAAAAATCCCACCCTAATAACTCATGTTATAAGTCAGCCTTGGGTTTCGAATGTGGCTCAGCAGTCAAGTGGTTACCTAGTATGCACGAAGCCCTGGGTTAGATTTCTCAGTACCACAGGTAGAGAAAAAGACAAAAGTGGCACTGTAGCAAAAGAAGCTAAGGAATATGCCCAGACCCTGAGTTCAAGCCCCATGAATTCAAACCACAGTATTGGAGCGTGCGCGCAAACACACACACACACACACATGCGCGCGCACACACACACACACACACACACACACACACACACAAGATAGAGCATTTGCTAGTTAGCCTGCACAAGTTCCATCTCTAGAAGGAAAAAGGAAGGAAAGACTTGCTCCAGGAGGTGATATAATCAGTGCCAAAATTCCACAGGTGTTCTAAGGCTTAGAACAGGACAGAGACCCTGAGGCAAAGTACAACATTAGCAATGTTCTTGAGGTGTGGTGTAGAGCAGGTGGTGTGGGTGGAATGAAGGTTCTGTGGCTCCAGACAACTCTGGCAGGACATTCAATGCTGGGTCAAGGTTTGTACTTGAGTCACAGGTAGGGAACAGGGCAGGGTCCCAGAATGGGGCTCACGGGAAAGATTAGCTTGACTTTTCACCATGGACCCCAGCCATTTCCTGTGCTGGAAGCCTATTTTTCACAGCTCCTGACCCTCAGACCTCTTTTGCATTGAGGAGTCAGGGCAAATGCAGGGAAGAACTCTTGATTAAGAAAAGCTTCTAGCACTATGCTACCAGTGGCTCAACCCCTGTAAATCCTAGCTACTCAGGAGACTGGGTTCAGAGATTGTGGGTCAAAGCCAGCTCAGTGGAGGAAACTTAGTGAGACTCTTCTTGCCAGTGAACTACCGAAAGCCAGAAATGACGTTATCGCTCATGTGGTAGAGTGCTAGCCTTGAGTGAAAAAGTTAAGAGATTGGAGCCAAGACCTTGAGTTCAAGGCCAGTACTGGCACAGAAAAAATAAAGAAAAGTTTCAGGAGCTCCTAGTCCACGTTGGTGAAAGGCCAGATCAGCTGGTTGTCAGTGGCTCACACCTGTCCTAACTCCTCAGGATGCTGAGATGTGAGGATAGCGGTTCAAAGCCAGCCCAGGCAGGGAAGTCCAGGAGACTCTGATATCCATGGAACCTCCAGAATTCTGGAAGTGGCCCTGTGACTTAAGTGGTAAGCTGAAGAGCTGCAGAAAAGCACCCAGGCCCAGAGTTCATGACCCATGATCAACACCTGGCCTGGCTCTAGGCAGAGTATTTTCCAGTGCACCCTGAGTTTCTCCCAATGTCTAGGTGCCCTACAAGTCTTGAGAGCAGCCCATTTGGAGGACTTTGCCTACAGAGTGAGCCACATTATCAGAGAAGTGTCCAGCCTTGGGGCATGGAGGTCATTGTCCAGCTCATCAGAATGGAATCTGTCATGGGTGCAGTGTAGATCTGAGCAGTAAATCAATGACTCAGACCATGGTTCTGTGACGGGAGAGGCAAAAGATGGCAGGGTAGGTAAAGCCTACTCACAGAGGTATCACAAGAGTGTGAATCTCTCAGACCCACCTGGGGCGGGTGTTGAGTTGGGCTCATGAAAGACTTGTGGGCTCAGGAATCCAAAGCCGGTTGGCAGTTGCTTGTAGCATTTTCTATCCCTGGAGTCCCAGGGCTCAGAGCCCTGCTTTCCTCATCAGTGCTCAAGGTCCAATGAAGGTCTTCAATCATGGGCCCACTACAAAAAAGCATCTACAGTGTCCTTTCCCTTGGTCCTTTTGGCCCTGTGCATGGATGGAGGGACAGGTTCCATGGAACTTACTGCCATGGCCCAGACACAGTCAGGGGTTGCTGGGAGCTGTTGTGTACTGTAGTTCAAGTGGTAGAGCACCAACCTTATGCAAACGAGCTAAAGGATACCACCTAGGCTCTGAGTTCAAGCCCCGGTAAACTCACACAAACACACACACAGACACACACACACACAAACACACACACGCACACACACTCATGAACAAAAAAGCACACACAACCACATCCTTAGCAGGTCCCAATGGCTTATACCAGCAATCTTAGCTACTTAAGAGGCTGTGCTCTTAGGATGGCAGCTTGAAGCCAGCCCAGGCAGGAAAGTCTGTGAGACTCTACTCTCCAGTAAACTACTAAAAACAGATGAAAGGTGAGCTGTGGTTCAAGTGTTAGAGTGTTAGCTTTAAGCAAAGGAAGCTCAGGGACAGTGCCTAAGCCCTGAATTCCAGCTCTAAGATATTTTTATAGACGCAGTTTGCCTCCACCTAACCCACAATCAGGCCATAAATCCAGATTTTGGTCACCCCTGGATCTCACTTCCACTCTTGCCACTTTCATAGCACTGCCACAACTGGCTGGTGTGTGGCCAGCACTGGATTAAGAAGTGAATGTACAACAAGAGGGGCATAGCCAGGTCAAGGCTAATGTCCCAGAACATTGTGGTATTGGCCATAGCAGTCTCTCATGCCCCAATTATGTGGACCTAGAATCTAAATTGTGTGCCTCTGTATTATGGGCATCCAGAATTGTCTAGAAGGACCTGAGAGGCCAATCTGGGGCAGGAAGATAGACTTTCCTGCGACAAGGTATGTTGACATTTCCTAGACACTGACAGATACTTCCAAGCCAACTTGGCTTCACCTCCCATGTAGCCCCAGATCCTCCTTGCTTCGGAAGCCTTCAGTCAGCTATCAAGCTCTAGTTGGCCAGAGCCACCAGAAACCCCCATTCCCCCACTCCATTCCAAGCCTGCAGGGAGGGACATGCAGCCAGAGGCACAGCTGAGGAAAATAACAGGATATCACATCACTAAGCACCCGCTCCCTAAGGCAGGGGAGACCCTATGCCAGCCGGCCCTGCTGACCCAGAATCCCCTGGAGGTGCCAAAATATTTGGACAGGCCAGACTTGGGTCCCAAAGTAAAGCTGGAATGCAGGTCTCTGGCAATTTAGGACTCATTGTAGACCCTGATAGGGGGCTAAAGGCAAGGTTGGCATGGAGGAAGGGCAGAAAGAGTCAAAAAGGTGCCCAGGAAGTTGACAGAGAAAGACGATTGAAAAATACACACACAAACAAGTAGCCCAAGGCCTCAACAGTCCTTGAGCACCCTGAACATCCTACCCCCAAGAAGATGTTGACTACTGTCCTCAGACCAAGTGTAGACAAAATTCAGGGCCTCTCACAAGTCTGGAATGGCTCAGAACACAGCTGGGCATTTCTGAAATATACACAGTGTTATGCAGAAAACTCAGCTATCTTACTTTTGGTTGTCGGGCATGGGGTTTTCCTGCCCAAGCTGGCTTTGAACCGCGATCCTCAGATCTCAGCCTCCTGAGTATCTAGGACGACACATTGTGAGCCACCAGCAGTGCCAGGCTTCAGCCACTGTCTTAGACCCAGGGGAAACCCAACTCATCAGGCCACAAACCACATGCAAACCTTCACTTCAGACTTTGACACCAGCATCCAAAACCATTCTTCCACGGATGGAGAGCATATAATTGACACTACCATCCCACACCTGCTCCCATTCACCCACTCCCTGCTTTCCAAAGGCCACGACCTCTGGAGTTCTTGGTAAGGCACTACCCACCCTGCTATGGTTTCACACTGGGAAAAACCTGGGTTGTTCTTGGAAATGTCTGTACACTGAGGCCAGCACCTGGTCTCCCACCCACAGCACCCCCACTACTTCACCATCTCTTGCAAGCAAGGAAGAGGTGTCTTTCCTTCTTTCTTTCCTCTTCCTTCCTTCCTTCCTTTCTTCCTTCCTTCTTTCCTTTCTTTCTTTCTTTCTTTCTTTCTTTCTTTCTTTCTTTCTTTCTTTCTTTCTTTCTTTCTTTCTCTCTTTCTTTATCTATTTCCTTCTTTCTTTTTGGGTTGAGGGGCTTGAACTCAGGGCTTGGGTACTGACCCTGAATTCTAATTTTCCTTAAGGCAGTGCTCTACCACCTGAGCCATGGTGCCACTTCCGGCATTTTCTCTGTATGCAAGAACTAGGAATTGAACCCAGGGTTTAATGCATGCTAGGCAAGCCCTCTAGCCCTAAGACACAATCCCAGCCCTGCATAGCTGTTCTTTTGTGACCCATTGGACCTGTCTCCAGACAGTCTTGCACATCTGTACCGAGTTTCTCACCAACAGCCCTGGCTGGAAATGAACACGCTCTGTTATGTTGTCCATCATCTGTGGCACCTTTGCTCTCTGTGCTTACTGTCAGATCCTCCTTGTTAAGCAAGGCCCCCTTTTCAAGTGCTCCCTCTAAAAAGCCCATTCTGATCACCTTGGCAGATCTGGAGCTTCTCTGCTCTGCAGACTTCTGGCCTTATCACGCTCTGCCTTCCATCCAGTGTGGGTTAAGAGTGCATGAAGGAGAAGGCCTGGCTTCCACCCTGAAGGCCCTGATACACCATCCAGGGACAGGTGTTGTATCTCACTCCGCGAGAGGGTGCTCGAGACCCGGGCAGTCTGTGAGCAACAAAACGGGGCAATTTCTTTGTGTGGGCTTGAACTCAGGATCTGGGAGCTGTCTCTCTAAGTTTTCGTGCTAAATGCTGGTGCTCTACCACTTGAGCCACAGCTCCACTTCAGGGTTTTTGGTGGTTCAATTGAGAGTAGAGTCTCACAGGCTTTCCAGCTCATGGCTTGCTTCAAACCGTGATCTTCAGGTCTCAACCTCCCGAGTAGGCAGAATGACAGGTGTGAGCCTGAGCCCCGGGTGACGGGCACCAAAGGCTTTTTTTCTGCTCCCATTTTTCTCCTGTCAACTAGCAAGCCCTAGTTCAAATAATCAGTTAGAGAGGATTAAGATCCTCTCCTAGGTCAGTTAATCCAAGGAGATAAAGTGTCTTTGTAAAAGGCTAGTCTGAGTTGGCCTAATGGTGTGGGGAGGTGTGGGTGGGTGTGGGTATTGGTGTGTGTCGGGGATACCTACCCTTATCTCTCTGGTGCCTCATCCTCCCAGCAGGGAGTGCATCCAGGATACTTACCCCAAGGAAGGCGGGTAGGGGAGGGTACCTAAGGTCACATCCAGGAGGATGATCCAAATTATGTCCTGCAACCGAAGCCTGGACAGATAAAGGAGAGAAAGAGAAGTTTTGGGGAACATCAAGGGAAGCCCCTTACCTTTGGCTACAAGTACCAGTGAGAACACTAAATCCATCTTTCTTGGCAGTCAGATAAAAGGTGTAGACTGTTCATTTATTTTAATATTATTGTGTGAGTCCTAGGGCTTGGATTCAGGTCCTGGGTGTTATCCCTGACCTTCTTTTGTTCAAGGCTGAGAGTCTACCACTTCAGCCACAGCACCAATCTGGATTTTCTGTGTGTGGGTTTTGGGGGGGAAGTGGTTTATGGGAGATAAAAATCTCACGGACTCTCCTGTGCCGGCTGGCTCTGAGTCACGGCCATCAGACCTCAGCTGCCCAAATAGCCAAGATGATGGGCGGAAGCCACCAGCTCCTGACCGCCACCATCCATTTATAATCCCTTAGGCCCAAGGCCAAGCCATCCACACTGCACCCTCTTGTTGGGAGTGGGAAGCAGACATGAGTGAATTTGATACTTCAACAGCCTACCTATTTTTGAGCATTGTTCCGGGTCTATCTGATGGTGGCTTCCTCCTTTTCCACAGAAGTGACTTGGCTCTGTCACAAGAACAACTGTCCCCCAGAAGGTGTCAGGTCTGGGGTCTTTTCTCTGTACTGTGCCCCCTTAACAGGAACGATACACCCCAGCAAAGGGTAGTAGACATGGAGTGTTTACATTGTCTTATACCCAGGGTCTGGACAGATAGGTGAGGGTAAGGGCCAGAGGCCTGAGATTGTGCTGGGCAGGGGGACAATGCAACGCCTCCTCAACCACTTTTCTAGGAGAGGGATGTGGGGAAGGACTCACGGGATGTACAATGAATAACCATCACAGTCTAGCTGGGGCACAGAAGGGCTTACCTCATGAAGCTCGTTCAACAGGCTGAGCGACACAGCTCCTGACCCACAGCCCACATCAAGAATGAGAGGGCTGGGGCTGGGAAGTTGGTTCAGTGGTAGAGTGCTTGCCATACATGCATGAGACCCTGGGTTCGATTCCTCAGCACCACATAAGCAAAAAGAAAAAAGCCGGAAGTGGCGTGGTGGCTCAAATGGTAGAGCGCTAGCCTTGTGCTGAAGAGCTGAGGGACAGTGCCCAGGCCCAGAGTTCAGGCCCCACGACTGGACCACAAAAAAAAAAGAATGAGAGGGACACTTTAGGTTCCAGCCAGATGGGGATGCTGGGCCACCTCCTCCAATACCCATTCAACATGTTCCTGTGTGAGAGAGAGAGGCAGGGAGAGAAATAAGACCAAAATTACACTTAAGCTCAGTGCCGGTATATAATCCTAACTACACAGGAAGCTGAAGATCATGTGAAGATGATGGTTCATAGCTGGCCTGGGCAGGAATGTCTGTGAGACTCTTATCCTCAAAGAACCACCAGAAAACAAGAAGTGATTCTGTGGCTCATGTGGTAGAGCACTAGCCTTGATCTGAGGAGCTCGGGTACAGCACCCAGAGTTCAAGCCCCACGATTGACAAGCAGTGGACTTCCCACCATAAGAAGTGGACTGCATAGCACCCACTGTACTAGGGAGCATGGCAGAGATGTCAGGCCAAGCTATGTGTGAGCTGGGGGTCACGAATAGGTCACCCTGCTTTTCCCTGCTACATTTTCCCCACTGAATAGAGTGAAGTATTCCCTTCCTCATGAGGATAGGGTAATGATGAAAGACAGGCATGTTTTGTTTCATAAACACACACCTGTTGCATGATTAATAACAGACCCCATCTGCCACGACACGTCGTGCTGAGTCTCCATGAGAGAACATTGTAGGCAAAGCATAAGCTTCATGGAAGCATGCATGCAGGAAGGGGTTGTTGGTTCAAGGCTTCCTATACACTAGGCTGTACCTTTATCGCCTCTACCTTTTTTCTTACTATATTCTTCTTGGCTGTAGATTTGTTACCTTTATTCTCGTTTTGTCTATTTTTTTATTGATCCACAAACAGAACATGTTGTTTCTTTCCAGTCCAATAGAGACAGCTTCTCTAAATAATAAAGCCTAGGAGCAAAGATTAGATGTGGACAAGGTCCCAATCAGTATATCATCTGATGTGACGCTGCCTCCAGAAACTCCAGCAAGTTCATAAGCAACTCACTCATAGTAAATATAGAAATTTAAAATTTCCAGATATGTTACAACAGGCAGAATTAATGAATTAAACTAAACCAGAAAGAGTTATCTCAAAACCACGGAGAGTTATAGAAAAAAGGACACTTGATAATAAAAGGAAAAGGAAGATTCCCCCAACAGTTATGACTAAGTATGGTCCAGCTTACGTTATAGGGAATAGATGGTGGTTTTCCACAAAATATACAGTTAGTGACATCAGATTTCCTGAGCTGATGGATGAACCATTGCCTTATACAGGAGTTTATAAAGATGAAAATAGATGGATTAATGTAAAAGGAAAAAGAGTATCTTGGTACTCATTAGATTTTATGCAAAGATTGGGCAGCTCTAGAACATTATTCTGTTTATTATCAAAATAACAACAAGATGGTTTAAAATAATGATTAGAAATTTATGTGAACAAATATTGGGATTAAAATAATAGGAAATGGAGAATGCCTGTTTCAATCTGGAAGTGGTTTCTAGGATGGTTTCAAAGGGGCTTGAAAATATATGGAAAAAATAGAAAGAGTACAATGTAAGTACAGCCTTGTCTTAAGTTTGTTAATTATTAAACATAAAAAGGCTGAAGAGATGATGCATTGTATTAAACAATATGCTAGACTTGTCTTGCACCACTTAGCTTAATCAGTTGGTGGGATAGTCATCAATTTTCATGTAACCCATTAATGCTTTACTTTTCTTAAAAATTGATTATGTGCTTAATAAACAAAGAATCTATGTCACAATCACCCACTTTATAAAAATTTTAATTCTACTCAATAAAGACACACTCAGATGCAATCCTTTTGTGTCTGTGTCTGTGTCTGTGTGTCACTTCGCCTACTCCTTGCCCACCTATCCCAAGATTCCTGTCCCATCGGTTCGTTGCACCCATCTGAGCCCTTTACGGGTAACTTCTTGTCATATGCTCACAGAATTGCCGAGAACCTTATCGGATGGCTGCTCCCACTGTGCCTGGTCCTGCTCCAGAGATCCCGCTGTATTAGTCCCTTGTTTCCTCACAACTTTCCAGTGAGCAGACTGAGGTCCGGTGGTCAATGTCCAACCCAGAGCTTCACCTGTGGTCAAGAATCTGCTACCATGGACTAAGAGTTTGAGACAATCCATCTAATCCTATGACTGAGTGTAGCGCTAAATGTCTACCATCCCAACCACCCCCCCCCCCACACACCTCCACTGTCTTTTGCAGGCAAAGATGTTTTACTTTCTTTCTTTTTGTTGGTTGTGGGGCTTGAACTCTGGGCCTGGGTGCTGTCCCTGAACTCTTCAGCTCAAGGCCAGCACTCTGTTATTTGAGCCACTTCCAGTTTTCTGGTGCTTTGTTGGAGAGAAGAGTCTGAGGGTCTTTCTTGTCCAAGCTGGCTTTGAACTGTGATCCTCAGATCACAGCTCCTGAGTACCTAGGATGACATCCATGAGCCACTGGCACCCGGCCAAAGATGCTTTTCCATGCCTGTCATCCTATCCCCTCAGGAGACTGAGATCTGAGGACTGCAGTTGAATGCCACCCTTGGCAGCAAAGTCCATGAGAACTCTTATCTCCAATTCAACATCCAAAAACGTTACAAGTGGAGCTGTGGTTCAAATAGTAGAGTGATAGCTTTGAACATAAAACAACTGATGGGAGCCAGGCCCTAATTTTAAGCTTTTTCTAGCATAGATCCACCCAAGAAAGGGAAGCAGGTGAGCACACGGTAGCTCAAAACTCACACATAATACTCCAGACTCACAGAATGGACCCCATCCTGCTCTGATTATCTAGATTCTATGTTCTAGATCACAGCAGTCTTAGATGGGACTGACCATGCACCAAGTCAGGACATTCAAGGACAATCTCTTACTGAGGATCCGAAGACCTCATTAAGGACTCAAGATCTCTCACTATCCTGCTTCAACACTGGGCAGTGAGATAAAGTCTAGTTATCCAGCCACAGGATATGGGAACTAAAGGATAACACAGGTTCCAACTCCCTTCCTCATTCCCTGGCTGTCCTGTGCCAGTGGCATGCTTACCTCTGTCTCTGGCCGGTCAATGAATGAACACCAGGGGTGTCATCTTCAGATTGAGCCATTGAAAGTGCCAATCCCCAAGGATGTACCACAGGCATCCTGCAACAGATGACAACCAGGTGGTCAACAGTAAACCCAAGGTGCCAGGACTTTTAATAACCATGTGGCTGGTTGGAAGACTTTATCAGTGATGGTCTAGGTGAGGTCAAGGTTCCAATGTCCTGACACACGTGACCTGGGATCATCCTCCCTCTTCGACTTTCTGCTTATCCCTTGCTCCCCCCCTCACTCCCTCACACCAATGCTTCCCTAGCTCTTGGTCACTTTGTTCTTATATGACCAGAAAATAAAATAGAAGGGCCAGGGAACATTGAAACCTGGTGACCCACCGTGAGCCCTAGGGTTTACCTGAGGCTGCTTCCCTCAGCACAATGGGCCCTTTGAAGGAGGGAGTCCATAGCATAGGACCCAGTGCAAGGCACGCTTTGAAAAACTGAGCACGCAGCACTCTTTCCCAGGACTCAGCACATAGCACCCTGTGTTAAGACTCCATACATACCACCCTTTGAAGGGCTGAGTATGTAGCACACTTTGTAAAACATTCAGTGCACAGCACCCTTTGAAAAACTCAGCAAATAGCAGTTTTGAAGGACTCAGAACATACCACCCTGTGGAAGGACTCAGCACACAGTACCATTTGAAAGAGAGTACAGAGCACCCTGGGTAAAGGATTCAGCACACAGCACTCACTTCATCCCTCTCTTCTCAAGGATGTAGCACAAATTGCACCCATTAGGATGACTCAACACACAGCACCCCTTTGAAGAACTCAGCAAAAGTACCCTGTGTAAAGGAATTGGCCCACAGCACCCATTGAAAAACTCATCTGTCCCTGCCTTCTCAAGGGGTCAGCACATGGCTCCCTTTGGGATGAATTAGCACACTGCACCATTTGAAGAACTCAGCATAAAGTACATTGTGTAATGCACTCAGCACACAGAACCCTTTGAAAAACCCATCATGGCCCACTCTTCTCAAGGACTCAGAACATAGCACCCTTTGGAATGACTCAGCACATAGCTCTATGTCACAAGTTCAACTGTCATTAGAATTAGGGTGCTTTCTTCAGTACAGGAAGGACCCAGAAAACAGCACCCTGTGAAGGACTCAGCACATAGCTCCATGTCACAATTCAACTGTCATTAGAATTAGGATGCTTTCTTCAAGGTCACCATTCTTCATAAACAATCCTACTAGTTCTCATTTAGCTAACGTGTGTTTTATGGGGGAGGGACAGCTGGGGGTCTTGAACTCAAAGCATGGGGGCCCTGTCCCTGAGCTCTTTGGTTCAATGCTAGAGATCTACCACTGTGATCCACAGCTCCAATTTGGTTTGTTTCTGGGTTGTTCTTTGACAGGCTTTACGGTGATCAGGAAGGCCAAGTTGGGGAGTCCATGGGCAAAGGCTCTTAGCTCAGCCTGGAGCTGACTTCTCACTTCCTTGTGCCCCTGGGAGCCGGGCCTCCTGGAGTTCTCTTGGCCTAGGGTGGAAGAGATCTGCTCTGAAATCAGCACTCAGGGTGAGCAAAAGTCAGCTTGGCCTGGTCACTTTCCTAAATTGAACTCTAGAGGAAGATAGTCCCCCACAATGGCACAGAGCTGCATGTTCCACATCTAGCCACCCGGGGGCAGTAGGCGCCCACCATAGGGATTGTACCTATGAGTGTGTTTACCCTTGTTTCCCTGGGGCCCCCATCATGCTTCAAAGCCACCCTGGACAGGAAAGTCTTTGAGACTCTTACCTACAATTAACCATCAAAAAGCAAGTGGGGCTATAGTTCAAGTGGCAGAGCACTAGACTTGAGCAAGAAACCTCAAGGAGAGGGCCTAGGCCCTGAGTTCACACACACACACACACACACACTCACACACACACACACACACACACAACATGCATGCAAAATTAGATATTTCTACACTGAAATCTTTGGGTATTCTCCACATTTTCCCCACTGAGCCTGGTGGCTATTGGCCTAGGTGTTTGATGCATCCAACACCACCTGTAATCTTTAATTTTGGGGAACAGAATGGCTAGAAGGCCATCTTTCCCTCATCCCAGCTCCTTGATTGGGTCAAGGTCTATCCAGTCCCTTTGGGGCTCCTTTTACAGACTCACCAAGATGCCTTCAAAAGGTATCACATGCTGGGCACTGGTGGCTCATGCCTGTCATCCTAGCTACTCTGGAAGCTGAGATCTGGAGAATCACAGTACAAAGCCAGCCTGGGCAGGAAAGTGTGTGAGACTCTTATCATCGATGAACCATCAGAAAGCAAGAAGTAGCCCTGTGGCTCAAGTGGTAGACTGCTAGCCATGAGAAAAAGAGCTCAGGGACAGTAGCCAGGACCTGAGTTCAAGCCCCAGGACTGGAAGAACAAATCTTTATTGGAGGCTTGAAAATAATTTATACCTTTGGAAACAATTTATTCATTGTGATAATCATAACATGGGCCTCTTCCTTGGCCAACAATAGGCCATTAGATGTCCCTTGAATTTGGGCCACCTCCTGGCAGCTTTTGCTCTACTCAACCCAGTTTACCATTCCCACCACCCAGCAGATGGAGGCCTGAGAGAAGGCCACCTGGCCACATAATTGTGGTGGCTGCTGAGACTTTGAAGTGTCAGTTTGTCACATAGAGAGTCATCATCTGCATCAGTCTACAGAAGAAAGGGCTCCTCACCTGAGCCCGGGAGCTGTGGGTGGCTCTGGATGTGGGGCATCTGTGGCAGGACATGCTCTGTGAGGGAGTCCTCTATGGGGATGAGAACCCAGACCTCTCCTCTGGCAGTTTCTACACTGAGTTGAAGTGGCAATTCTTCAAAACCTATCTGGTCCTCCCTCATTTCGCCCACCCTGGAGCCTGAGGCGTCTGAAGCGGTGGTGGTGTCTGGAAGCTCAGCCTGTGCTGCATCTGGAGCCCACTGTCTGTGTCTTCCCCTGTGAGGAGTGACAACGACAACGGCTCCCGCAACTCTCTCCTCTCCTCCATCTTCTCCTAGGACAGCCGGCACACAAGCTCAGGTTTCTTCTGACACAGCTCATCCAGAAGGAGCAACTCTTTACACGCCATGAGGGACTCCTTGACAGTGCAATGTGTGCCGACAGCTGGCTGCAGCTATGATGGAGATCACCCTCTGGACTATGGAAGTCCATCTCATCAGGCAGGTCATGGACGAAGTAGATTTTCTTCTCAGACGTCCACGTGGTGTCCCGCTTCCCATCCCCACACAGGCTGTGGTGCCAGCTCATGGGATCAAGGGCCGGTGGCTCGAGCTTTCTCTGGCATTTATCTGCCAAGTGAACCAGGCACCTGCAGTGGGCCTGCCACTCCTGTGGCAGGAGTTTCCCCCTGTGGATTTCATCCACCAAGAGTGCTCACAAATCCACATCCCTCTCGGTTTGGGGAATGTCTCCATCGTCTGCGATGGTCATGTCAGGGGGAGTCGCCTCCTCAACTTTTGCTTCTCCAGGGTTTTCGACTTCCCCCTCCCCAGGGAAAGCCAAGAAGCTCAGCTGGGCCTGCAGCCGCTCCTCCTGTGGTATGGTTGCTTTTAAGCACTTGAGAGTGTCTTGCCACTTTGGGGGGCACCACTTGGTCTCCCCAGTTGGTCGGGCCATGCAATTGCTTCAGCTGCTCCAGGAATTGGGTCTGCCTCTCTAGGTGCTACTGCAGGGCCTCCTTCTCAGAGCTCAGCTGCTCATTGGATATGCTGTGCCACTCACAGCTGGCTCTGTGCTCCTGCAGCTTGGCCAGGGACTGCTCCTGCGGCTACTGAGATACTTGTCTTTCTCTCTCAGTCACTTCTTTCCATTCCTCTATCTTCTCCTCTGTTCGGTCCAGCTGTTCTCGCAAGTGTTTCTTCACCTGCTGCTCTGTGTCCAGGATGCTGGTGAGCTCCACCTCACTGCTCACCCTGCAGCAAGGCCAGCTGTTCCTCCAGCTGTCTGTCACACACATATGTGCACAATGGGATCTTGGGGATCCCCTGCCAATCCTTGGCCTTCTCCTCCAGTCTCCACAGTTACTCCTGCTGCTCTGAATTATGGAGATGAAGCCTCAGGTTTTCCTGGATTGGATGTGAAGTTAATCCTCCAGGTTTTTCAACTCCATCTGCGTGCAGTAGGTCTGGACCTGCAAGTTCCACTTGGACTGAGATGGTCCTGGGGTAGGGGGCCATGGCTCTGCCAGCTTCCTTCTCAGTTCCCCCAGCTCATTGTCTATGTCGAACACCTGCCTCGTCCCTCGCTCCTTCTCCTCTGTCAGTTGGTTCACCCGGTGGGTCAGCTGCCAGGTCCTCTTCCTTCCATGGAGACCTCTCAAGGCTCAGGTCTTCTGTGAAGGTGTCTCTCTCTAGATTCACTGTGCTCACCAGCCACCTCACTTTGTCCAGTAGTCTCCTCAATACCTCATGCCCAACCAGTGCTTGTTGGAACTTGCAGATTTTGTTCTTCCTGTTGCCCCACTGTGTCCAAAGCACTTCAAGCTTCTCCTGAAACTGAGTTCACTTGTGCCAGGTCATCGAAACTTCTGGTCTTTTCCTCGAGCTGAAATGTCCCATTATTCAGCTGTCTGAAGAACATTTCTGTCTCATTCTGTGAGCAGTGACCACAGAAGCTGACATCTACAGGTCTGCCATGCACTGCTTTGATCCTGCAGGCAGCTGTGAGAGATTCATGCTCACCTTCTCTGTCATCGGCCACCTGCTGCACGCAGGTGGGTGCACATTGTAAATTGCTTTCTGCCAAAACCAATCTTTGTATGGGTGCCTTGTGGATCTCTAGCTCCGTTTTCGGTGCTACATGCACATGGGCTACCTTCTCACTCTCTTTCTCCCATTGATCCTGCAGGTCTGTCTTTTCCTGCTTCAGTGTTTGGATCTTGGCACAGAGTGCCTGGTTTCTTCTTTGCTAGGGTCCAGGGAGGGCACCACATGTTGGTAGCACCTCTGTGGATCCTTGGCAGTATCAGGACCATTGACATTCTGGGGCCTTGTGGCTGTGACCGTGTCCAAAGGCAGGGGAGGCTCGTGGTGAGCATCAACTTTGACCGGACCCTCCATTGAATCACGCTCCCCAGTGGCGTTTTCTTGGGGTTTCTTACCTTTTTCATTTTCTTTGTTTTCTTGAATGTTGCAGGTCTTTCAGGAGGATTCTTCTGCCGGTGTTCTGGCAGCAGGTTCTTGCCCATAGCTCTCTCATGGAGTCTTGTTTCAGACATCTGAGCGCTGGGATGGGAAAGATGGGCTGGCCACCTTCCCAGGCTCTGGGAAATCCTCTATTCTCCCACTCACTGACAAGCACATCAATTTCCTACTCTACCTTCCTCAACTGTTGGTAGTAGTGTCAACCAACAGAGGGAATCCAGATGCTATCAGGCAACATGTAATATGGGTGTGGCCACCATTCTTGTATCCCATTGGTCAGAAAGAACCATGAAAGAATGGGGGTGTGACCAGAATACTGTGATGCAGGCAGAATGGGCAGAGTCAAGATGACAGTAGACCCTTTCCGAGGAAACTGTCCAATCCAGTTGTGGACAAGAGTGTGACCTGCTTTAGCTGGATGGCTGCACAAATTGTTGTGTGAGTCTGTTTGTTGCCAGTCCCAGACCTTGAAGTCAGGATCTGGCACAGTCCTTGAGCTGCTTTTACTCAAGGCTAGCCCTCAACCTCTGGAGCCAAAAGACTCTACTTCTGGCTTTGTTGGCACTTAAGTTGGACAGGGGTCTGAAGGACTTTCTTGCCTAGGGTGATTTTGACAATGATCCTCCTATCACAGCCTTGTAAGTATTAAGGAGGACTGCTGAGAGCCACTGGTGCCTCCCTAATCACTGGTCTTGCTGATGTTCTTGGACAGACCTGAGTGTTCCCTATACTCGGGTTGAAGTGGTTGGAACTGGAGCCCACAGTTTGAATCTTGGTCCTGTCACCTCCAAATGGCAAGAGATCCTAAGAATCTCATTCCTACCCCCATTAATACCAATGGAATGTGATATATGTCACGATTGAATGGGCAGTTCTTGAATGATTCTAGGATAAAATTATACACAATTATATCCTAGGACACTGATCGATTTTAACTATCACTTTATGAAGCATTTAAACAATCACATTCATTAAATGGAGGTATAATGAAATACCTAAGAATTGGGTGTCACATAGTATAATGGTGCCATTTTTTCAAGCCAAGACTGAGATTGGAACTCATGGTCTAGGTAATTCTGTTGTACTGTGTGGGAAAGGGAAGCTCACTTCCTTGAAGTCAAGAAATTCAAGTCTGTTCCTTAGGCCTGAAATCGATCCTCAGCAATAGAAAGCATCCTATTCGTGTATATTTTACCTATATTATTTATACTTACATATATATGTTGATTCCATATTGCAATCATTGTATTTATTCATTTTATTTTTAGTTTTATTCATGTATTGACTGTTTATTTTATTGACTATTATGGCACACAAAAAATTGATTGCATTAATTACATAGGACATAGATCTGCATATGTATTCCAATTCATACCTGACACCCAGGACTTTCACAGAAAAAGAAAACATGTCACCATCAGCTTCTTACTCCACGATTCATTGTTTGGGAGTGCTGGCATCTGAACTCACAGCCTACAAGGCCCAATTCATGAATGGGTGAGTGTCAACACCCCATCTTCGGGCAAATTGACCTGACAGGCAGTTCCCAGGATCTGAGATAGAGCCCCTGGGGTTGACAAAATAAGAACAGAGAGACATCCAGATGGTAGTATGCTAATAAATATATATCTTTATATTGTGCCAGAGATGTCTACAAATTATTCAGTTATATAGACAACATTCCTACCAATTCTTGGGTATTTCTTTTGCCTCCACGTAATTAATGTTATTGATTTCAACCTTAATAAACTATTAAGTAAATCAGGGTCCTGAAATTATTGTGTCTCTGTAAGAAATAGTATTCATTTAATGTTTCATATTAAATAAAATCAGTCTACTGAAATTAAGATATCTAATTTTATAAGAGTAGCATTCATGATCAGCTCATTCAACTGTGACATTGATAACATTCCATCGTTGTTCCTATGGATGTGAATGAGTCTCCTAGGATCTCCCGCCATCTGAAAGTGGCATGGGATTCTAATTCTAGACCTATGTTCCGGGACTATGGCTTCCCCAATATGCCTCCAGACTTCAGCAGTGCAAGATGAAGTATCCTTTGGAGCCATGTCACTCAGACCCAGATGGTCACGGTGCAAAGGAAGAAAATGTAAAAATGTAATCATGCCACTTTTTTGGGGGGTCAGTCATAGGGCTTGAACTCTGGGCCTGGGCACTGTCCCTGTGCTCTTCATCTCAATGTGAGCACTCTACCGCTTGAGTCACAGCACTACTTCCAGGTTTCTAGTGGTTTAGTGGGGATAAGATTCTCACGGACTTTCCTGCCCGGGTTGGCTTTGAACCGCGATCCTCAGATCTCAGTCTCATATGTAGCTTGGATTACAGTTGTGAGCCACCGGCGCCTGGCTCTGCAACTTTAGTTCAGTGCATATTTTTGCCCCAAGCAAGGCCTGGAGGTCTAGAATCCAAGGATCGGCTATGGCTCCAGTGGCTGCACCCACCCTGGGGTGATGGAAGCTGAGGCAGAGTTGCCATGACCTGAGTTCAAGACCCTGCTTCCCAAAAACAAAACCAAAAAAATAATAATTAGCTCCCTGGCTTGCAATTCACGCGGCTTATTCTACCAGTCTTTGGATTTGAACTCAGGGTCTGGGTAACTCTGTAGCACTGTGGACGACGGGGAAGCTCACCATATTTGAAGACAAGAAAGTTGGGCCTGGTCTCTAGGCCTGAATTCAAGCCCCAGCCCTGGAAAACATACTATTTATATACATTGTAAAGATAGGATTTGTATTTACCTATCGATGTTCAGTCCATATCCTGTTTGTTGTGGTTATTGATTGTATTTTTGTTTTATTCAATTATTTACCGTTTATAGAATGTGATAAGATGCATTCCATTTATTATATTGATGACATCTCATCATATAGTATCTAAATTTGTAGACTTGTTCCCCATCATGTCTGACACCCAGGACTCTCAGAGAAAAGGAAAACAGGTGTCACACTTGGTTTCTTATTCTACAATCCAATTGTTTGCAGTGCTGGAATCTGTACTCAAGTCCTAGCAGACCCAATTCATGAATGAATGTGTCAACATGGCAACCTCTAGCCAAGAAAGCTGCCAGGCAGTTCCCAGACCCTGAGATTGAGCCACAGGGGTGGACAAAGTAGCCATACATGGACAGGCAGGTGGCAGTATGCTAATAAATATATATTTGTATAGAATTCCAGAGACATGTACCTAGGATTCAATGACATCAACTACATTCCTACCAACTCTTAGGTATTTATTATGCCCTCATTGAAGGAATAATATGGTTTTCATGCTTAATAAACCATTCATTAAGATCAATCAGCACCCTGGGATCATTGCGTCCAATTTTAGATTAGACAGATGCTTGAAGAAACTTATTCAATCATGAGTTTCCAAACATTCTATCATTATTCCCGTGCATAGGAACTAGTCTCTTGGGAAGTCCCCCCATTGGTATGTGTCAGGACCAGGATTCAAAATCAGGGCCTATGATGACATATGGGCCTGTGGCTTCTGCAAAATCTGCTACTCTTGCCCAATGCAAAGTGAAGTACCGTTGTAGCTGTGTCATTCAGACCCAGGTTGGTCACCATGAAAAGGAAGAAAATGTAAAAAATCCATCCCATGGCTAGTTTTCTGTGAGGGGTTTTTGTTTTTCTCCTGCAAGGCTTCAGGGCCTAGGATCACAGGATCAGCTATTCACCCATGGCATCCCATCAGCCAAAAGTGATTGAAGCTGAGGTAGAGTTGCCATGAACTGAATTTGAATCACTGGTTGGCAAAAAAATAATAAAATTAAATAAAAATAATAAATAATAAACCACCCTAGCTCAGAATTTGCACCATTTTTCTGCCACAGCTGGGATTCCAACTCAGATCTGGATAACACTCTAGCACTGTGGGTGAAGGGAAAGCTCACCATCCTTGAAGACTACAAGGTCAGGCCTGCTCCTAGGTCTGGCAAAAATCATATGCCCACCTGTTTTAAATGTAGGATCTCTATTTACATGCATGTGTTGAATTCATCATGATTTCAATGTAGTTTTTCTTTTTATTGTGTGTGTTAGTCAGGGATGCATTTTGTATTTTATTGATTATGATGACAGATATAACTGTGCTGGCAGGGGTTACAACTTATTCCCATGTCTATAGCATTGCTTAAGCCTTCTCCATCTTAGCTGAGACCAAGAACATTCACAGGGCAGGAAAACAAGTGGACCGATTAGATTATAACATCTGCATTCCTCTTTTGGCAGTGTTGGGGTTGGAACTTAGAACTTAGCAGACCCAATAGGAGAAAGGGTCAATGTGAGGACACCATGCTGAGAGCAAATAAAGAACTAAGCTGTACCCAGGACCTGAGATCGAACCCCGTGAGTGGGAGGGGGAGAGCACAATATTCATCCATTCATAAGCTGTAGGTAGTCTGCATACTTGTGTACAGTAAGAGAGATGGCGACCTGTGATGGAATCCAATCTACCCCATGACTACCGATACTTGGATCTTTCTCAATTCCTCCATTTCATGACTGTGATGATTCTGGTCAAGCTTCATCAATTCTTCATTAAAAATTATCGATACCCAATGAGTCTTGCCTATCATTTCCTACTTGCATCCTGCAGAAAGTACTCATCAAAGATGAGATTGATCAAATTCCATGACCCTTCCAAGTGCCAGAAACGAGTATCTCAGGATCTCCCGCCATTCCCTCAATGGAGGGAGGCTGGCCGGGATTCGACCTTGAGGTCTCCGATACCCAGTCTCCCTGGGGCTTCCCTGAGAGCCAGAAAACCTTCAGCCACTCCAGGTCACCTTCACCCTGCAGGCTGCTGAGTTCGGACCCAGCATGGAAACCATGCAAAGGAAAATGGACATAAAAGCGCTAGGTGGAACTTCCCGCCACCTCTTTTCCCCTTGTTGTTTTTTTTTTCCTGCATGTCCTGGTGTCCTAGGATCCGAGGATGGGTTATAGGTCCAGAGGAAACAGTCTAGGATGATCGGAACTGAGGCAGAGTTGCCTCGACTTGAGTTCAAGCCCCAAGTCTGGTTTAAAAAAAATTACGAAGGAAGCATCCTAGCTCAGAATTCACGCCATTGTACTGCCAGAGCTGGGATTTGAAGTCAGTGCTGGGTAACTCTGTTGCACTGTGCGGGAAGGGGAAGCTCACCATCCTTGAAGAATACAACGTCAGGCTGGTCCCAGGGCCTGAATTGAAGCCCCAACACTGGCAAAAATCATATGCCTACCTACTTTACACATAGGATCTCTGTTCATATACATGTGTCGAATGCATCCTGCTTTCAGTGTAGTTATTCATTTTATTGTGTGTCTTAGTCAGAGATGGATTTTGTATTTTATTGAGTATGATGACAGATATAACTGTGTTGACATGGATGGCAACCTATTCCCATGTCTATAGAGTTGGTTATGCCTTCTCCAACCTAAATGAGACCCAGGACTTTCACAGGACAGGAAAACAGGTGGAACGATGGGCTTCTCACACCAGGCTTCATGTTTTGGCAGTGTTGGGATTTGAACTCAGAACCTAGAAGGCCCAATTGGCGAAAGGGTCAAGGTAAGGACACTGGCCTGTGAGTAACTGATGAGCTCGGCTGTTCCCAGGACCTGACATCGAGCACCAGGGAGGGCCAGGATAGGAATAAATTCATAATTTAAACATCATAAATTAAACATAATTTAAACATAATTTAAACATTGATATACATGTGTGGACAGCATCATCTGTTCGGTACACTTCTCCTTAATTTGTGTCTAATTCATGGAGGTATTGTGTATTTTACTGAGTATGGTGACAGGTATAACTGTGCTGACATGGATGATGACCTGTTCCCATGGTTATAGGGTTGTGTATGCATTCATTCTCCATCCTATCTGAGACCCAGGAATTCCACATGAGAGGAAAACATGTGCAACAATTAGTTTCTGACATCAGGATGAAATTTTGTCAGGGCTATCATTTGAACTCAGGTCTGGTTAACCCCATTGCACTGTGGGGGGAGGGGAACTCACCATCCTTGAAGACTAGAATGTCTGGTCTGGTGTAGGACCTGATTTGAAGTCTCAGCACTGGATAAAATAACAAGCCCACCTTATTTAACACAGGATCTCTACTTCCATGCAGGTGTGGTATGCATTTGCATTCAATGTAGTTTTTTTGTCTTATTTATGGATGTATTGTGTATTTTATTGAGTATGGTAACAGGTATATCTGTGATGCCCTGGGTGACAAACGATTCCCCTGAGTACAGAGTTGTCTATATCGCATTCTCCATCCTAGCTGAGACCCAGGACTTGCACAGCATAAGAAAACAGGTGCAATGTTTGGCTTCTTACATAAGGATGAATCTTTTGGTAGGGCTGGGATTTGAACTCAAGGCCTAGCAGGCCCAAGTGGTGGATGGTTCATGGTGAACACACCAGCCTGTTAGCCACTAAGCAGCTAGTTTGTTCCCGGGACCTGAAATCGAGCCTTGGTGAGGGCATTTATAGTCATAAATTCGTAATTAAAACAGAAGATCTCTATTTCCATACATGGGTGGGCAGCATCTTAGGTTCGGAGTAGTCATTATCTTTACGTGGTGTCTTATTCACGATGTATTGTGTCTTTTCCTGAATATAGGATGACAGATATATCTGTGGTGACCTGGATGACAACCTATTCCCATGAGTATACAGTTGCCTATGCATTCTCCATTCTAGCTGAGACCCAGACCTTTGCATAGCTCAGAAGAACAGGTGCAACGACAGGTGTCTCACATCAGGATAAATTTTTGGCAGTGCTGGGATTCGAACTGGGGGCCTAGGAGACCCAACTGCCAATGGGTCCATGTGAGCACTCTAGCCTTTGAGCCACTATGGAGCTGGCCCCTTCCCAAGAACTGAGATCTAGCCCTAGGGAGGCCACAATAGTCCTCAATGCATCACTGAAACATGGGATGTCCATTCATATCCATATGTAGACTGCCTTGTGCAATGAGTGTAGTTATACTCTCTATTTTGTATGTTATTCGTGGATATATTGTGTATTTTCTTGTGTATAGGATGACAGGTATAACTAGGCTGACATGGATTACAACTTATTCCCATGAGCATAGGGTGGCCCATGCATTCTCCATCCTAGCTGAGACCAAGGCCTCCCACAGGAAAGGAAAATAGGTGTAACCCCTGGCTTCTGACATTAGGATGAATCTTTTGGCACTGCTAGGATCAGAACTCAGGGCCTAGCAGGCCCAATAGGCGAATGGGTCCATGTGAGCACAACAGCCTGTGAGCCACTAAGGATCTAGGCCGGTCCTAGGACCTGAGATCAAGCCCCAGGACGGGTTTCCCAGAGAGCACAATAGTCATCCATTTATAAGCTCAAGATATTAGGAAAATAAGTACATATTTCTACAGAGTAGGAGAAATGGCGACCTGTGATGAAATCCAATCTACCTGTGACTACCGATTCTTGGATCTTCCTCTATGCCTCCATTTCATGACTGTGATGATTATGGTCATGCTTCATCAACTCTTCGTGAAAAATAATCGATACCCCATGAGTCTTGCCTATCATTTCCTACTTGCATCCACAAGAACTACTCATTCAAGGATGAGATGAAAAGCATTCCATGACTCTTCCTGAGTCTGGAAACGAGTGTCTCAGGATCTCCCATCATTTCCTCAAAGTAGGGGGGCGGACCGGGATTCGAAATTGGGGCTTCACATGCCTGGTTGGCCTGGGGCTCCTCTGATATCCATCAGGCCTTCAGCCATGCCAAGTCACCTTCAATCTGCAGGCTGCCAGTTTCAGACCCAGCAAGGTCACCATGCAAAGGAAAATAAAGAAAAAAGCATCAGGTGCAACTTCCTGTCACGTTTTTCCTCTCATGGCCGTTTTTTGTTGTTGTTGTTTTCCTGCAAGCCCTGGGGTCTTAGGATACGAGGATGCACTGTGGGTCCAGAGTCTGCATCCTAGGATGATTGGAGCTGAGACAGAATTGTCACTACTTGAGTTAAAGCCCTGCGTATTGAAAAAAATTAAAAAAATTATGAATGTAGCACCCTAGCTCAGAATTTGTGCGATTTTACTGCCAGATCTGGGCTTTGAACTCAGTGCTGGATAACTCTGTTGCACTGTAGGGGAAGGGGCAGTTCACCATCCTTGAAGACTACAAGGTCAGGCTGGTCCCAGGGCCTGAATTGAAGCCCCAACCCTGGCAAAAATCATATGCCCACCTACTTTACACATAGGATCTCTATTTACATACATGTGTGGAATGCATCATGCTTTCAGTGTGTGTCTTAGTCAGGGATGCATTTTGTATGTTATTGAGTATGATGACAGATATAACTCTACTGACATGGATGGCAACCGATTCCCATGTCCATGGAGTTGCCTATGCCTTCTCCATTCTATCTGAGACCCAGGACTTTCACAGGACAGGAAAGCAGGTGGATCGATGGGCTTCTCACATCAGGATTCATGTTTTGGAAGGGTTGGGATTTGAACTCAGAACCTAGCATGCCAATTTGTGAAAGGGTCAATGAGAGGACATCGGCCTGTGAGCCACTGAGGAGCTAGGCCTTTCCTAGGACCTGACATCAAGCCCGAGGTAGGGCCAGGATAGGAATAGATTCATCCTTGAAACATAGGATCTATGTTGACATTAACGTGTGGACAGCATTTTGCATTCAGTGCACTCCTCCTTATTTTGTGTCTAATTCATGGAGGTATTGTGTATTTTACTGACAGGTGTAACTGTGCTGACATGGATGATGACCTGTTCCCATGGTTATAGGGTTGTGTCTGCATTCATTCTGCATCCTATCTGAGACCCAGGATTTCCACACGAAAGGAAAACAGGTGCAACAACTGGCTTCTGACATCAGGATGAAACTTTTGTCAGGACTGTCATTTGAACTCAGGTCTGGTTATCCCCATTGCACTGTGGGGGAAGGGGAAGCTCACCATCCTTGAAGAATAGAATGTCTGGCCTGGTCTAGGGCCTGATTTGAAGCCCCAACACTGAACAAAATAACAATCCCACCTCTTTTAAACATAAGATCTCTGTTTACATACAGTTGTAGTATCCACTTCCCATTCAATGTAGTTATTTTTTTTTAATTTTGAGTCTTATTCATGGATGTATTTTTTTTTGTCAATAAAGAAGCAGCTTTATTGAGAAGGTTCCTACACTGACCAGCCAGGGCCACAGCAGAGGCTCGGGAGCTAATACTTCGACCTTGTGTATTTTATCGAGTATGGTGACAGGTATATCTGTGCTGCCATGGATAACAACCTATTCCCATGGCTAAAGAGTTGCTTATATAGCATTTTCCATCTTCGCTGAGGCCTAGGACTTTCACAGGACAGGGAATCTGGTGGATCGATGGGCTTCTCACATCAGGATGAATCATTTGGCAGTACTGGGATTTGAAATGAGGGCTTAGCAGGCAAAACTGGTGAATGGGTCAAGGTGAGCACACCAGCCTGTGAGCTACTAAGGTGCTAGGCCATTCCCATAACCTGAGATTCAGCCTTGGGGTGGGGCTGGTGCAACATATTCATCCATTCATAAGCCGAATCTTGTGTGCTAATAAATACCTATTTGTATAGAGTAGGAGATGTGGCGAGTTGTGTTAGAATCTTATCTACCATGTGAGTACCGATTCTTGGATCTTTCCCAATGCCTAGATTTCCTGAATGTAAGAATTATTGTCATACTTCATGAAGTCTCAATTAAAAATAATCCTTGTGCCAAAGGTCTTGCCTATCATTTCCTATGCGAATCATACATTAACTTCTCAACTCTTCCCTAGACTTGAATTCAAGCACCAGCCCGAAAAACTTAACATCTATAAACATTTTAAATATATGATTTATACTTACATCTATATATTCAGTCTATATCATGTTTGTTAGAGTGATTCATCATATTTTATTATTGATTGATTTAGCATTTATTTTATAGATTATCAGCACACCGATAACATTTATTACATTTATTCTAATCTATTCCATAGCATGTATCTTTGCAGATATATTATGTATATCATACCTGACACCCAGTACTTGCGCAGAAAAAGGAAAACAGTTGTCACACACGGAATCTTACACTAGGAAGAAACTTTTGGCAATAATGGGACCTAGACTAAGGGCCAAAGAGGCCCAATTCATGAATGGGTGTGTGTCATCACAGCAGCCGTTAGCCCATTCAACTCCCAAGTGGATCCCAATACCTGGGATCGAGCCCTAGGTTTGGCCAAAATACCAAGAACTTTCTATGCAGATGATGGGATGTAAATAAATGTAAATTGAGATATTTAGATTCTGTCAGAAATATCTATCTGGTATTCAATGACATATACTACATTCTTACGGAGTCTCAGGTCTTTAGTGAGGACTCCAATTAATCAATAGTGTTATTTTAATGCATAATAAACTGTGAATTAAAATCAATATGAGTCCTGTGATTATTAGGTCTAATTTTATGCTAGACTGATTGATGAACTACTCATCCAACCATGACATTGATCACATTCCTCTAGTGTTCCTAGGGACAGGCAATAATTTTGTAGGCTCTCCAGCCCTTTGTAAATGTAATGACCGGGATTCAAATTCAGGGCCTATGTGTCCAGGTTGGCCTATGGTGAGCCCTCCAGCCTTCAGCAATGCCAGGTGACCTACAGGTTGCAGCCTTGGACCCGGGATGGTCACCATGAAAGGAAGGGAAACCCTAGAAACCACTAACCATCCACAGTTCACAGCTTTATTTTGATGACATTTCCATTTTGTTTTCCTGTCCTACCCTGAGGCCTAGGATCCCAGGATGGGCTGTGGGTCCAGAGACTGCACCATCCCAGCCTAGGGTGATGTTAGCTGAGGAAGAGTTGCCACGACCTGAGTTCAAGCCCTGTGATTGGCAAAAAAAGATAAATAAATAAATAAGAAAAACCTAAAAATATTAAAAGGACCAATGAAGCTCCCTGGCTTGGAATTTGTGCCCTTTTTTTTCTGCCAGGCCTGGGGTTTGAACTCGGAGTCTGAGTAACTCTGGTGCACTGTGGGGAAAGGGGAAGTTCACCCTCCTGGAAGATAAGAAATTCAGGACAGTTCCCTAGGCATGAATTCTAGCCCCAGCCCTGGAGAATATTACTTTTATAGACATTTTTAGTATATGATTTATACTAACATCCATATGTTTAGTCCATATCATGTTTGCTGGAATGTTTCATTATATTTTAGTATTAACTTATGTATTTGCCATTTATTTTATTGATCCTAAGTACACCTATAATATTTATTACATGTATTCCAAACTATTCCATAGCATGTAGCTTTGCAGACATATTATATACATCATATCTGACACCCAGCATTTGCACAGAAATAGAAAACAGGTGTCACACTTGTAATCTTACAGCAAGATGAAATTTTTGGAAATGTTGGGACCTGAACTGAGGGCCTAGAAGGCCCAATTCCTGAATGGGTGAGTGTCAGCACAGCAGCCTCTAGCCAATTCAGCTGCCAAATGGATCCTAGGACCTGGGATGGAGCCACATGTTTGGCCAAAATAACAATGCAGACAGTGGTATACAGATAAATATATATTTAGGTAGTTAGATACAGCCAGTTATGTCTATCTGGTATTAAATGACCTATACTGTGTTCCTACGGATTCTCAGATCTTTAGTGAGGACTCCATTTAATGAATATATTCTTTTAATGCATAATAAACTATGAATTAAAATCTATTTGTGTCCTGTGATTATTAGGTCTAATTTTATGCTAGACTCATTGATGAGCTACTCTTCCAACCATAACATTGATCACATTCCTCTGGCGTTCCTAGGGATAGACAATAGTTTCGTAGGCTCTCCAGCCCTTTGTAAGTGGCACCACTGGGATTCAAACTTAGGGCCTAGGTGTCCAGGTTGGCCTATGACTTCACTGCCAACCTGCCAGCCTGCCAGCCTTCAGCAATGCCAGGTGACCTACAGGTTGCAGTCTTGCCATTTGGACCCTGGATGGTCACCATGCAAGGAAGGAAAACCAAGAAACTGTCATCCATCCATGGTTCGTGGCTTTTTTCAGTGCCGTTTTCATTTTGTTTTCCTGTCAGCCCCCAAGACCTGGGATCCCAGGATGGGTTATGGGTCCAGAGGCTGCACCATCCCAACCTAGGGTGATGTTGGCTGTGTCATAGTTGCCAGGACCTGAGTTCAAGCCCCATGCTTGGCAATAAATAAATAAAGATAAGATAATTTAAAAATATTAAAAATAGTCAGGCGCCAATTGCTCATGCCTGTAATCTTCGATACTCAAGAGGCTGAGATCTGAAAATCCCGGTTCAAAGCCAGCCCGGGCAGGAAAATCCTTGAGACACTTATCTCCCATAAATCACTAGAAAACCAGGAAATGGTGCTGTGGCTCAAGCAGTATAGTGCTTGCCTTGGACTGAAGAGCCCAAGGAGAGTTCCCAAGGCCAGAATTCAAGTCCCACGACCTATGAAGCTCCTTGGCTTGGAATTCATGCCCTTCTTTTCTGCCAGGCCTAGGAATTGAACTCAGAGACTGGGTAACTCTAATGCACTGTGGGGGGTGGGGAAATTCACCCTCTTTGAAGACAAGCAATTCAGACCTCTTCCCTAGGCCTGAATTCAATCCCCAGCCCTGTTAAAGTAATATTCATCCACATTTGAAATAACGATTAATATCTACATATTTATGTTTATTGCATATTGCTTTGAGTGTATTTATTTTATTTTTGTGTTATTCACTCATTCATCATTTTTATTGACTATTATTATACTTACAACCTGTCTTAAAGTGATTACATCTTATGAGAACTATAGAGACTTGTATTTGCATTATACATCTTACTTCAGAGCCAGAACTTTCACAGAAATTCTATAGTAGATCATCCCATGCTTAGAAAAACAGAAAGAATACACCAACCAAAGTCTAATTTATCCCTAGTTACCACAGTGGCTCACGTATGTAATCCCAGCTACTCAGGAGGTGAGAAGTGGAAGATCAAGTTTCAAAGCCAATCCAAGCAGAAAAGCCTGAGAGATGTCATCTCCAATTAACTGGCAAAAATCCAGGCTACAGGTATGGCTGAAGTGCTACAAAATCAGATATGAACAAGCAAGCCAAGAAAGATCAAGCTAAGTTCAATTGCAGGGAGAGCGGTGTAGAGGCATAGAGGGGAGAGAACTCCTCCAAAAACAGAAAACAAAACAACAGTACAAAAATACCACCTAATTTACGGTACCAAACAAACAGAAAAAAAAAAAATGAAACTTGTGCAGTTGGGTAACTTTACATGAGCATATATGTTCTTAAGTACACTTCAAAGCTTTGTTTTTAAAAATATATATGTATATATATATATAACTAAGAAACCAACCAATGAATAAATACTTCCGAATTAGTGCCCTAACCATGGCATTATAAATTATTTGTATTAAAAATATATTCCAAGTTTCTTCAGAATCAATCTTTAAGATGTTTGTTCATGCGCCAGGCATTGGAGGCTCATGCCTATGATCCTAGTTACTCAGGAACCAGAGATCTGAGTATGGCAGTTCAAGGCCTGCCCTGACAGGAAAGTCCGTGAGACTCTGATCTCCAATGAACCGCTAGAAAACCG
This sequence comes from Dipodomys merriami, assembly GCF_024711535.1. Lineage (NCBI taxonomy): Eukaryota > Metazoa > Chordata > Mammalia > Rodentia > Heteromyidae > Dipodomys > Dipodomys merriami. The sequence goes on from NW_027204860.1 coordinate 143,009, forward strand.
GAAGTGGTGCTGTGGCTCAAGTGGTAGAGTGCACCCTTGATCTGAAGAGTACAGGGATAATGCCTAAGCCCAGAGTTCAAGCCCCACCACTGAAAAAAGACATTTGTTCATACAAAATTCTAACATTCTAAGTTTAGGAAACTTTACTTCAGGGGTCTTATGCTCTTTAGGCAACTACTCCACTCTGGGTTACATTCCAGTCCCAATGTTTTTGTTTTTAATTTTACAATACAGTTTATTCCCAAAATGCTTACAAGTACCTACTGCCCTCACAGAAATGAGTTTTTATTCAGAAACTCAACTTTTTGTGGTATGAGGACACCCCTAGGGTATTTTCTGGTAGGCACTGAAGAAAACTCCCACAACACAATTGTAGACAGTTTATAATTACAGAAATAACTCTAAATAGAAACAACATCAACTGCCAGGTGCCGAAGGCTCACAACTGTAATCGTAGCAACTCAGGAGGCTAAGATCTGAGGATCATGGTTAAAAGCCAGCCCAGGCAAGAAAGTCCATGAGACTCTAATGTCTAATAAACCACTAGAAAACCGGAAGTGGTGCTGTACCTCAAGAGGTAGAGTTCTTGCCTTGATCTGAAGAGCACAGGGACAACACCCAAGCCCAGAGTTCAAGCCCCAAGACAGACAAAAGAGAAAGAAAGAAAGAACATCAACTGTCCCAATCTTCTAGGGAGAAATGATGTCCTCATTTTCATTCTTACTCTTATTGGCAGATGGTCAAAATAGAAACACCAATGTGCTATGCTGAAATGTAAAATTTTAAACCCCCTTTTAAAAAAACTCTCATGTTATAAAATCAAAATGTATCAAATACAGACCAAGTGAATTTTAAAAAGAATATTAAAAATGCTAACGAAGTTCCTTGGCTTGGAATGTGTGACATTTTTTGTCTGCAAGGCCTGGGATTTGAACTTGGGGTTTGGGTAACTCTGTTGCACTATGCGGGAAGGGGAAGCTCACTGTGCTTGAAGACCAGAAAGTCAGGCCTGTTCCCTAGGCTTGAATTCAGGCCCCAGCCATGGAAAACATACTACTTATATACATTTTAAAGATAGGATTGAACTTCCAAACAAATGTTCATTCTATATCATGTTTGGTATGGTTATTCAATGTATTTTTTGTTTTATTAATTTATTTACGACTTATTTTATTGACTGTGATGATACCTAACCATGTATTACATCCTATCACATAGTCTCTAGATTTGTAGAGTTGTTCGCCATCATGCCTGACACCCAGCACTCTCACAGAAAAGGAAAACAGGTGTCACACTTGGTTTCTAAGTCCAGGATTAAATTTTTGGCAGGAGCTGAGATCAAGCCCCAGGAGTGACCAAAATATCTATAGATGGATAGGCAGGTGGTAGTATACCAATAAATGCGTATTAGTACAGAGTTCCATAGCCGTGTATCTAGTATTCAATGACATCTACTACATTCCTACCAAGTCTTACGTATTTGTTATGCCTCCATTGAAGTAATATTATTCTTTTCATGCCTAATTAGCTATTAATTAAATTAATCTGCATCCTAGGATTATTGCGTCTAATTTAAGAGTAGACCATTGCTTGGACTACTCATTCAATCATGCGTTTGATACCATTCCATTGGAACTTCTATGCATGGACAGGAGTCTCTTGGGATCTTTTGACATTGGTAGGTGTCAGGACCGGGATTTGAACTCAGGCACTCTGTTGCATGATTGGTCTATGGCTTTCCTGACAGCCAGCCAGCGTTCAGCAATGACAGGTTACCTCTGTGTTGCAGCCATTCCATTCAGACCTAGGATGGTCACCTTGCAAGAAACCAAAGCCAAGAAACCGCCTACCATGTACAGCTCGCGGCTTTTTTCGGTGCCGTTTCATTTTGTTTTCCTGTCACACCCCTGGTCTTAGGATTCCAGGATCGGCTTTGGTTCTGGAGGCTGCACCCAGCCTAGTGTGATGGAAACTTAGGCAGGGCTGCCACGATGAGTTCAAGCCACATGCATGGCCAAAATATAAAAAGAAAAAGGAAAGAAAGAAAAGGAAAATTTTTAAAAAAATTAAGACAACTAAAAATAGTAAAAAATTACTTAACTCCCTGGTTTGCAATTCGTTGTATTTTTTTCTGCCAGGCCTGGAATTTGAACTCAAGGTCTGGGTAAATATGCAGCACTGTGGGGAAAGGGGAATCTCACCATTTTGAAGGTAGAAAGTCAGGGCTGTTCCCTAGACCTGAATTAAAGCCTCAGTCCTGGAAAACATACTCCTTATATACATTTTAAAGATAGGATTTGTACTTCCATGCAGATATTCAGTCCATATCATGTTTGGTGTGGTTATTCATTTTATTTCTTGTTTTATTCATTTATTTACCAATATTTTATTGAGTCTGATGACACCTATACCATTTATTATATTGTTTACATCCTATCACTTAGCATCTAGATTTGCAGATGTGTTTTCCATCATCCCTGACACATAGGACTCTCCCAGAAAAAGAAAACATGTGTCATACTCGGCTTCTTACTCCAAGATTAAATATTTGGCAGTCCTGGGACCTGAAGTCAGGGTCTAGCAGGCCCAATGCATGAATGGGTGAGTGTGAGCATGGCAGCCTCTAGCCAATGAAGCTGTCAGGTGGTTCCCACACACTGAGATCGAGTCCCCGATTTGGCTAAAACAGCAATACATGGATAGCCAGATGGAGGTATACAAATAAATATATATTGGTAAAGAGTGCCAGAGCCGTCTATCTATGACTGAATGACCTCTACTACGTTCCAACCAACTCTTAGGTATTTATTATACTGCCATTGAAGGAATATTATTTTTTCCATGCTTTATAAACTATTAATTAAGATCAATCGGGAGCTGGGAAAGTGACTCAGTGATAGAGCGCTTGCCTTGCATGCACAAGGCCCTGGATTCGATTCCTCAGCACCATATAAGCAAAAAGAAAAAAGCCGGAAGTGGCACTGTGGCTCAAGTGGTAGAGGGCTAGCCTTGAGCTGAAGAGTTGAGGGATAGCACCCAGGCCCAGATTTCGGGCCCTATGTGTGGACAACCCCCTCCCCCAAAAAAAGAAAGATCAATCCGCATCCTAGGATCATTGCATCTAATTGTAGACTTGACCGATGCACAAACTACTCTTTCAATTGAGTCTCTTGTAATCTCCTGCCATTTGTCGGTGTCAGGACAGTGATTTGAAAACGAGGCCTATGTTGACAGGTCGGCCTATAGCTTCCCTGATAGTCCCCCAGACTTCAGCAATGGCAGGTCAGGTCCACTTGGCAGCTGAGTCATACAGACCCAGGATGGTCACCGTGCAAAGAAAAAAAAAAAAAAAAAAAAACGTAAAACCCCCAGTGCTCTGCAGCTTGTGACTTTTTGTGTTGTCCCACTTTTTTTCTTCCTGCAAACCCTCTGTGCCTAGCATCCCAGGATCTGCTATGGGTCTGGAGGCTACACCCCAGCCTAGGGTGATTGAAGCTGAGGCAGAGTTTCCACGTCCTGAGTTCAAGCGCCATTGTTGGCAAAAATAAAAAGAATAAATAAAAAGTAATTAATTATTTAACTAAATAAAAAAAAATCTCCCTGGTTTGAAATATCTGCTAGTTTTATTTCCAAGTCTGGGATTTGAATTCAGGGTCTTGGTATATCTGTAGCAATGTGAAGGAAGCCGCAGAGTTGCCAATACTTGAATTCAAATCTCATGCCAAGCCAAAAATAAAAAATTAAGTCACTGACCTTGGCAGGGGGAGAAGTTGTGGAGATGGGAGGGAAAGGATGGTAGGGGAAAAACAAAGGAGGAGGCACAATGCTCAATAGGAAATGTACTCCTTACCTTGCTCATGGAACTGTAACTCTCAGTACAACATTTTTACGATAAAAAACGTGCAAAAAAAAAAGAAACAATGTAATGCTCAGAGAAGCATTTGGGGGGTAAGGGAAGGATGTCTAAATAGCTGTACAAAATTCTACACTGTTTTGTTTTTAGTGCTCTGTATGTAACTGAATAAACATAACTGCTTCCATTAAAAAAAATCAAGTCACTGTCTTGAAACTGGTCCAGTATTTCTGTCATTGCTGGGATTTGATCACACTGCTCAGGTGAAGGCAAAACTCACTGTCCTTGAGGAAAAGAAATTCAGGGTAGAGTTCTCAGGGACTGAATGAAGGCCCTGCAATGGAAAAAATATTTCCATACATGTGTAATATATAATATGTAATTACATATGTATATTTATTACATATTATTATTTTATTAATTATTTTGTATTTATTTGATTAATTTACTATTTACTTTTCTAGTGTTATTATACACATTTTTTTACATGTTGTACACATATTATAAAGATACACAAAATGAATTAGGACATTGATTCATTTTTCATTAATACTATATTAAGTGTTGAAACATAATACATAATTAAATGGAGCATTTGTCTCAGTCTTGACATGTTTAGAGTCTCTCTCAAGTATGAGCTTTGTCTTATTTATGTATGGACATCTCCCTATAGGGATTTATTTACATGATTTATACTCAGAAGCCTTTTCTTGAGGATAGGTAAGTTGAAGGATAAAATTGCAAGGTTGGCGTTAAAATGTGGCTTAGTCGTAAATAGCTCACTCAGCATGCATGAATGCCAGGGTTTGAATCCTCAGTCCCACATACTTAGAAAAAGCCAAACTGTGGATTGGCTCAAGTGGTACAACACTATGCTTGAGAAAAAGAAGCTCAGAGACAGTACCCAGGCCCTAAGTCCAAGCCTGTTAGACTCTTACTTACAATGAACCACCAAAAGACACCACGTGGCACTTTGCCTCAAGTGGTAGAGTGTTCACCTTGAACTGAAGGGCTCAGGGACAGTGCCCAGGCTTGATAAAAGACAAACAACTGGAAAAAAGTGAGGATTAATAAAAGTACTTTTCCTATTTGCTAATTATGAGAACATTCTGTTGAAAATGTATACTGATGTACACCAGAATTGGAATCAGAGCTCAAGGTTCAAGTGTAGCACATCCATATGCCCAGCCTCTCTGACTCTAGCATTATAAACTTATGTTCTACAGGGTTCTGAAAGGTCCAATGTTGAAGGGCTTGATATGATCCCCAAGCCCTTTGTGATAAGCAGTTGACTTCTATTGTAAATTTCATTACAATTCTGAAGCTAGCAGAGCATTAGTAGCTCATGCCTATCACCCTACCTCAGGAGGCTGAGGTCTCAGTATCACAGGCTGAAGCCAGCCAGGGCAGGAAAGTCTATGACATTCTGACTTCCACTTCTGAAAGGTCAGATGTTCAAGAGCTTCCTGTGTTTCCCTTGGTGATGAGAAGTTACTCGCATTCTAAATATTCTTAGAAATCTCGAGCTATAGAATCAGGAAAGAAACATTATTGACCTATCCTGGGTTCAAATGAAGTTCTCAGGATCCAAGCCTTAGCCCTGTTGGAAGGAAGAATTCCAATGAAATACTGTATTTGAAGGACAGAAAAGAGTTTCAATAACCAGGCGAGGTGAAGAGACCTAGGCCTGCAGTAGATACTCAACAGAGAAATGAACTGCAGAACCACTTCATTCATTCCAGGCACAACCAGCAATAGGGGAAACCTGAAACATTTATTAGAGCTACACCAGGGTCAGGATTTTCTCAAGCTCTTCATACAATGACTCATTACTTCCTCTCTCAGGTGAAGGGAACCTCAGACTATCTTTAGGTTAATAATAGCCAGTTTAGTGGGGGACAGAGGAGGAACAGAGTAGAAAAACCCTGCTCTCTGGTCTTAGGGAGTGGGTTTTTGAGTCTCCAGCTGTCAGATTTGAAGGTCCTTCTTCTACCTCTGTCAACCCATTCTCCTTCCTTCATTCTCAACATCATTAATGCAAATCCCCAGTCCAAGGAGAGGCAGGGCCCTTTCTCTAGTGTCTCCAAGCACCTGGGTTAGAACCTGGTTCTGCCCTCTTGGCTCTGGGGTCTTCAGTTTCCTGAGAAGTGGGACAGAGACAGTGTTCTTGCTCTGTGGTTGTGTGAAGACAATGCTGGTGTCCTGGCACACTGCAGAAGGCCTCATGACTGAGAATTGTTCCCCTCTTTCCTTCTAATGACCAAGACCATATTATCCTCTCTCTGTCTCCCTCTTTCTCTCTCTCTCTCATCAATCTACCTAACTAACTACCTACCTACCTACCCACCTACCTACCTACCTACCTAGTGAGCTATGTATCTATTCACCACTTGTTGGGTTGAACTAAAGACCTGGGTACTGTCTATAGCACACTACTACTTGAGCCACAGCATCAATTCTGGCTTTTTCTGTGTATGTGCTATTGAGGAATTGATCCCAGGGGTTCTTGCATGCTAGGTAAGCACTCTCTCACTAATCCACATTCCCAGCCCCCTTATCTTTTTCTTAATGGTAGTTTCTACTTAAGTATGCTTCCATTTTACGTTTATTTTTACGTTTAATTTTCTGAATGCTGGTTCGTACTATGAAACCTGAACTTCTCTTCCCCTGCCACATTTGTCACCGTTCCTGCATTGGCCTCATAATAAAATGTAAATGAAGGCTGCTGAGAGCTTAAGTATGCATCATATAAAGTTACAGGCCTGGAACTCTAGAAGAGAAGAGCGATGAGCCTGAAGTGAAAAGAATGATGTCATATGCACAATGAGCATATTTGAAAAATAAATCAGTAAAAAAAAGCAGAAGCATTACATGTGGTCTGTTTGCATTCAGTGAGGTAATTTACACACATAAGTAAGTAGAGCACTGATACATAAACTTGCCCTCCTCTATTTGAATTTTTTTGCGGCAATCCCAGGGCTTAAACTCAGTGCTGATAGGTTCCTGGGCTGTTTTGCTCAAGGCTGAGGCTCTACCACCGCCACTGTTCCAGCCATCTCATTGTTAATTGGACATAAGCACTTCCCAGGCTTTCCTGCCTGGTCTGGACTATATCTCTTGCTCAGCTTCCTCTCTTAAAGCTGGAGCTCTACCCTCTGCACCACTGCTCCACTTCAGATTTTCTGGTAGTTTATTGGAGATAAGACTGTTATAGACTTTTCTGGTCGTGCTGGCTTTGGACAGCAATTTTCTGGGGAGGCTTCAAGTGGCTTTTCTCAGGGATTCGCCAAGGAGCCTCTCCACAGAAACCCTTAGTCTAAATCTCAGGAGGTACTAGAGAAAACAGAAACATACAGACAGTATGAGTATCACTCCAGCTTTCAGTCCTCTCATCCTGAGACAGTAAATTCACTGCCGTTCAATGCTACGTGACAGAACTGGCATATTTTATAGAATGAGACAGATGTCTATTCATAATTAAATTGTGTATGTGTTATTACCAATTATTAGGTATTTAACTATATCTCCATTTACTTTTCATTTTGTTAATGCTTAATAATATATTAATTAAACTTAATCCACATCCTATAATTATTGTGTCTAATAATATCCCAGAATGTTTCACTACTAATTCAATCTGTTTTTCATTTATTGTAGTGACAATTCTTCCACCTATGACATTTTTACCTTTATGACTTCCTATTATATAGCATATAGGTTTTTTATTGTGAAAATACTGTACAGAGGGGTTACAGTTACATGGGCAAGATAATGAATATATTTCTTATCAAGCATTGTAGCCTCCTCCTTTGTTTCCCCTTCCCATCCCTTCCCATCCTCCCCCTGCCACTCACCCAATCCTCCATTGCATATAGTTTTGCATAAAAATTATACATCCTACCTGACACCAAGAACTTTCATAGAAAAGTAAAACATGTGTCACACTCGGCTTCTTACAGCAAGATTACAGTTTTGGCAGGGCTGGGATCTAAACTCAGGGCCTAGAAGGCTCAGTTCATGAATGGGTGATTGCCAGCACAGAAGCCTCTAGCCAATTCAGCTGCCAGGCAGTTCCCAGGCCATGAGATTCAGCCCCGTATGTTGACCCCATATTGCACTTAGTGTAGTTATTTATTTTATTTTTTGTTTTATTCATTTATTTACCATTTATTTTATTGACTGTTATTACACATGGAATATTTATTACATTTATTACATAGGATATAGATTTGCCTATGTATGAAACTTCATACCTGACACCTAGATGCTCACAGAAAAGGAAAACATGTGTCACCAAGTATTCTTACTGCACAATTCAATTTTTGTGAGTGCTGGCATCTGAACTCAAAGCCTACAAGGTGCAATTCATGAAAGGGTGAGTGTCAGCACGGCCAGCTTAGGGCATATGAAGGTGACAAGCAGTTCCCAGCAGCAGGGGTTAACAAAATAAAAACAGATTGACATGCAGATAGTAGTACCAAAATAAATATAGATCTTTGTAGAGTGCCAGAGGTGTCTGTAAAATTTTAAGTTATATAGACTACATCTTTAACAATTCTTGGGTATTTATTATGTCCCCATGTAATTAATATTATTTTTTATCCTTAATGAATTATTAATTAAATCAACCACTGTTTGGAAACTATTGCATCCATGTAATTAATAGTATTTTTTAATGTGTCCAAAAATATTCATTTAAATCCATCTGCCTCCTAAAATCACTCTGTCTAATTTTATAGTAGTATCATTCAGGAACAACTAATTCAACCTTGACATTCACAGCCTTCCATCAGTACTCCTATGAATAGGAATGAGACTCTTAGGATCTCCCTCCATTGGTAGGGGTCAGGACCAAGCCTTGACCACAGGGCGTATGTTGCTATGTTTGCCTATGGCTTGCCTGGTAGCCCACCAGCCTTCAGCAATGTCAGGTTACAAACACTTTTCAAGTTGCCGGATTTTTATCTGTGTCGATTTATTTATTTATTTTCTGTCAGTCTTTGGGTCCCAGGAACCCAGATTCGGCTGTGGGTCCAGTGGCCGAACCCCAGCTTAGAGTGATGAAAGCTGAAGCAGAGTTGTCACGATCTGAGTTCAAGACCTCTGCTTGACAAAATAAAAATAACTAAATTAATAAATTAATTAATTAAAAATATTTTTAAAAAATTGTGAGGTTCCTTGGCTTGGAATTCACTCCATTTTTCCTGCCAGGCCTGGAATTTCAACGCAGGGTCTGGGTAAATTTGCAGCATTGTTGGTGAAGGGGAAGCTCACCATGCTGGAAGACAAGAAAGTCAGGCCTGTTCCCACGGCTTGAATGGGTCAACATTAGCCCACCAGTCAGATGCAAGTAAAGTTTTCGGGCAAATTTGAGGACCTGACATCAAGCCCTAGGAGTGACCAATATATAAAAAGATAGATATGTAGATTGTAGTGTGTGTGTGTTTACATATGTATATGCATCTAAAAATATATGTATACAGAGAGAGACAGATATTTATGTAGATTCCAGTGTATAACTATATAAAGTGATATCTATATCTTATTTTTTGTATGTTCTATTACTACCAATTATTTGGTCTAAAATTATGCCTCCATTAATTAATCACTGTAGAAAACTTAATAAGGTATTAATTAATCAATGAACTATATTTATTGTATATACTATTATACTAGAAAGACTAGTTAATTAGTAATTCAATTTGTACATGTCAAACATTCTATTAGTGTTCCTTTAGATAGGAACGAGATTCCTAGGAACCTCAGGCGTGTGTAGGTGGCAGTACCAGGATCGAACTCATGGCCTAGGTGTCTGGGTGCGGCTCAGGCTTCACCAACAGACCGTGAGCCTTTGGCTATGCAAGGTCACATACAATTTTCAAGCCAAGTCATTGATACCCAGGATGGTCACAGTGCAAAAGAAACAAAGGTAAAAAGGTTGTATAAAAGTTCCTGGTTTTTTCCTCCTCCATTTTTGTTGGTTTTATGTATTTTTGCCAGTGCTGGAGTTGAACTCAGGTCCTAGGATGTCTGGATCATCTGTGTGTATGAATGCTCCAAACCAGCCTAGGGTAATCATTGGTTAAGACACAGTACAGTGCTTCCTTGAGCAAAAGGAGCTCAGGGACAGTGCCTAGGCTCAAAGTTCAAGCCTCAGGACCTGCCGCAAAAAAAAAAAAAGAGCCAGTAACTCCATGTATCTTTGTATGTATGCATGTATTTCTATCAATGAACATCCAGAGTTGCTATGAAAAAAGGTTTAAATAGAATGATTTAATAGCACAGAGAGTGAATTCAAGACAGTGCATGTTCTGGGGCTCCCCTCACTGTCCCCAGTGTAGCCAGAGGGTTTCTGCGCACCCCAGGCTGCTGGAGGAAGTCTGCCTCATTGTTATAACAGACAGACAAAAGGCCTCACTCCTGTACAGCTGTGTAACAATTCATCTGGGGGAATTAGTGAGGATGAGTGTGGGCAGACTCTGAAGGCCAGGAGAAAAAGGCCTCTTTGTACCCCCAGGATATCTCTCTCCCCAGTGCTCTGTTTTGACAGGAATACTTCATTTGTGCCACCTCTCGGGACAGTCCAAGTTCCCTGCACTCATCCTGTCTTTGTTAGACTATGTTCCAGTGTTGAAACAAACTGCTGCAATTAGTTCAAGGGTCCTTCTGGAAGAAAAAAAGGAGATCTATGTGAAGTCTTTTGAGGAACCTCCATACTGCTTTCCAAAGTGGTTGGACAAGTTTACATTCCCACCAACAATGAAGTAAGGTTCCTTTCTGTCCACATCCCCTCCAGCATCTGTTGTTGTTAGAGTTCTTGATTTTTGCTGTTCTAACTGGAGTGAGGTGATATCTCAAAGTTGTTTTGATTTGCATTTCTTTTATGGCTAGGGATGTTGAACATTTCTTCATGTGTCTATTGGCCAACCTTCTTTCTTCTTCAGAGAAGCTTCTCTTTAAGTCTTTCGTCCACTTATTTATTGGGCAGTTGTTTCTTTGAGGATTTGTTGTTGGGTGGTTTAATTTTTTGAGTTCCAAGTATATTTTAGATATGAGTCCCTTGTCCGTTGTATGGCTAGTAAAGATCTTCTCCCAATCGGTGGGCTTTCTATTGATCTTGCCAGCTATGTCATTTGCCCTGCAGAAGCTCTGCAATCTTATGCAATCCCATTTGTCCAACCTTTCTTTGATTTGTTGTGCTTCCGGGTCTCTATTCAGAAAATTTCGGCCTGAGCCAAGGAGACCTAGATCTCCCCTATGATCCAGCTATCCCACTTTTGGGCATTTACCCAAATGTTTCCAAACAAGACCACACTAAAGCTACCAGCACAACTATGTTTATTGCAGCATTATTTACCATAGCTAAGATATGGAACCAACCCAGATGCCCCTCAGTAGATGAATGGATCAAGAAAATGTGGTATATATACACAATGGAATTCTATGCCTCCATCAGAAAGAATGACATTTCCCCATTTGTTAGGAAATGGAAAGGTTTGGAAAAAATTATATTAAGTGAAGTAAGCCAGGCCCAAAGAAGCATAGGTCCCATGGTTTCCCTTATTTGCAATATATAGTATAGGTATGAGTCAAGCGGAAAAGGTCAGATAATGTGATGTTAGGAAAATGAACCCTTAAATATGTATTTTAATGTTTTCGTTTCTTTCATGCATGTGTTTCTAACGCATTTATAAGATTATTTCTTTGTTGCTTTGTATGTCCCTCCCCCACAGTGTAACCCCCGCTTTCACTATATTTGATGTCAGTATAACATGTGGAGGAGATGGGGACAAACAAGTCGTTTAAGGATTCAGGTGGACCTGTTGCAACAATGAGAAGTACAAAATGTCATGTCAAAACCAGCTTTACAATGTCGGTGTGTGGGGGGGAGGGGGGTATAATTGGGTGGGGGGAGGGGGGAGGCTGGGAAGGGAGGTGAAGTGTAAACAAAGGAGGGGGCTGCAATGCTTGGTAAGAAATGTATGCATTATCCTGCCCATGTAATTGTAGCCCCTCTGTACAGTATGTTCTCAAATAAAATTAAATAAAATTAAAAAAAAAAAAAGAAAAAAGAAAAAAAGGAGATGAACCTAATGAAAGATTCCTAATTGGCAAAGGTGCCTCCCTAGGTTTCTGGAAGCTTGCTAAATCTAAGCTCTTGTGCAAAATCACAATGCTTCCTGTCATCTAGTGCTGGTGAAGCTCATCAGATTTTGAAACCTTTGCCCTCTCCTAGTTGGGCCCTGGGTGGCTATATTTTCGGGTTGATTGCAGGGCCTGGTTGATGACCATGAGCTCAGAGCAGAAGCTCTTTGCTTTACCATTTGGTGTCACAGCTTCACTTCTGGTATGGTTGTGTGTGTGTGTGTGTGTGTGTGTGTGTGTGTGTGTGTGTGTGTGTGTGTGTGTGTGTGTGTGTGTGTGTGTGCAAACACCAGTCCTGGAGCTTAAACTCAGTACCTCAGCACTGTACCTGAGTTTCTCTTGTACAAGGATAGTGGACTACCACTTGAGCCCCAGAGCCACTTAAGGCTTTTTTTCTAGGGATGTGGTATTGAGGATTAAAACCCAGGGTTTCATACATGCAAAGTATTCTACCCCTTAGAGACATTCCCAGCACTCTACTTCAGGTTTTTTTCTTTCTCTTCTTTTAAGTTGGAGGAGTTGAAGTCTGGGACTGGGTGCTCAAGTATAGCACTCTACCACTGGAGCTACAGTGCCCCTTCAGGCTTTCTGGTGGTTCACTGGAGATAAGCATCACAGGGAATCTCCTGCCCAGGCTGGCTTTGGACTGTGATCCTCAGCTCTCAGTCTTCTGAATAGCTAGGATGACAGGCATGAGTCACCGGTGCTTCCACTTCAAATTTCTAAGGGGTGAATAGGAGATAATAGTCTCATGGGAACTTTTGTGTCTGGAATAGTTTGGAAGCCAGATCCTCAGCTTCCTGAGCAGGCAGGATGACAGATCTAAGCTCAAGACACCTAAGCCAAGACACTTTGCTGCAAGGGGGTCCTTGGCTCCACGTGGTAGAGTCCTAGCCACAAGCCCAAGAAGAAAGTCAGTGCCTAGGCTCTAAGTTGAAGGTTCATGATGGAGAAAACTAAACAAAAACAATTGTCTGCAGGAGACAAGTCACTAGAGTTCAGTACATACAGAATTTTGGCTCTGCCTTGGGGACATAACTGAGCCTCAACTTTCTCATCAGCACACTCATCTTGACATGGCCCTCCCCTGCCTGGGGAATGAGGGAAGGACCAGATGGCTGAGAGGGAAAGACAAGGGCTGCCACAGAGAGGGAGGAGAGCACCCCTTCCTTCCTTGGGTGCCGAAGGCAGGGAGCCCATGCAGGACTATGCTTCAGAGTCAGACCCTCCCAGAGCACTACAAGGTGAAGACGGGGAGACCTATCCACCCACCCTTCCCCTGAGAGTCACCCCACTGAGGGGCACTGGGAGGATGGGCTGCAGGTTAAGGGACCATGGGGAGACAGGAAAAGGTGGGGTAGGGCCTGCGAGTGCTGGCACATGACATCCGAGAAGACCCGCCCCCAGAGCCTGAGGGTGGGCATGGAGACAGGGCCCAACCACACTCTTCTGTTGGCCCAATGAGCACACGTTGTGTGGGGAATAGTGGTACATTGGCCACGGGGAGAGCTTGCCGTAGCCCTTGAGACCCCGGAACTCAATGCAGGGGGGGATGTCCAGCCCCCACAGCTCCCCATCAGAGGTGGACATGGAACATGAGAGAGGGACTGGCCCACCGCAGAAGGAGGCCTACCCTGGGCGACATTGGGTCTTGTGGTTGGTTGCTGGGGAGCACAGGCTTCATCCTACCCTGCTCTGGGACTTCCCCCCCCCCAGGTAAAGGCTTCTCAGCAGCCACCAGGAGTACCTGGGAGGACCAAGGCCTCACTTCCTGGTCCTCTCCCAGGTAAGCCAGCTGGCCCCGACAGGCCTCGTGGATATGGATGCAGGGAGGTAGCACATGTGGGACACCACAGTCATGAGGTGTGGGGGGCTGGGAGCCCCCAAATAAACCCTGGTGATCCTTTCTGGGCCACTCCGCCTGGGCCAAGGAGCCCAGGGAGGACCCTCAGTGTCTACAGTGGCTGGGAGAATGGGCGTGCCTCAGCTGGGCCCAGGCAAGGTTACCATATCCTCCTTGACAGGGCCAGTGAGTGAGCTCACCGGCCTGGGGGCAAGTGGGCATGTGTGCCAAGATGTTCGGCAGGGATCCCACCACTCTCAGGGGGCTGGGGTGACCGTCTCTTGGTACCCCTTCCTCCGGAGACCGCAGGGGCAGGCAGCTTGTCACTGACACCCCCAGGGGTGGAGGATCTGCTGCGTGAATGGGGAGTCCTCCCATCGAGGCGCCACCCCACCTGGCTGCCTGCACCCACGTGGTGGTGTGTACTGGCTCCCTTGACTTTGGTCTCCTGGGGAGAAAACTCAAAGTCCGATGTCCACCTTGAGATTTGGTATGGGACCGTTTCTCACCTTGGGCAGGCAGCCCCACTCTGCACAGTCCAGGTGTCAGCCCTGACTGTCTAGTGGGGCATGTGCCTGATGGACGCTGGAGTGGGGCAGCATGATGTGGGACTACCCACAGACACACTCAGCAGCCTGTGGGGAGGCCCTGGGAGCTGGGGACCCAGGAACAACCTCAGCCACCTGAGCCTTGGAGGTGGCAGGTGGGCCAAGGGCCCTGGCCCCTCCGGGAGCGGTGGTTTCTGGTTCCCTCTTATGGTGGGCCCCTGGCGTTGGCCCTGCTCATTGAGCCTAACTGTGTTCCCAAGCCCGAGTTCCCCACAGGGACCAATGGTGGGCTTCTTGGAAACCGGAGGAGAGCAGGGCAGAGTGGGGCAGAGCAGGGCAGCCTGGTGCAGGCCAGGACCTGGCTTCCCTCTGCGGCCGCTGGCGACCAGGGCCGGGATGGGTCCCTGCTCAATAGAGAACCCATCAAGGAAAGGCTTCAGGATCCCCCTCTGAGCGTGTGGTTTCTGGGTCCTCTTCTGGGACTGGGTGAGGGGCACCAGGGCCGGCCTTGCCTAGCCAAGTGGTCCCTATGGCCAGAGGCCAGAGTTCCCCAGCGAGAGAGATGGCGGGTGGGCAGGCAAGTTGGCCATGTGTCCATGAGGGGACCCTCATGAAGGGCAGACTTCGGGATCTCTCCCTCCAAGTGGGGGTATGACCTGGGTATTGACCTGTCAGTCCTCTGAGTTCTCCGACCCCCACCAAGGCAAGCAGCCCAGGAAAGGTGGACTTGGGGGTCCCTCTCCATGTGTATTTTGGGCATGCCCAGGGCATGGGCCTGGGGCAGCCCCTTCGGCTGCCTGCAGGCAGAAACCTAGCCCTCTGGGGTGAGAGCTCCTGGGGGGCATCAGGGGAGTCGAGGGCCTCTCTGTGCCAGGGCTGTTTCACCTCCAGTTTGGCCTCAGCTTTGGTGGGAACCCAATTTCGGGGCAGCTTCAGGTGCCTTCCCTTGCGAGGGCTCTGGCCCTCAGAGAGGGAGGGGCCCTGTGGCTGTCTCCACCCTCCCACATTTAACAATGGTCTAAGGCCCGACATAAGGTGTGGGAGGTGGGCAGGAGGATTCCTCAGGGAGACCAATTGTCCTTGGGAACCCCTGGTGAACCAGTTGTCCTCAGGAAGGACTCAGGTCTACCAGCTATCCCCAGGAAGGTCCCCCTGGTTAACCAGCTTTCATTGGGACGATCTCAGCATCAATGGGTTGTCCCCAGCTATTTTATTGTGTGTACAAGGGAACTACATGAGAGCATTCAAAATTGTTATGTTCAATGTAATATAAACATAGACTATATAGTATAAAAAGGTGATATAATAATAAAACCTATTAGCATGATAATAAAATATAGTCATATAATTTTTACTAAAATTCATAGGATAGAATCCAAGTAATACAATATTACCTAGGATATATATAGTTACAAATTCATATGTAACATGTAACAAAATTCAAATATAATATACTACCTACTATAAACTACGCAATAATAATAGATGCGAGAATAAAATAGAGGATGCTATAGAATACAAAGGTTTGTATCTCTAAATACATAATTGAGTAAAAATAATGTATACTATAAATTCAAATATAATATATAATACAATAGTAATTCACATTCTCTACAATAGAACATATATTACCTGTGATAAGCATAGATATCTACATTTGTACAACATGAGATCTACCAACATGTGGTATAATAAAATGACATAGACTAGAAAGGACTGTATACTGTATCACAGCTCATACATAATAGGTGATACACTAGAGATTATAAACATATAAGAAATGAACATTTCAGCCACATAGATGCCCAGCCTAGGAGAATCTTGGTGATGATGATGACGGTAATGACGATGATGACGACGACGACGATGATGATGATGATGATGATGATGATGATGATGATGATGATGATGATGATGATGACGACGGAGAGTATGGGGATGGTTGTTAGTCTCCACAAGTCTATGGACTGGAGCTCTAAGGTGGGTAGGGGAGGAGGGGAGCTGAGTCCTGAGGTCTGCTAGTTCCTGGGACTGGATTGGGCCAGGGGCCAGGCAGTGTGCATGTGCGCGATGGCTGGGTGGGACACGGGGGGGGGGGGGGTGGAGAGGAGTGAAGGTAAAACTTGGCCTGGCTGCCTCACACTGCTGCCTCACCCTGTGTGGACCAGGAGTCGCTGCAGGTGGAGCCCAGGGCACAGTGGGGTGCAAATGTCGACATGCGGGTGGCGGCTGCTCCCATCCCCTTGTGCTTCTCTAGAGACATCTCTAGGGTACCCCTGCTGCACAGGCCCGGGAAACAGGGCCCGGGACAACTGTGCAGCCTCGCCATGCCCGCCAGGTGTTCACCCCTCAATCAGGTCCCCTCCCCACTTTGGTCATTATTTTCCAATAGGGGCTCTTGTTTTTAAGGGACTGAATGTGAGCTCCACCGCAGAGATGAGGTCTCATTTCTTTGTACATTTAGGCTTCAACCTCAGTTCCCGGGGTCTGGCAAACCCTCCCACCACCCCCCTGTCTGCCTCCCCCTGGGTCTGGACCCAAATCAAGGGGGGTCTTCTCTGCAAATGAGGGAATATGAAACATCGGCTCACCATCTGCCTTCCATCTCCCAGATCTTATCTTCCACCGGATTGCAGAGCAGATTGGGTGGTGGCCCCTGTGGGCCTGGTCCCTAAAACTGCCCGAGCTGGCCATGCAGCCCCTGCCAGCAGGGGCTTTCCCAGAGGAGGTGGCAGAAGAGACTCATCTGAGGCTGGTCCCAGGAAAGTCAGAAGACCCTACCTGAGCACTCTGTAAAATCCCATCCTCCCTCTGGCCTCCTCATGCATTTTGGACTCCACATCTGGCTCCACCTCTTTCAGCCACCGCACATGAGGTTCCCTTCTCCTGGGACAGCCCTCCCCGGTGGCATCTAGGCTCCTGCTCTTTAATCGGGTCTCTGGGTTCACTTCCACCCTATTCAAGGCTTTCTCTGACCCTCTCGACTGCAGGAGTGTCTCTGCCTTAAACCCCTGCTTTCCTCCTTTTCTTCCCTCCCTCCCTCCCTCCTCTCTCTCTCCTTCCTTCCTTCTCTGCCGGTACTGGAACTCAAACTCAAGACCTCACACTCTGGTTGGGCTTCTTCACACAAGACGTCCTCTACCACTTGAGCGTTGCCTCTACTTCTAGTCTTTGACTACTTAATTGGAGATGAAGGGTGTCTACTTAGATCCTTCTGCCCTGGCTGGCTTCAGACCTCAATCAACCCTCAAAGCTCAGCTTCCTGAATAACTGGGATGACAGGCATGAGCCACCTGTGCCTGGCTCCTTCTTTCTCTTTTCCTTTTTCTTGCCTTCTTCACAACTTTCCGTTCTTTCCTTCTCTTTTTCCCTCCCCTTGCCTCTCTCCTTCCTTGTCTTCCTTTTCATTCCCTCTTTTCTTGTGAGTTCATACTTGTAATGAAACATGAAGGAGGCTCCATATTTCCCTTCGTCCCCACTCAGACCAATGTTTCAACGGGCACAGTGGTGGGGTCGGGGTGAGATAGTGCCCATGATCTCTTCCTGAGGATTTCAGTTCCAAGCCAGACTGGGCTTACCTCCAATGCACAACCCAAATGTCTGACATGAAGCTGCAGCTCCAGTGGTAGAGAAGTGGAGCTGTGGCTCAAATGGTAAGAGTGCTATGTGGCCTACTCATAGAGTGCTCACCTACCAGGCAGGCAGCCCTAGGTTTGAATCCTCGATACTCCGTAAAGAGAAAAAAGTGGGAAGTGACACTGTGGCTCAACAGATAGAGCACTGGCCACCTTGAGTTTAAGGCCTGGGTTCTGGTGCCCCAGCCCAGAGACAAGCCACATGACATGTGTGAATAACACAATGACAATAATATGTAGGGAAGAAAAGAGATCACATGAGGTCTTAAGCAGAACCCAGATTTATTGAGAGCTTCCTTGCATCTGTGGAACACCTGCACGTAAGTTTACAATGTTTGCTTTTGAAACTCCTTTGATTAAAAAGATATTTCATTACGATGTGTTCTGGACCAAACCAGATCAAAACCACATCATCAATCTGCAGGTAGAATCATGGTGAACAGGAGCCCTGCCCTCTCCAGCGGCTCAAGCCTGCAGTTGACCTAGCATCACAGGTGACCTCAGAATTGTGGGTGAATTACCCTTGGCCCCATACTTTCCAGGGATCGAGGAACCAAATGAATCCCAGAACCAAAGTTCAAGGTGCAGGTCCAGTCGGGAGGTGTGTTGTAAAGACATATGGAGGAGTGCCCTAAAAATGGTGAGTCCATGTGGGGCAGCGATGGGAATCGACATTGCTGTGGGCACCCAGAGTTGTGAAAAGCCCCATCTGTCGCTGGGCACAGAATTGCTGGAATGCTCTGGTGGGCCGGTTGTCCTAGGGGGCAGGAGCAGGTACAGCCTTGACTTCTGGATGTGCATGAATCAGGGCCTGGAGCAACAGGGAGGGGGGGAGAGGTTAGCATCTGGGCTCCAGGGGATGGGGCAAGGGGTGGGAATGGCTGGAGAGCATGAGGCCCATGGCAGATATGGGAACAGATGGCCAGACAGACTCTACCTCCCGCGTGAGTCCTGGCCCAGGGCGAGAAGGAGAGATGGGTAGGCCTGGCTCTGGAGCTGGTTCTGGGCCCAGAGTGATGGCTGGGGCAAACCCCTACATGCTGGGAGGGGAGGAGGTCACTGGGGACAGATCTAAATGAACTTTCCGGTCCATACCCAAAAGTCTTCAGGAGCTGGGTGGTCAGGATCTGGATTAAATCTTCTACTTGAAAAACATTTTTTAATGTCCTATAGAATATGAAATTACAAACCAAAAATATTTATTTCAAATCTAAATTCTAATTTAGCCTAGTCTACTAAGTCCTACATTAGATGAACTTTGATATTTCTCCAGGCTTAAGCTTTTGTAATCCTTCATCATTTCTTTGGAATCCAACAGAATGATGCTTACTTTTTCAAATTTTCTATGGGAATCATGAGCTATTTTGCATCTAGGAATGTTCTGTAATGAAGAGAGCATTTAAAACACAAATGAGGATTATATATGAGTTGCATTTCAATAGGAAACTTGACATCTCAAAACATAGTGACAAAAATTAGCCCACACTTCAAACTGTGTATTCCTTTCTTGATGTTTGGTTTGTTTTATTGAAACAAAATTATACTACCTGGTCCTGGGGAGGTATCACTATGTAATAGAGCTCTCTGATTTCCTGTCTTAGTCTGAGTGCTAGAATTCCTGTGTTGTATCCAATTGTCCTACCATAGTTTGGTGGTTTATTTAATCTATATACAGACTAGCAATTCTGAACTTCTCTGATGATATTATCCACTAGACTGCTCAGACTGTTTATGTACAGTTGTAAAAGACGTTCTAACATTTGACACAGTATATGAACATTTTCAGATGCACCTGCAAGGGACTCTGATACATTCCTCCATGGATCTGATCCCATTAATAATGTTTACTTTACTCTCTTACTATCTCTAGTCCCTACCTATGTAATAGGCTCAAACTTTATTGAAGAAAGTTCACTTGAATACTTTATAATATTAAAAATTATCACTTGATTCTAGTCTTACTCAGGACATATTTTGTATTGTTTTCTAACTTTTCTACATATTCTGAGAGTTCCTTTATTAGTGCATTTGTGTGTGCACATATAAGTGCCTCCTAGTGTATGTGTATGTTTGTATGTATGTATGCAAAAATCACAAGCTCTTATTCAGCAATCTTGCTCATGACTGGTATTCCATCTCCCGAGCACTTCTTCCAATTCAGCTTTTGGCTGGTGTCACAAAGCCTGTTCTTCCCAGGCTGGATGCAAACTGAACTTCCCAGACTCCTTTCCATTCTTAGGTTTTATTTCTCCAGGAGTATCAACTTTTAAACTACAATCATTTTTGTGAGTATAAAGTCTGGGCTGTAACCCAGATTTTTAACTCAAGAATTCATATAAAGTTATATAAACATACACATTATATATTCTGAGTGCACACATTAGAAATTTGATCTTAAGCCAGGTGGCAGTGAGATCTGAATAGAGTATTGGGGTTCGAAGCCAGTCCAGCTAGGAAAGTCCCAGAGAGTATTTTTTCAAATTAACTACCAGAAAAATGAAATAGCACTGTGGCTCAAGTGGTAGAGCACTAGCCTTGAGCTGAATAGCAGAGGGACAGTACCCAAGCCCAGATGTTAAGCCCCACTACCATAAAAAAGAGAGAAAGAAAAAAAGAAAAGTGATCTTAGCCACCAGTTCATTGCTAGTAGCATTTCTGCTCTCTCAACATGGCCTTTTTTTTTACCAGTAAAATCCATGCTCTTATATCTGACTTACTTGGAACCAAAATTATACTTCTACTCTAATTTTCACTAATTTGCATGATTAGCTACCATGATGAAAGATAGTAGCCTCATTCATCATGTTCCACTTAGTAGTAATGCTTTCTCTATATCACTCCAATATATGTACATACTGGCCTTGGCCTTATTGTTTAAAAGTTGTCTTATTTGCAGAGTCTTCTATAGTGTTTTGAACCATTATACAGAACTTCTCTTTCTCCTATTATTCCTATTGTTTCTCCAACTGTTAACCTATGTACACGGGAAATAATGAACCACACACACACTCACAAAAAATGTTTCTGAGAACCTTCTTCCCAATTAAAATTGGTCTTAATTTACAGAGCCCTTCGGAAATTTGTACTTAATGCAGTCCAGGATATTTTTTTCATGTTTTTTATTGTGAAAATAGTATACAGATGGGTTAGTTACATAAGAAATTTAATGAGTACATTATCTAACCAGCATTTTTAGCTCCTCTTTGGTTTGTCCCCTGCCATCCCTTTTCTCTCCCCGACCCTAACTCTCTCCTCCCCTCCCCAAGTTGTAAAGTTTGTTCTCTACAAAGCGTCTTGTTCATCTTGTTGTTACAATGGGTCATACTTTATCTTGCCTCAGCATTTTGATATTTCCCTTCCCATCCCCACATTAAGAAAATGTATGTGCAAGATGCAGGTCACCAAACTCAAATAAAGTGAAAAAAAGGGTTATACCATGGAGGCAGAAAATAGAAGACAAACAAAAAAAACCACATAGTACATGTTAGATACATTAAAAACAATAGCAAGAAAGAAAATCAAGTTGTGTCCCTATCTTGAGATTTATTTCACTTAACATCATCTTATATGGCCATATGTTCTCGTTTCTAAGTTGTCACTGAAACACATGTTACCTATTGTCCAAAGATGTACTTATGCTATTTCAATGAAGCCAGAAAATATTCATTTTTACAGGAAGCAGTACGATAGATTGTTACTGGAAGTAAGTGGAAGGAACTGTTATGGGAAGTGGAAACTGATTCCAAGACAGGAATTAAACATAGAGAAATGACAAAGTTCAAGTTAATTTGTGCTCTTCTTTTTACTGAACAAGAAAATAATCCAAGGCTGGAAGGAAAGTCTGTCCCTGACTTTTTTGAGTGTGTTCTTTACTCATATAAAACTTTTCTGTACACTTCTAGTTGAGAGTATTACAAAAGGAAACAATATACCAGCATAAAAAATAACTTTGTTTTAAAGTGTTCTACTGCAAAAAAACAAATAAATGGAGGTTTTAAAATGTCTTATGCATGGATATTTCACTCTTGACATGATTCTTTTGTCGCAGAAGTCAATTTTCCATTCTTTTAATCGGGTCCTGAGTTTGCTGTAGCAATAAGGATTCCAAAAAGCAGGAAGGAGTGTGTATGATCAGCAAAAGAGCCTCTTCTCAAACCAGTGCTTTAAGGATGGTCCCAAAGAAATATGTGGGGTTAATTTTGTTTGCTAGTTTGTTTAGTTTGTGCTGGGTCTGGGGCTTGAAATCTGAAGCTGGACCCTATCCCTGAACAATTGTCTTTCCTGACCACCAGACCCCAAAGCTAGTACATTACTGCTTGAGCAAAAGCTCCACTTCTATTTTTTTGGTGTTTAATTACAGATAAGTATTTAACAGACTTCTCTTGCCATGGTTGGCTTTGAACTGAGATAGTAAGAAAGCCAAGTGACATCAACTATATGGACTTCTCATTTGAACAAAGAAATAGTAGATGAAGTTTATTATAAAGCTAATATTTGACAATTTTTGTGCCATGCAGTCTTTTTTTATTTATTTATTAATTTATCCCGATTGTGGGGCCTGAACTCTGGGCCTGGGCGCTGTCCCTCAGCTCTTCAGCTCAAGGATGGTGCTCTACCACTTGAGCCCCTGCTCTACTTCCAGCTTTTTTTCCTGCTTATATGGTGCTGAGGAATCGAACCCAGGGCCTCATGCATGCGAGGCAAGCACTCTACCACTGAGCCACCTTCCCAGCCACCATATTTGACAATTTTTAAAAGAAGAGAATCTGTCCAACAAAGAAGCCATAACTTAAATAACTCAGCAAAAGTAGGTGCACTGAATTATTTTGGAATTAATTTTTCTGTTTGGGAAGATTACTAGTGACTTTGTAGTTCTTTTTTGAGAAACTTAAAGTCATATTTGCTCTTTTTTGTTTGTCATGGGGCTTGAACTCTGATCCTGCTCACTGTCCCTCAGCTCTTCCACTCAATTTGAGCACTCTACCACTTTATCTACAGCACCACTTCCGAGTTTCTGGTTGTTAATTGAAGATAAGAGTCTCATGGACTTTGCTGACCAGGCTGGCTTTGAACTACAATACTCTGGTCTCAACCTCCTGAGTAGCTAGGATTAGAGGTGTGAGCCACCAGCACCCAGCTCATATTTGCATTTATGTGCACTTAATGACACTATGTAATGTACACAAAGAATGGAAATTTGAATCAAATGATGACATTGCAGCTTTTCAGAAAAAATGAGGTAATAATAATTATGTCCTCCTTTTCCATGTTGTTACATTAATGACTCAGGAGCTATGGGACTCTTACATTAGCATCCTCTGCTGTCTGCGTATGAGGACAGTATCAATAATTGTTCATAGAGAAATAGAGAAAGACTGAGATTTTTTGAAAGCAAAGAAGATCAGGTATGAAAGAAAAACATAGAAATAGATACAACTTATCCCACAGAGATTAAGAATTAGCCTAAGCAATTTAGAATGCTGAAGGCAATGAAGAAAATGTGTAGTTGATAACTAGTTCTTCAATAACCAAAACTGGTTTCCTAGAACAGTTTCTGGTATAATTTTGTTATTATTATCATTTATTTCTTCCATCTGGTGTTATTCCTTCACTCTTGTCAAAATTATTAATTAGCCTGTGCCTTTTTGTGCCATAACTGAACAAAATGTTTTCCAAATCTCACTTAGACTATCTTTCTCATTGTGATTAGCAATGACCACTCAGAAGCCTGGAATCTTTGTATTTCCAGAATTAATCCTCACCTGCTATCTAAGCACATTCCTGACATTAATTGCCTTGACCTATTAACAAACCATGTTTTGTTTTCAACACAGTATTCTAATAAAGGTAAAGTACATGAATTAAGGACTATGTTTAGATCATATTTGAAAGGAGTAATTATATATTCCAAGTATAGGTTCTTTGTCATTTACTAGCTAAATGACTTTTTTGCCAATCCTGGGGCTTGAACTCAGTGCCATGGAACTGTTCCAGAGCTTTTTCTTTTTTTGCTCAAGGCTAGCACCCTACAACTTGAGGCAGTGCACCACTTCTTTTTCTGTTTATGTGGTACTGAGGAATTGATCCCAAGGTTTCATGCATGCTAAGCAATCACTGTGCCATGAAGCCACATTCTCATAGTCCTAAATGACTTTCTTAAGATGGCATTGCTTTTTCATTCTATAATTTTAATTTAGACTAGACGGTAGAAAAAGAAGTGGAAACCAATACTAAGTCCATTGAGTTTGACATTCCTATCACATCACTAAGGAAGTACTTTGTTAAGACATGCAGGCCACATAGGGCTGTTGCATGTGACGTTATTATGGAAAAAAAAATTTACAGTCATCTCCAATCTCCATAACATTCTGCTTCCACTTTCAAGGTCAAGAGCCAAATATCTAAGCTTTTTTTGTGATTGGGTGTGTTTCCAAGGCAGGAAGAAGGAGTAAGTGGAAGGTGATCGTGGGAAAATATGTATATTGGCTCCCTGTCCACATTTTTTGAATTTTTAAAAAGTGCTACTGTTAAATTCGCACATACATCTAATTGACTATGCTATCTGCACATGATGCAGATAAATGAAGATATTTATTCTGGTGGATAGTCACATATTTTAATAAAATCCAGTTCTGGAAAAAAAGAGACTAGTTAAGAAAGTATAAAGTATTGGTCTTAGCAAAACAAAAATGTAGTATTGAAATGATTACTCCAGCTTTCTTTGACATTTTATGCTGTCTCAGTATCAAAATGTTCTCTAATTCCAGTAACATCCAAGCATAAAAGACATGATTTGAAGATCTCATTAGTTTTAGAAACAAAGGTAAATAATAGCTTCCTTCCTGCAGATACATTTCCCTTCTTTATCTCAAGTGTTGCATATCTTGGCCTATTACTCTGTCTTGCATCAGATGTCTGTAGGGGATATTTACCTCTACTCTGGAATGTCAAGGTGGATCATGTGACTTACTTCAGCTTACAAAAATTAACCAGAAGTGGTCGGCTATTTATTAGGGAAGATTTCTATCCCATTTTATGTGTCTAAGAGCTAACTTATTTTCCTTTAGCTATAAAAATAGCATATATAGAGAGGGATTCTTCTTTGAACTTATATACTGGGAGAATATAGCATGTAAAATAAGGCAAAACTCAAACACAGCAAGAATTAAGCTAATATTGGAATATGATATTAAGATATTAGTTTCTTACCATTCTTGTATACCTTTATGATCGTTGAATCCAGCACACAAGAATTTAACAAATACTAAACAAGTACTAAACCAATAGATAACACTTCCTGTTTGATGCTATTATATTTTTAAATAAATAAGCAATCTCTATGTGATCACTTGTGGGATTAACTTTTTTTATAAAAGTTTTTAATCACTCTAGAGCACTGTATCTAATATCCACAATCATTATCCAGACCTTTTGATTGAAATGAGGAAGAACAAAATATCTAGATTTCTCCTACTCTTTTCTTCTTCTCCTTTTTCTGGTGTGAATTCTCATCTTTTTTCCAATTTCTCCTATTAATAAATGAAGAATGACACATTGTGGATATCAAGCAAAAGACTTCAACACCAGAATTTCATTCTTTCAGAAATAGATGAAGTAAATCAGAGTTGCAAGAGGAAGAATAAAAAACATGATTATTTCCCCTTTCTGGCTTCCATCATAGAGTCTGAACATTACTCTAAGTAACTAATAAACCACTTGCCTTGGCTAATTTTGTAAAAATATAGTTTTTTAAATAAATAATAATTTTAAAAATTAAAAAAATATGTTTAAAATAAATAGTAATTTGTTTGCTTTCGGGAGGTGTGAATTAAGACTGCATTAACATTGTGTGAGTTGAGAGGCTAAATTTTATCAAAATGTAAACATAATGAAAAATAGATGATTTTAAGATAAATAGCTTGTAGGTACATTAATAACGTTACATACACACAGGGACATCTTTTTTCTTCTTTTCCTCTCCACACTGATTCAACTTCAATAAGCAGTTCGTGTAATTCAAATAACTGTGTTTCTTTCATAAATAGATTAGACATAACAAAGTTAGAAACAGAGAACCAGTATTGGGTGGTGCATTCTTTAAAATAGCAGTCAAATAAATATTAACCATAATTCCAAAATAATAACAATCAAATGCTCTTGAAAAGAGAAGATTTTAAGCAAAATGAAAAAAAGTGATAGTGCCAGAATTGCTTCAGTAGCTGCTCTTTAGCATTTAAGATTTCTAGTATATGACAATGTTTTAATCAGGATTAAATGCTTTCAGGAACTAAATTTTTTCTAGTTCTATTTCATTGAAGAAATATGTTGTTCCAAATTAATGAAAGGATAACAGGTTATAGAAGAAAGAATGCTTACACACTCATTGTGGTAGGCAGTAAAATACCTTCCCAAAATATCCATAGTCCCCAAATACCTAATCCATCAAATGTAGATTTACATTTTATATGTAATTTTGTAAAATAATCACCTTTCATTACCCATAGAACACAAATTTGAATAATTATCAGATGGGGGAAGTATACTCAAATGGGTCCTTAAAAGTCCTAGCTGTAGTTCCAAGGGACATGATTAGGTAAGAACCACAGAAAGATGTAAAGTTGCTACATTAGAAGATAAAGGAAAAGACAACAACCCAAATTCTGAAGTTTCTGGAAAGCGGAACAGGAAGTAAATGCCTTTTCCATTAGAAATATCTGAAAAATATTTTTACTTTTTAGGTGGCTTGATTTTAATCTAGTGAGACTTCTTTTAGATTTCTGTCCTTTAGAACTGTAAAATGAAAAATATGCATTGTTCAAGCCAAATAACTTTTAGAAAATTATCACAGCAGATTTGGTTTTGAAAACTAACTAAATTACAGCCT
The DNA here is from genome assembly GCF_024711535.1 of Dipodomys merriami. Classification (NCBI taxonomy): domain Eukaryota; kingdom Metazoa; phylum Chordata; class Mammalia; order Rodentia; family Heteromyidae; genus Dipodomys; species Dipodomys merriami. Next base: position 169,917 of record NW_027204860.1, read on the forward strand.
TTTCCTGATGCAACTACAAGGACACCACATGTCCTAGTCTCTGAGAATAAAAAAAGTTGCCACCAGCTTTGTACACGTGTATGATGTACATACTACTAAGGGCCTTGCATTAATGAAGTCTTGAAATTTTAATAATATCTAAATAAGAAGCTCTCTCTAACTTAATTTTCACATTTGGGGATTACTATGTTATGCAGAAGTTATGCAGAAGGCTAGGGTAAGAATATGGAAATGAAATCTGTCTCCTAATATCAAAAAGATAGTTTATGTCATTTTGAGTTATAGTTTGTAAAGTAATACTAAATATGGTAAGACAGAAACAGAAACTCAATTTCCTCTTCTTCCTAACTTTCCAATAGAAATTAGAGAATCGAGTGAAGATATAGATTCCCAGGATGGCATAGAATGTTTTTTTTCCTTCATTTTATTTTATTTTTTGTGAACATACTGTACATAGGGGTTACAATTACATGGGCAGGATAATGCGTACATTTCTTATCAAGCATTGCAGCCTCCTCCTTTGTTTACACTTCACATCCCTTCCCAGCCTCCCCCCCACCCCCCTACCCAATCCTCCCCCCTACCCCCCCTGCACCAACATTGTAAAGCTCGTTTTCAACATGACAACTTGTACTTCTAATTGTTGCAACAGGTCCACCTGTATCCTTAAACGACTAGAATCACTAGATAGTGAAAAAGAAGATAACAAAAATGGGTCCCCTGTTATTGCAACAAAGAGAAGTACAAGTTGTTATGTCGAAAACGTACTTTACAACTTTGGTGCGGAGGTGGGGAGAGGGAGAATTGTGGGTGGGGTAGGGAGTGGATGAAAAGGGATGGGAAGGGGAAACAAAGGAAGAGTCTACAATGCTTGATAAGAAATGTACTCATTGTCTTGTAATTGTAACCCCTTTGCATAGTATTTTCACAATAAAAAAAAAGAAAACAAATGGGTACCCTGGATCAATGGGAAACAAAATCTACAGATTGTGATATAGATAGAAAACAAAACCTACAGATTGTGATATAGATAGAAAAAATTTCCACTATGCTAAGTCTTTGATATTTTATGTTTGTTTTCACAGCAACTTTCCTCTCTTTAGGAAATGACTCTTTATTAATATGCAAGGGTTTGAAGCTTATAACCCAGCAACAAATAATGCTTCTAAATGTAAACAAGCATCATTCTAAGAGTAACCAAGGCTAGTTGTGTTGCTCTAGCTGATAAATAAGAATGATCTTGGGGAATAGTCAATCTTGATCTTTTTTCATATCTTTCTTTTACTCCAACATGAGAAGTTCTACTGAAGATACATAAAACATTAATAAAGGATTTTTATATTTTTTATTGTTAACACTAAAGCAAATACACTTTTCCTCTTTGCAAGCCTGACTTTGAAAGAGTCAGACACTCACAATTATTTTATAGACAAAATTTTATTTCTTTGGCTTAGGTGTTTTCCTGCCTTTGGGTGTGGCTCTCTATTATTTTGGCAACTACAAAGAAAAACAAGATAAATCCATTATACTTATGTTCGATTGTTCAGTCAAGCTGTTTTCAAACAAACTTTTCTCTACTTTACTGATAATTGAAGTTTAATTATTGCTCTTTAAATGATAATAAAAACATGGTACTTTAACGTATATTCTCATTGAAACCGGTGAAAACAGGAGTGTCTGCGATTGTTTTTTAATTGTTTACAAGTATTTTCCTTGGCGATTTTCATTATTGCTTTTGTTCCGGTCTTCTAATCAGGAACACAGGGTTACACAAAAAGATCTTCCTTAAATATAAGATGTTAGACAGAAAAAAAAGTAGATGTATAATTAAAGATTTTCATCTAAGAGATTGAAAAGCTCAGAATATATTTTGCTATTACTGGTATGGTTAAGATGACTTGAGTGTTTTGGTTCTTAAACTAAGTGAAATGCATGTAAAATGTTACAGTTGTTCCAAACAATGATTTTGGCTTATACTTTTCTGCTCCAATGAGATGAAAACTTCAGCAAGGTTGGAGGGCATATCAATCTTAGGGTAGAAAGGTTAATGTTAGAAAGCTAAGGGAGATTCCTAAAACAGCACTACCTATCACATATCAGTTAATTATATTATGGCATATAAGTATATAAACATGCAAATATGAATTGAGTAAAAAAGTTGGAATTACACAATTGATTCAATGACAGCTAAAACCAGAAAACACTTCCCTACATTTATATAAACTATTATATCTAGTGAGGATTTAAAATTTTTAGAATGTACTTTAATATTTTCATCAAAATATTTGTTTATTTTTAACTGCTTATTTTTAGTTTTTGTCGGTCATGGGGCTTGAAACTGGAGCCTAGACACTGTTCCTCAGCTCTTCAGCTCAAGACTAGTGCTCAACTGCTTGAGCCACAGCCAGTTTTCTGGTGGCTCATTGGAGATAAGGGTCTCATGGACTTTCCTGCCTAGTCTGGCTTTGAACCATGATTCTCAGCTCTCAGCCTCCTTAATAGCTAAGGTTACAAGCATGAGCCACTGGCATGTAGCTACATAATTAGTTTTTACATATTTATGAAGTATTGGGTTGTAATCCCATTCATTTATATGCTGTGTAATGATAAAGCTACATCATATCCATTAATTTATGCATGTAACATTACTTTTATGTGAGAATGCTCAAAAACATCTTCTGGCTGTGAGGAAATATCTATTTGTAAATATAATCACTTTGCATCTTATGGTATACAATTAATTGATTTACTTTTAGCCATAGAAGTCTGCTAATTGAGGTTATATAAAACTTGATTTGTAAAGGAAAGAAATTTATGGTTCCATTATTTGTTTTAAGAAGACAATTATTTCTTTTTTCAATTATATTTCTTTGAGAATGTGAAATATTCATTGATTTAACTGTTAAAATTGCTAACAGTTACATTATACCAAGTTGATTCAAACTTGTATTTGAAAATTGCACACTTAACAAAAATATACTTCCACTTTCTCCTAACACATAATTAAAGTAATAGTAAAGTAAAGCTTGTGATAGCGGTTCATGTGTAGAAGCCAAGAAACTAAGGAGGATGAGATATGAAGATTTTGGTTCAATGTCAGTCTAAACAGACAAAAATGTGAAAACTTATCTCCAATTATCCACCAAGAAGCAAAAGGTGAGGATGTGGCTCAAGGAATAGAGTGTCATCAGCCATGAGCAAAAAAATACAAGGGAGACCATTAACACATTGACTTCAAGCCCTAAAAATGGCATATACACACAAGACAACAACAAAAAATAGTATGAACATCAATAATTAAGACAAAATAGAAGAAAAGATCATGAGAAATGTTGTGTACACATCTGGAAGACAGGAAACATTTTAGAGAATTTTGACTCACTAGAGGGAAAAGTCTCAGTCTCATTTGTACAATCTCATTGTAGTCATTTGTGATGAAATCTGACTATTGCTTAACATGTGAAAGTGTGGATTGGATTACCTGAAATAGCAGATATTGCCTGTGACTATGACCATCCCGTTCTGCAAAAATCTAAAATCGTGCTTGTTATATTAAAAAGAACCTCTTGTTAGGTCCACACAAACTAGGGTCCTTAGTTGAGGCTATATACCAGTTCTTTTGTTTATAACCACTCCTGTTTTACCCCTCTTCCTTTATGCAGCTATACCTTACTTATCTAGCACCAAACCAAGGCTTTGAACCAGAACACCTGCTTTAATCCCACCCTTTTTCCAGCTAAAACTCATTTCACATGCTATCTATGTTTAGCATTAGTTGTTTTCTTACTAATCTCCACCAGAAATCATTTGTATTCATGTAAACCCACTATAAATAACCTAGTTAGGAAAGGGGGTAAGGGTTTAGCTTTGGCTTAGGCTCTCATCTGTAGGTTTGTTCCCTAATAAATCTGTGCTACACTATCTCTTTTTTCTTCAAGGCTTTTGTGTCTGTCAAATGATTGATTTGGTTTGATGTAATCCCATTTATCTATACTTACTTTGGAAGTTTTGACCTGTGCCAAGGAGCCCTCTTATTTCCCCTAAATCTTCCTGTAACATTCTCAAGGTATCTGGACTTACATTAAGGGCTTTGATCCATTTGTAATCGATTCTGGTGCAGGAGGATATATAAGGATCTAACGTCAGGTTTCTGAGTACAGCCAATTCTACCAGCACAATTTTTTTTGAAGAGACTGTTTTTCATCCATCCTGTGTTTCTGGCTCCCTTATTAAAGATTATGTGCCTATAGGAGTGGATTCATTTCCGGGTCTTCAAATCTGTTGTATTGATGGAATTCTATGCTTCCGTTGGAAAGAATGGTATTACATCATTCCTGAGGAAATGGAAAGACTGGAAAAAATGATATTAAGTGAAATAAGCTAGATCCAATTAAATATATGCTGCATGCTTTTCCTCATTTGTAATAACTGGACTATGTCCATAAATCTGCAAGTTAATCCAATGGATAGTAAAATACAAATAATTACACTTGGACATGATTAACTAACATAACTCTAAGCATTCACATTGCAAAAACAAGGGAAGCTATTCTTAAGAGAGGATCACATGGCTCAATATCGAGGTGCATATGACCATATAAAATGTTGCTTATTGCAATGAACGCTAAGAATCAATCCTACATGTGAAATACATATATCTGTATATAGTTTTATAAGATGTCATAAAACAACCGACTACTCCGTAAACTCAACAGCAAAATTTTATGTTTAGAAGATAAAATTGAGAAAATTTTTCAACAAATAAACTCAAATACATAGGGGAAAAGGTGGAAGGGAAAAGATAAGATGAAAATAGAATAGCTAATTATTAAAGAATTCATAAACAATTCCAAAACTATAAGAGAGCTGGAGTACAGCTCAGTTTTAGAACTAGACTAATATATACAAAGCCATGGGTTCAATCTCCAAAAAGGCCTTATAATAAGTTAATAAATAGTTGTAATACAATAATTACTTGAAATAAGTGCTTTCATAATATGAGAGGCCTAAAACTTCAAACAGTAAACAAAATACTCTCAATTCTTGGATTCAATGAAATGAAACTAGAAGAATGAAGAGGAAATAGTTTTCCTTTTCTATCCTTTCCTTTCATTTCTGTTTTCTTCTATTTCTTTTTTCCTTTGGCACTACTGGTGCTTGAAGTTTCTTTGGCTCTAACTACTTCAGATTATTTTTCAGGCCAAACCTCCCTTGATCTATGATCTGTTACCTATGGCTTCCACAAATGTGAGATAACAGGGAAATTACACTATATCTAGCTTATATTTTTGTAAATTCTCACTTTTTTTGTCAAAACTGGCCCTGATATCAGTTTGTAAATCACTGCCTTCTAATTAGCAAGGTATGTTTCATCTCAAGCTTGGATCAAGATTATTTTTCTTTCTATTTTTTTTTGGGGGGGGCCCGATCGTGGGGCCTGAACTCTGGGCCTGGGCTCTGTCCCTCAGCTCTACCACTTGAGCCAGAGTGCTACTTCCAGCTTTTTTCTTTTTTTGCTTATGTGGTGCTGAGGAATCGAACCCAAGGCCTCGAGCATGCAAGGCAAGCGCTCTACCACTGAGCCACATTCCCAGCCCATCTAGACTATTTTTCAATGTAAACATTCAATCTGTTTTTTAGATATCATTGAAGTCTATTGAGGTTAATATGGATCTTTATGATGTAATATGAACACAGATAAATCCCTTGAATAATTTTTCCAATTTTTAAAAATATTTATAGTATGACATCACAAGTAAGATATTAATATTTCATAAGTACATCATGCAGATTACAATTGTTTTAATTATTTTGTGCACATATTATGTCCAATATATTTTATCAATTATATGAATATCCCATATCTACAGATACATTTCTTTACCAAAAATAAGTTTATTTCATGCTTCCCTTTAATAAATGAACCCACTACTTCTCTTTTTCCCATCCCAAACCTGTTTCATCCTGGCAACCGACTTGTACAGCATGCAATAAATAAGCTTTTAAGATTACCTTCAAATCTATGGTAGATTATTCCCAGTTATTGTATGCCTTCATATTGTAGTGTATTCACTCGAATTGCTTTTTGGTTCTGTTATTAGAGAATATATCACAATTCGTTTCCCCTTCATCTGAAGAAAGCCTGAACTGATTTTCATTTCTTTGACTAGAGGAAATAATGCTGTTATAATCCTCTGTGTTTTGGCATTTGGGTGAATGTTACATTTTGTTTCTATGAGACAAAACCTGAAGAACTCAATTCCTGTTCTATGCTGTGGGTGGTTGCATATTTCATATTCTAGGAAGCTGTCATAATGTTTTCAGAAGTGGCTTTCCCAATTGACATTCCTGCCAGGATTCAGTTTCTCCATTTCTTGATAGCGTTATTAAGGTCATTATTATGTGAAGTAATTCTCATACATGTTTTATGATGTCATTTTAATTTTAATGTGCATTTATTTGAGGACTGATGATGATTTTCTTGTGCTTATTTTTCACAAGATGTATTTTGCTGGTTTCAAAATGATGTTCTTTTTAACATTAGCTTTTGAGAGTTCTATGTAGAGTCTAGATTAGGCCTTCTTCAGGTATAGGATTTGCAAATATTTTATCCTTGACTATAGATTCCCTTCTACCTCATTATCATCATCATCATCATCATCATCATCATCATCATCATCACCATCATCAATATCAGTATCATCATCATCATCACTATTGGAATTACTACTATTACTTTTGTACATGTATGTATGGTCCTGGGGCTTGAACTCAGGGTCCCTGAGATTGTTGCATTTTTTTTGTTAACAATTAACCGTTTGAATCATGCCTCACTTCTGCATTTTTGCTGACTAATCAGAAATAAGATTCCTAGGGACTTTATTTTGTGGGCTGGATTCAAACAGCAATATTCAAATCACAGACTCCCAAGTAGCTAGGACGAGATATATGAGCAACCTGCTCCCAAATTCTATTCACTATTGTATATGAGCTTTCACAGACCAAATTATTTTACACTTTTATTGAGCTCCACTATATCAAGTTTTCCTTTCATATAATATTATTTTTTATTATGAAAATACTGTACAGAGGAGTTATAATTACATGGGCAAGATAATGAGTACATTTCTTATCAAGCATTGTAGCCTCCTCCTTTGTTTCCCCTTCCCATCACTTTCCATTCTCCCTCTGGCTCCCCACCCAATCCTCCATGCTCCCTCCCCCCCTCCACACCAAAGTTGTAAGGTTCATTTTTGACATAATGACTTGTAAATCTCATTGTTGCAATGGGTCCACCTGTATCCCTATTTAAATGATTTGTTTTTCCCCTTACCCTCCACACATTATACCAACATCAAGTGCAGTTAAAACTTGGGTTATACTGTGGGGGAGGGACATACAAAGCAATAAAGAAATAATCTTATAAATGTGTTAGAAACAATCACATGAAAGAAAACAAATACTTTTGAGTACATATCTTAGGGTTCATTTCCCTAACGTCACCTTATCTGACATTTTCTGCTTGACTCAGACATATACTAGATATTGCAAATAAGGGCAACCATGGGACCTATGTATTTTGGGCCTGGCTTACTTCACTTAGTATAATTTTTTCAAGCCTTTCCATTTCCTAACAAATGGGGTAATGCCATTAATTCTGATGGAGGCATAGAATTCCATTGTGTATATATACCACATTTTCTGGATCCATTCATCCACTGAGGGGCATCTGGGTTGGTTCCATATCTTAGCTATAGTAAATAGTGCTGCAATAAACACAGTTGTGCTGGTAGCTTTCCTTTCCTATAATTTTAATGCCTAAGTTAAGAATGCTTTATCTCCAAAATTGCCAAGACATCTTCCTTTGTTTTACATTTATAGCACTCTTTTTGTTAGTTTTTTTTTTTTTTTTTTGTTTTTTGTTTTTTTTGGTCGGTCATGAGCCCTGAATTCTGGGCCTGGGCGTTGTCCCTCAAATCTTCAGCTTACGGCTAGCACTCTACCATTGAGCCACAGCACCACTTCCTTTTTTTTCTGCTTATGTGGTGCTGAGGAATCGAACCCAGGGCCTCATGAAGGCAAGGCAAGCGCTCTACCACTGAGCCACCTTCCCAGCCCCTTTATGCCATGTTTTAATCCTGCTTGAAGGTAATATTTGAATAAATTGTTATATTTAAGTCAATGTTCACTTTTTAATTCTCCCCAATACTGTATAACCTATTACCACTTATTAAAGAGAATGTCATTCCACAATATTTGGTTTTATCCCTTATTAAATATTCCATAATTAAAATTATATGGATCTAATCTGGAGCTTTACAGACCCATTGAGCTTTGTAATCTTTCCTCTACAAACATAACATTTTTACAGTAACAGCTTTAATGTTGGACAGAGAAATAGATTCCACTTTATTTTCCTTTGTCAATGAGTCAAAGAGTGTTGGTCAGGTGGTTTTAGAAATTCTCATAAACCTATAAATAAAACTGTGAAGTTGGGCTCTGTTGGCTCATGCTTGTATCCTAGCTGCTTAGGAGGCTGAGTTCCGAAGATTGCGGAACAGGAATATCCATAAGAATTGAATGTCTAATTAACCAACAGAAAGCCAGAAGTGGCACAGTTGCTCAATGGGTAGAGCACTCACTTTGAGCTGAAGAGCTGAGGGAAAGCACCCAGGCCCATGAATGACCAAAAAAAGGAGAGAGGCAATTTATGTCTTTGCTAAATTGTATCCTCCACTTCACAAAAATGATATGTCTCCATGTATTAAATTTTTGCTTTTATACTCAGCATTGTATAATTTTCAATGACATCGTTAAATATCACTTTAATACATTTTGAAAATGTGTGGAGATAGCACAAAGAAATTCACAATAAACAGTTGAAAAATAAAGGACAATGAGAATGGAGAAAGACAGAAACAGGTTAATCAGGCCCTTGATCAATATGTAAGTGTGTAAAATAATTCAATAAGATTTTTTGTACAATTAATATACACCAATTAATAAATATCTTCCAAAGGTATTGGTATTCAAATATGACATAAAGGATAAGCACAGATTCTGTGGTGAAATGAAAGATAGATGATAAAATACATACTTATAGTAATTGTTTAAAATACATACTTAATAGTAATTGTGTAAACAAACTAAGATATTTGGTAAACATTCAGAAGGCTCATGGCTCATCAGACTAAAAGTCTCTTGGTATCTAAGATAATACAAAAATGTTAGACTTGAGCCCATGTTTAAGACTGCTGAATGCTATTGCTTCTTTGAGTCAGTATTCTTTTTGTTGTTGGTGGTGGTAGTTGTGGTGATGGTGGTGGTCCGGGGCCTTGAACTCTGGGCCTGGGCACTGTCGCTCAGTTATTCAGTTCAATGCTAGATCTCTACCACTTGAACCATAACACCACTTCCAGTTTTCTGATGGTTTATTGGAGGTAAGAGTCTCATGATTTTTCCTGCCCAGGCTGACTTTGAACTCTGATCCTCAGATCTCAGCCTCCTGAATAGCTAGGATTAAAGGTGTGAGCCACTGACACCAGGCATTAGACAGTATTCTTAGTACAAGTTAAAAATACAAATGGTTTAGAACCAAGCTATAGGAGATTCCCCTTTTGGCTTCAGAACAGAGCTGTCAGGTAATTTATGAGTAGATAGATTTAGCAAAAATTGAACATATATGTCTCATGGAATGCTACAAAACATTTTTACGAAGTTGCAAAAATGATAAGAACATGAACTGTAATAATTACCTTGGTATTAAAGAACATGTTTGAGCGTTCTGTCTTTATTGTTACTGCTGTAATGTACAAGGTCATTTTATTCATTTTCGTTGTTGTTTCCTTTGTATGTTCTTTCCCTTATGGCATATCCCCTGTTGTCATTGTACTCGATTTTGATAGCCTGCATCTTGCATATATATGCCTAAACTGGGGAGGGGAAGGGGAATTACAAAACCCCGAAACAAGGATACAGGATGACCAATTGCAACAAAGATACCCATAAGACAGTATATTGGAAACGAACTTTACCACTTCATGCTCAAGGGGTGGGGAGATAGGAATGTGGGAGCTAAGGGAAGGAATGAATAGTGGGACAACAACAAGGAAGGGAAGGGTTAACAATGAACAACATGTAATGTACTCATTGCCTTACTCATGTAACTGTAACCCCTGTACAATATCTAAACCATAAAATAAAGTAAAATCAATAAAGGACGTGTTTGGTAAATAAAGTAAAATGATAACTTACAGACAAATGAAAATAATCGTGTACATATAAGTTTATATACATGTATGTACACATCTGTATATTCATGTATATGTATATATACATATAGGTATTTGTATATATACACATATTAATAATGAATATATGCATAAGAACAAATAGTGTGTATACATATATATTTATTTAAAGAGACTTGATTCAGAATTATATTAAGAACATATTAATGTCAATGAAAAACTTTATCCATCCTGAATAAGTGAAAAAGTCCAAATACTTATCTCTATTATAATATACCAACAACCAAGGAACATATGGAAAGATCATAAGATACCTAGACATTGCATACATATAGAGATTAGTGGAAACACAAACAACAATAAGATAGCACTTCACAACCACTATGTAGGAATTGGAATCCTTTTTTTTTTTTTTTTTTTTTGTCGGTCATGGGGCTTTACCTCTGGGCCTGAGCCCTTTCCCTCAGCTCTTCAGCTCAAGGTGAGCACTCTACCACTTTAGCTCCTGAGCCACTTCCAGTTTTCTGAGTGTTTATTGGAGATAAGAGTTTCAGGGACTTTCCAGCCCTGGTTGGCTTTGAATCTCGATCCTCAGATCTCAGCCTCCTGAGTAGTTAGGATTACAGGCATGAGCCACCAGTGCCTGGCTGGAATCCTTATACAATGGTGCTTGGCACATAAAGTAATATAGTTTTCTCTATGTTGCACTATTTTGTACCATAAGTTTTTATAGAAAATATATTTAAGCATATTTCCAATGAGACACATGTACAAGAATATACATAGCTAAATATTTTACAATACATATAATAAAATAATGAAATGCCAATTGAGGATGTTATACAATTATATACATGCATACAAAAAAAACATGCTCTATCCATGAGAAAAATTTACATGCATTTACTTTAGAAACACTAATATTACATGGAAAATATGGATAAATTAGAGTACATTTTCTAATTATATGAGCTTTTTAAAACTGGCACATCTATAGAGGTAGACTATGAAATAATGGTTGGTCAAGTGGATTGTAGGTTGAAATGATGACATGAAATGAATTAATAAATATTGGAGTATTTTGAGAGGGTAGTGATGATAATATGTTCTAGAACTGAAGGTGATGTTCATAGTCCAACTCGTTAACATTCTATGACTCATGTACTTTATAGAAGAACTATAGATTTCATTGCATTAATCTTAGGAAAAATTATAGAATAGTAGTGGGTGAATCTGAGTGATAATTTAGAATTTAAAATCACCGAATTCCTTAATGCATAACTTTAGTATGGTGATGAATAAGACTATCAGTAAAATATGATCTGTGTTATATTCTCTGAGTGATTATATATGACATAGTGAGTAAGCACATATTCTACAAAATTTTGTAAATTAAGGAATGAGATAGGATTGAGAGGGATGAGGGATAATTATCATCAAGATACATTGTATTGGGCTGGGAATGTGGCTTAGTGGTAGACTTAGTGGTAGTGTGAAGCCCTGGATTTGATTCCTCATTACTACATAAACAAAAAGAGCCGAAATTGGCACTGTAACACAAGTTGTAGAGTGGTAGCGTGAAGAAAAGAAGCTCAAGAGCATTGCCAAGGTCTTGAGTTCAAGCCCTAGGACTGGTCAAAAAAAAAAAAAAAAAAAAAAAAAAAAAAAAAAAAAAAAACGATCCATTGTATTAAGCCAGATACTAGCGGCTCATACCTGCAATCCTATGTACTCAGAAGACTGAGGATTCAGGTTTGAAGCCAGCCCAGGCAGGAAAGCCTGTGAGATTCTTATCTTCAGTTAAACCTCAGAAAAATCTGAAAGTGCTGTTTGTGCCTCAAGCATCCAAAGGAGCTCAGGGACAGAACCCAGGCCCAGAGTTCAAACCTCAAGAGAGAGAAAACAAACTCACTAAACACTATTCATAATCTGCAGGGTTAAACAGCAACTCCTGTACAACCACTAAAAGTTAATTAAAAATACGATTAGAATAAATTGCAAGCCTTTTGTGGACCAAACAAAGATTGAATAAATTGTTTTTTACAAGGGACAAAGTAAATTTTATATCACGCAGTTTGAGTTGAAATTTGTTCTTCACTAATCTTAAATCATTAAAGAAATTGACAATACTGCTCATTATAGCTCAATTTCCTTGAGGAACAAATTGAATTCTGCTGTCTTTGCATAGCAAACTATAGAAGTGATTTTTTGTCTGTTATTGAAATATATCTGATATTTTAAAGTAGATTTGTCCTACTATAATATTAACTTAATCAATAATTTCATTAGGCTGATGTTTGTCAGAGTTTTATCCAGTAAATCCTATCCCTTATAAGAAATGAGAGCATGCTGGGTCAGTCTACTATTAATATGACAAAATACTTTATAAAATCAACTTAAAAGGACGAATGATTAATCTTGGATTCTGATTTTATACATTTCAGTTTATGTTTCTTATCCTCATTGCTCAGTACCCCATGTCAGGACCATGTAATGGAGTATGGGCATACAGGGAAGCCAGGAAGAATAGAAGAGGAGGACTAGGAGTGGGAGAGCGAGAAAGAGGAGGAAGGGGAGTGGGGTAGGGAGAAGGAGAAGGAGACAGAGAAGGAAAAGAAGTAAGAGGAGGGAAGGACTTTGGGGTTAATGTCCTTTTTGATCACAAGTTCTCAGTGAACAGATTTCTTCAACTGTTCCCACTTGAAAGGTTCACCACCTCTTTAGGGCAGCATAGTTAAAAACTAATTATTAATCCCAATACTTTATGATTTCATATTTAATTTCTATACTATTGTGATAACTTCTGTTCCTAAATATTTACTTGAAATAATCAGAAAATCTATTTGGCATGGAATTGGTTTGGTTATACAATTGCTGGAGAGATGAATGAAATATTTAGAATCCAAATACATTTTATTTAACAGATCATGAAGTTTCAAGAGTTTTCATTTAGTGACCTTCTTCAAAAATGACTATTTCATCTAACTCATCATGACTTGAATTTTTCATAATTTTAAGGCATTTCCATTCAAGCTTTTGTCATCTATAGTGAGTTTCTTTCTTTCTAGTTGAAAGAAAAGTGAATACTATCATGATCATTTATTTCTTAATTATTCTATAGAGAGTAGGTATAATATGAATTTCCTACCATTCAAAAATAAGTTATATTTAAGTCTATAGATATAATTCTGTAAGAGATGGAATATCTTGCTTTAGTTATCACATACTGAGATTGATTTAATTCCTAAAAATCACTGTTGACATAAAATACATGAAATTCAGTATTTCTCTGAAATGACTTGATACTCAAACCTCAGAAATACATGACCAGTAACTAAGATTTCTGTATAGTCAAAAAATGTATGAATCTACATTTTTATGTAGAAAAATGTTATGTCAAAAATTTTAGTGTAAAGAGAATGGAAATTCATTTAATATATAAATTAAAATTGCTTCATTCAGCCTGACAGAGCCTATTGATTTTAGATTACATGAAAAATTTGATTAATGATCCCTTTGTTGCTTTTGAATAATAAATTATTTTGACTTGTCCAAATAATATGTCATTTAAACCTTCAAACATATATATTTTCATAAAAATAAAAAGTATTTTCCACATTGCAATTCATTGAAAATAACTAAATAAATATTTAAATGTTAATTTGTTAAATTGGCCTCTAGAATTCAGATGATAAGAAATTTATTTTATTCTTAGAGATATTTTTTCTGTGCTGAAAATGAGTGAATCAAGCTTGTAATCCTCATTACTCAGGAAGCTGGGGTTCAAAGCCAGCCTGGGAAAGAATGTTTGGGAGACACATCTCAATTAATCACACACACACACACACACAGAGAGAGAGAGAGAGAGAGAGAGAGAGAGAGAGAGAGAGAGAGAGAGAGACAGAGACAGAGACAGAGACAGAGACAGAGACAGAGACAGAGACAGAGACAGAGACAGAGAGACAGAGAGAGAGAGAGAGAGAGAGAGTGTTGTGGATCAAATGTTAGGGCACTATCCTTTAATGAAAAAACTAAGTGATAGGCCTTCAGTTCAAATCACAAGAACAACAAACACATACACACATATGCACAGTATTACATCTATATTCTTATTTTAGTTTGAAGAAATAAACAATATCAGGAAAAGTAATACTTGTTACATATCGTGCAACTTTTGTGAAGTGGTCTTTAGTCCAATTTGTTTTAAGATGTCTCATAGTTACTAAGATTAATATAATCAAGTTAATATTTACAATTACTCATAACACCTTGGAGTAAAAGAGTTGGTATTTTATCCATAGCCTTAAGAGGCATTCTGAGTGAAAGAAAGAAAGAAAGAAAGGGAGAAAGAAGGAAAGAAAGACAGAGAGAGAAAGGAAGGAAGGAAGGAAGGAAGGAAGGAAGGAACGAAGGAAGGAAGGAAGAAAGGAAGGAAGGAAGGAAGGAAGGAAGGAAGGAAGGGAAGGAGGGAGGGAGGGAGGGAGGAAGGAAGGAAGGAAGGAAGAAAGAAAGAAAGACAAAGAAAGGAAGGAAGGAAAGAAAGAAGAAAGAAAGAAAAAGGAAGGAATGATGGAAGGAAGAAAAGAAGGAAGGAAAAGAAAGGAAAGAAGGAAGGAAGAAAGAAAAGAAAGAAAGAAAGAAAGAAAGAAAGAAAGAAAGAAAGAAAGAAAGAAAGAAAGAAAGAAAGAAAGAAAGAAAGAAAGGAAGGAAGGAAGGAAGAAAGAAAGAAAGAAAGAAAGAAAGAAAGAAAGAAAGGAAGAAAGAAAGAAAGAAAGAAAGAGAGAAGGAAGGAAAGAAGAAAGAAAGAAAGAAAGAAAGAGAAAGGAAGGAAGGAAAAATGAAGAAAGAAAGAGAAAGAAAAAGAAAGGAATGATGGAAGAAAGAAAGAAAGAAAAAAAGAAAGAGAGAGAGAGAGAAAGAAAGAAAGAAAGAGGAAGGAAGGAAGGATGGAAGGAAGGACGGAAAAGAAAGGAAGGAAGGAAGGAAGAAAGAAAGAGAAGGAAAGGAAGGAAGGGAGGGAGGAAGGAAGGAAGGAATGATGGAAGAAAGAAAGAAAGAAATTACATGACTGATAAGTAAATGGGAATGGAACAAACTTATATAAGTGAAGAAAGAGAGACTCAAAGAAGAAAAGTTGCATGATTTCCCGCATTTGTTGCATTAGTATGTGCCTCTAATTCTACAAGTAAACACATTTGGATGGTAAAAGGGAAATTTTTACACATGGACAAGGAGGATGTCCTTTGGAGACAATCACAAAGGCTCAATAGGTATATGAATATTATCATATAACTAATATTCATCAAAATGATCTCCAAGTAATGATAATGAGAGTATATTATTATTATTTTGCTTTTTTACTTCTGTATTCTTTTGCTGTTTTTTTTTTAATTTCTGCATCTTTGGTCTTATATGTAAGTGTGAAAGGGAAAGGAGGAACACAGAAATGGTGGGACAAAGGGTTAACCAATGCAACAGTGCTACTCAATACACATTACATTGAAAATGAACTATACAACTTGTGGAGGAGGGAGGTTAGAAGGGAAAAACTGGGAGAACATGAGGGAAGAGGTGGCACTGTTCAAGAAGAAATGTGCTCATTATCTGACTTATGCAAGTGTAACCCTTCTGAACATCATCTTTACAAATTGAAAATGGACCTCAAAACAGACCAGAGTAGATATACTAATATTATTTAAAATAGGCTTTAAATTAAAAGTGGTATGAAAGTAAAACGAGAAAAAAGGGACATTAAATATTGATGAAAAAACTCTCCATCAGGGGAATATAACAATTCTAAATATCAATATCAGAGGTCCCAAATTCAGCAGACAAATACTACTTAATCCAAAATCATACATAAGTCCAAACACATTGTTGGTTGCTTGAACACATGATTCTTACCTCTGGACAGACTATTCAGGTAAAAACTTAGCAAAGAAACTTCAGAGCTAAATAACTGCATTGACAAGCTATATCGAACAGATATGTACAGAATGTTTCACCTGGCAGCGTCACAATATATATTCCTCCCAGTAGCCCATGGAACCTTCTCGAAAATAGATCATATCTTAGATTACAAGGAAAATCTGTGAAAATTCAAAAATAAAAATGAAATTACTCCTTGTATCCTGTCAGACCCCAATGGAACCAGATTAGTTTTCGACATCAAAAGGCATCACAGAAAATTCTGAAACTCACAGAGACTGAATAACACATTGATAAATCATCAGTGAGTCACTGAAGAGATATGGATGGAAGTTCCAACGTTTATAGAATTCAGTGGAAGTGAACACACAAAATACTACCTCCTCTGGGATACAACAGCACAAGCAATACTGAGAAGAAAATTTATAGCTTTGAGTATGTACATCAACAAATTAGAACAATCTTGAAACAGCACTAATGGTGAACCACTAGGTCCTTGAAAAACAGGAACAAGCCAAATAGAAAAAGCAGGTAGAAATAATACAAATTAGATTAAAGAAATAAAAGAACATGTGTTTCAAAAAACCATACAAATAATCACAATTAACTTTTCTACTAGTAGTTCATGAATTCACATAATGAATGTCAGTGTAGCTATTTTCAGAGATAGACAACCAGCTCAAACTAGTGAACAAAACAAACTTCTAGGATTCTAAGAAGCAACGTTTTGTTTGCTTTTTTAAAATAAATTTACTCTGTTGTTATTAATAAAGTGATTTATAGAGGGTAACAATTACATGAGTGCATTTCTTTTTATGAAATGTCTTCAGTTCCCCCACTTGTTCCCAGTCCCTCCCTCCTGTCCTCACCCATGTGTTAAATAAATCACTTTCATCAATATTTAGTGAACTCCGCTGATGCAATTTTTCACCCTTTTCCCTAAAGCTCTGTGCTTGCCTCCACCTTCCTGAAGACGTACATCCCACGCATAAGGTAAAGAAGAGAGAATCATCACAAATTATAAACAACAACAAACACAAAACAAAAAAGGACTCTTGTGTTTCCATATCTCATAATTTGTTTCAGTACGTAAATAATGTTATATAAATATAATTGTGTTTAACATAAAGCCAATTCAGAGATCAAGGTGTGATAAACTAATTTTCAATAATCCTTTTCAATAATACTATTCAATAATACTTTTGATTTTAACATTAAAGTTGTAAGTAACACTATTCAAGTCCTAGTGAAATTGGAAGGTTCCAATTTAAAGTTAAATTTTCAAAATGTCCAATTTTTCCAGTTTGGCAACCAAAATGAAAAACAAGCATGTTCAAAGAAATAAAAAATGTAATATTAATACAGGGGAAATAAGAAATCAAATATTTAAGCAATGCATCAATTCTATGGGTTAAGACATCTATTGATAAAATTAATAAACCTTGTATTAAGTAGACTACTTAAGACATGAAGCAAGTGATAATTTTCTTTAATAGGTGAAGTTGATATAGAATTCAAAGCCCCAAAATAGCAGAGTTCTCTGTGTGCTTGATACATGTCAATTTACACATATGCTTGGCTCATCTCAACATTATTTGAGGATAACTGAGAACAGGACTAGACTTTTTAAAAATCACTCAAATGTTTAGATATATTTTGTGAGTAAATGTCTGTTTTATATCTTTATTTCATTTGAAAAATCTGTCAAATTTATTTAAGTCACATCAACAATAATTAGAAATAAACAGCCCTTAGCTCCTTAAAAGACAATCAATAAGAAAAAATGAAACAACAAAGAAACAAATTAAACCTCATTTTGAATGTGGTCATTGTATATTGTGATGCTTTGTAATTGTGGATTATGTGACTATCCCATGAATCTGGGCTCAAATCACTTAGGCAACTGGAAGATAATTTCAAAAACTAGAGCAGCTAACGCAGCTGTGCAGTAGTTTTTGGGTTTCACTATAGTAGCAGGTGGGAATGAACTGTTCAAAGTAAGTAAATCTAGTGCTTTGCAGGCAAGAATGTGATGAAAAGCATACTTCTACCTTCCAAGATGAAATAAGAAGACCACATATTAAAAGCTTACTAAATGATCAGCCCTTTAAATAACAGTGCACTGTAGATAATTCAGATCCTTCATCTCCCCACAACCATTACTGCCATTCACAAATCTTTGCCAAGGTGCATTTCCAGTTCTTTTTGATATTTCAAAAGGCTTAGGTGTAACATAAACAATAATTCAAATTGTTGAGAAATTTTAATTTAGAATAAGCAAACAAATCATATTCAACTCCATAGGATAACCTTTAGTTAAAAATGAATTAAGGAATATGGCATGCCCTTTGTAATTGAATATTAGACATTAGGGCAAAATGCCAAAAACAGACTGTGCAAGAAAGAAACATAAGCCTTTGATAAGATATATTAAAGATTACCTAGGGACAAGTAATTTTACCTACATTTTCTATTCTATGATGGCATATTTTTGTCTGCTAATCAGAAAGACACAAAAAGATTTTTAAGTATGATATGAAAAATGCATCGTCAGGGAGTTGATGGCTCAGGAGCTGGATGGTTCTGTTAAATATTCTCATTATTTTGAATTATATGGTGTTGTTGTATGTGTGGAATTATGAATGTATTTTATGTCTGGGCAGGAAAGTTTGATTATTAGATCATTGTCTGATACACAATGAAAGGTATGTAATCTGAGTTAGCATGGTAAATATTTGTGTGTGTGTGTGTGTGTGTGTATGTGTGTGTGTGTGTGTGTGTGTGTGTGTGTATGTGTGTGTACCTGCAAGTCTGTATTTAGAAGGAAGAATCTTATTTCCCTAAGTGTATAAACTTAATTCTATTGGGTATACTACATTAATGATAGCAGATAAAAGTGATTAACATTTTGGGTCATATGTTTATGTTCATATGATTGCATGAACAATGTAAAAATTTATGTTTGGAGTTTGAGTTTTGTGGAAGGTCAGCTGAAAGTGTAAACATTTGGAATCTTGAGAAGGATATAAATGGCAATCATTTTAGTGTAGATCAAATTTAGGCAACACTAGCAGGGATACATAAGCCTATATGAAAATGCAATATTTATTGATTTTTCCATAGTTAAACTATTCTATAAATTTGAAGGAAAGCAAGTTAAGTTATGGAAACACAAAAGTATTGTGATTATTTATTTTAGTTTCATCAAGTCTAACTACCATTTATTTCTACTGTATAGGAAGGAAAACACTAAATATTACCATTTGTGTCATATTTCACATTGGCAAGATTTGTCAGTATCAATAAGTTTATTTCTTTGTTTCTGCTTTCCTATTCATAACCCTGTTTTTCATAGTATTCTTCTAAGGACTTTTTTTTCTCCCAATATGACGCTTGAGCATAACTTATACTCTCAATTTGCTTGCTAACTGTAGTGACTCTACCATTTCAACCATGACTCCAGCCCAGAAAATTTTTTAGTTAATTGAAGATAGAACCTCATGAACTTTCCTACCAGCCTGAAAACCATTATCCAAGTGTCATCCTTCTTAATCACAAAGATTATAGAGATGAGTCATGGACCCCAAAAGTTAATGGTTTTTAATATATTATAGATTCCACGTTTGCTAGTAATTGTAATAATAAACTACAAGAGGGCTGGGAAGGTGGCTCAGTGGTAGAGCACGTGCCTTGCACGCATGAGGTCCTGGGTTCAATTCCTTAGTACCACATAAGCAAAAAGAAAAAAGGCGGAAGTGGTGCTGTGGCTCAAGTGGTAGAGTGCTAGCCTTGAGCTGAAGAGCTGAGGGACAGCGCCCAGGTGTAGGGAGCCAGGGTAAACGCCATTACAAGATGGCGCCCACTCCCTTGCAGCTTTGAGGTAACCACTCCCTTTCAGGTGGTGCTTGGCGGGACGGTGGGTCCTGGGCTTTGCGCATGCGCGAGCCACGTAGAGTCCCCAGCCAATCCCGTGGCACCTGGTGATGGTGAAAGGCAGACGACCAATGATAGAAAGACCCGTGTTCCTATTCCCTATATAAGCGGCCATGTTTCGGGTGCACGCTCTCTCGCGCTCAAGCTCTCCCATCAACTAAAAGGCTCTCCAATAAAGCATGATCTGAGAAGACTCCTGGTGTGGTGTTCGTTCTTCCTTGCTGGTCAAGAAGGCGCGCGCCGCACCCAGGCCCAGAGTTCAGGCCCCACGACTGGACCCAAAAACAAAACAAAACAAAACAAAATAATAATAATAAACTACAAGAGATTGGGTAGCGTTAACACTATAAATACATTGCCTCTGAGTTTGTGGAACTAGAACTCCAAGATCAGAATTGGCTTCTTCTGAGTCCTCTTTCCTTGGTGCATTCAAGGCCTTCTGCTTCTCTTGGAAGAGACTTCAACTTAAATGCTACCTTTGGGATTTTGTTTCAAAATGCAGTCACTTTTGAAGACAATGTGTTTTTTTTATCATTAGTGTGATTTCAGTGGAACAGTATCCAAAACATAGCATATTACTTAATGGATAGGAGAAAATCTCTATTAGGAAATCATTTGGTTTGGGCATGGAAGTTATGGTTATACTTTAAAAAATAGCCAAAGAGATAAAGATTTTATTAGAACTTGTAAAACCAGTATGAAGTCTTGACCTTAGATATGCCAAATTCTTGGCCTGGCACACATTTTAATTCCTTGTTATACTGGGGTATTGAACCCATGACCATATACGTGTGAAACAGCATCACTGCTATTGCAATACCTGCAGATTGTAATTGGATTGCTTATTTTGAGGTAGTATCACTATGCCTGGCCCTGGATGGACTGTGGTCCTCCTAAAACAAGGAAAAAACATTGCATCCACTAAATGGTTAGAATTTCTGAAACTTCTTTTTTTGTGTCTGGGCTTGCCAGGAATTGGAATTCTCTAATCTCTGTTTTACAAGTAGATAAAATTCCAGGTTTCAGCCACTTCATCCAGTAAAAGTATACAATTTAAAAATATCTTGATATTCCCTATATTTGTGCTTAACATATGTAGTTAACCTTAATTTTCTCCCTCTATTATTTAGTACTCTGAGATGAAAATATTGGGTTTGTTGATATACATGGCTTTGTTTTGGATGGAATCCAATAACTATCAAAAAATCTTGGAAAAGTTTATGTTAAAAATTATGGAAATGAAGGCTTCAGGTAGGAAAAAGAACAATAATCTGCAGTATATTTATAGTGTTAATCAATGCTTTCTTTATTAGGAGAAAAGAAAGATGTCATGTCTCTGTAGAAATTCTGTAGTTGTCACTTCATGTTATCTTCCTTTCTTAAAGCTTGCTTTATCAAAACCCTCTGGGTGGATTTTGGTTGGAATGACTGTTAACCTTCTCCAGGTAATGAAGCTGATTTTAGAAAGCTGATGGTGTGGTACCTAAAAGAATGATGAGAATGAGCACAGATATTGTCACAGAATATGCCCACCAGGTTTAACTGCTAAACAGCAAAACAAAGCAAAGTTACAAGTCTGATGATCAACATTGGAACATTTATAGATAGATATATATACATACATATACATATGCATACATATTCACATACATATACATATACATCCATGCATGAAATAATAAATCTCCAGTAGAATATAGAGAAACATGGCCTGACAATTATTAAAATATATCAAACTAGTTGCAGGAAAGTACAGTAAAATATGAATAGTTTAGCATAGATTTTGTAAAGGGTGAAAAGTTTTCCAACCTGAAACATCTGTGGATTTTTCCACTTATGGTGCAAAATAATCCCTTTCCATACTCCTTAGAACCAGCTGTTCACAGGCATTCAGTGCTCTGTCACTTCCATGCTTTAGAACAGCAGCATTTGAAAATGGCCTACATGTTAATTTGTTTACCATATCTGGTTTGTTTTCAGCAAGGACTATATTCATGGAAGATGGTAGTAGATGAGTTTTGCAATTATGTAGTTTAAAGGGGCTCTGAGTTGTGGATATAGAATATCCATTTGAGTGACTAAATATTTAAATTAAATCCCATAATGTATATTCCTTCAATTTTATAACTAAAGTATTCTATAATCTAGGTATTTTTTAAAGAAATATTGTGCATTGTTTCCTTGGTGACAATGAAATTGGAAGACATAATTTAATATACTATGGCCGTGTTAAACGAGGTAGATGTACTTGGGTTTGCATACAGAACATTTAGGACAGCATTAATGTTTGAATCTTGGATGGGATTTGATTGGGAGTTGTGGCAGGTTTTCAAATATGAGAAGAAAAACAAAAGTCTATAGTAATACTTTATCTGGTAAATTGTTATATAAGTTTATTCAAATGCACACATACACACATACTAATACAGAGATATACACGTGTAGTCTGAAGACCCAGTCAGTCTGCAAGAAAATAATTTAATAGGAATTCCATAAAATATTTAGTCTGCTTAGATTTGATTAGAATTTATAGTAATATCTAGTTGCTTCCACCCCTGGACAAGTCATTATCATTGGTGAAGATGTTGCCATTTGATTTTAGAATGTCCCAGAAAGAACTATGTGTTAAAGAAAAATGTCTTTCCATTTCCTCCCGGACTGTGGATAATATCTGATTTGTTCTTATGGATATTAAGTTCAGAGTGAAACCCACGAGAACATAGATTCTCATCTTCTTTCTTCTTTTACCTTTAATCCTTCAAGGTAAAAAAACATTTGTCTTTGACATACTCCCCCCATTGACATTGTCTTGTCACAAACCCCCAAAGCAATAAAACCAATTGAACATACACTGAAACCTTCAAACTTGTAAATCTGAATAAATCTTTCCGTTTAATAAATGGACAATATCACTTATTATGGTAGGTTTTAAAGCTAACACAGAAGTCTAGTCATTCTAACAATGTAGAGTATATTAAAAGGTGCTTTATTATAAAATATCTAACTCCACGTTGTATTTTGTGTTTTTGTTTCTGGTGATCCTAGGCCTTAAACTCAGGGCCAGGATGGTGCTTTTGTGTTCAAGGCCACTACTCTACATACAATTTGAGCTGGAACTCCATTTCTCCTGGTGGTTAATTGGAGATAAGAATCTAATGAACTTTCCTACTCAGGGTGGCTTTGAACTATGCTCTTAGTCTCTTAACTAGCTAAGATTATATCCTTGAAATTCCAGTGCCCAGCCATAGTGCATATTTTATATAATTCCAATTCTCAGCATTGTATACATGCTACTGCAACAATATAAAAAAAACTTAAAACATACTAAGGATATTTAATGGGAAGAATGTTCTCAGATCATTTTTTGTGAGTGTATGTGCTGTGCATTATTTCCCAAGTATACATGAGTTTACAGTTAGAGAAACAATAGCAGTAACAGGAGAAAGAGAAGTTGTCTTTAAGTATAAGACAATATAGAAGATTCTACAAATAAGACAAAATTGAAACAATGAATCCAAGTCCAGTATGTAGATTTATGGGAGTGATATAGAAAAAACATTACTCTGAAGAGTAACATGAAGTATGAGGCCAATCCCTACACTTGCTAATCACGCAAATTGGTAACAAGTAGAATGGATGAATAATTCTGGTACTAATGTAAGTCAGATATAAGAGCAGGGAGGTAACTGGAAAAAAATCCATCTTGAGAGAGTAGGGATTATACTAGTAATGAACTGGTGGCTAAGATCACATTTCTTTTTCTTTTCTTTGCATATACATATATATGTATATATGTATATATGTATCTATTTATCTACTTTCTCTCTGCATATATAATATTATCTATCTATTTATATATATGTTACATAGGTAGGGACTAGCGATAGTAAGAGAGTCAAGTAATCATTATTAAAGGGATTAGATCCATGGAGGAATGAATCAGAGACCCCTACAGGTGCATCTGTAAATGTTCATATCCTGTGTCAAATGTTAGAAAATTTTTGAAAATTGTACATAAACAGCTTGAACAGTCAGTCTAGTGGATAAAATCATCGAAGAAGTTCAAAAATTGCTAGTCTGTATCTAGATTCAATAAACCAAAAAACTATGGCAGGGCAATGTGATACAGCCTGGAATTCGAGCACTCAGACTAAGACAGGAGATTGGAGAGTGGAATTACATAAAGATAACTTCCCTTGACCAGGTAGTATAATTTTGTCTCAATAAAACAAACTAAAAACAAGAAAGGTATTTATAGTTGGAAGTTTGTGCTAATTTTGTCACTATGATTTTAGAAGTCGTTTCTTATTGAAATGAAACACATATATAATCCTAAGTTGTGTTTAAATGCTCTCCTAATTACAGAACATTCCTAGATGCAAAATGGCTCATGATTCCCATACAAAAATTTGCAAAAGTAAGTAAGCATAATTCTGTTGGATTCCAAAGAAATGATGAAGGATTAAAAAAGCTTAAGCCTGGAGAAATAGCAAAGTTTGTCTAATGTAGGACTTTGTAGACATTGCTAAATTAGTATTTAGATTTAAAATAAATATTTTGGTTTTGTTTGTAATTTCATATTCTATAGGATACTAAAATTTTTTAAGTAGAGGATTTAATTGACAAATTCACAAATGATTCTGGCTTTCTATTTACCTAAAATATTCTTTCAAGAGAGATATAATTAGAACTTAGTAAATAGATGATTCCAACAGTTCATGTATAGCATGATAATATGAATAATCTAGACAGAGTTACCAACAAATGGATGATATTAATTTATAAATTTAGAAAAAGAGCAATTTTTAAAGGTTTAGTATAACATGTTATGAAGAGAATAATTGTGTGACATCTTCTTTCTTCTACCTATGTGTAACACAGGAAGAAATTTCCTAATTATTTACCTCTGTATCCAATAAGAAAAATGCTAGGTTTTGGGTTTGTTTTTGTTTTTGTTTCATTGGTTTGTGCTGAGGCTTGAACTCTGGGCCTGGCCACTGTCTCTGAATCTGTTTATGCTCCAGCCCCATGCCCTACCACTTCAACCTCAGTGCCACTTGTGACTGGCTTTTTCCAAGAAGTTTAATGGACATAAGAATCTAAGGAACCTCCATGCCTCGGTGGGCTTTGAGCCGACATCTTCTGATCTTACCATACTGAATATATATAATTGTTAAAAAATGTATAAATATAAATAATATTTGCATGTGTTCTGATCTCAAAAATACCATGATGGGTAAAAATGATGCAGCCTAGATTATTGTGCTATTCTTTCCTGAACAAGAAGTGCATAACATTAGCAGATATGTAGTATTTTTTCACAATAGAGATAAGCTACTCATGATGTGAATTAAGGGAATTTTAAGGTGAGCCTTACAAGTTGGAAACTGTTGGACTATGATGACTTTATGGCATAAATCTTGGGATTGATGGCCATAGAAATAACAGCTTACTCTGATAAACATTGCTTACTCTTGGCTATTTTTTTCTTGACTTCTCTTTTTTTTGGGGGGGATCCAGTCGTGAGCCCTGAACTCTGGGCTGAGCACTGTCTCTCAGCTCTTCAGCTCAAGGCTAGTGGTCTACCACTTGAGCCACAGAGCCACTTCCGGCTTTTTTCATTTGGCTTTATGTGGTGCTGAGGAATCAAACCCAGGGCCTCAGGCATGCAAGGCAAGCGCCCAATTTATGGAAAAAACATACTAGGTAAGAAAGTATAAATTATTGTCTATAAAATGGTTTCTTTTCCTTGGAGAACAAAAGGTAATATTGAAATGATTACTCCAACTTTCTTTGAGATTTTATGCTGTCTCAGTATCAAAATGTTCTCTAATTCCTGTAACATCCAAGCATAAAAGACATGATTTGGAGATCTCAGTAGTTTTAGTAACAAAGGTACATAACAGCTTCCTTCCTGCAGAGCCGTGTGATGGCAAGTATGATTGATTGTATTATAGTTCTCTTTTTTCCTCTTTATCTCAAGTGTTGCATATCTTGGCATATAACTCTATGTCCTGCATCATCTTCCTGTAGATGAGATTTACCTCTACTCTGCAATGTCAAGATCGGTCATGTGACTTACTTCAACTTAAAAAAATGAACCAGAAGTGGTGAAAGGCTATTTCTGGGGGAAGATTTCTATCTCATTGTCTGTGTCTAACAGCAGACTTGTTTTCCCTTAGTTATAAAAATAGAATATTTCCAGAGAGGATCTTCATTCAACTTATCTACTAGAAGAATATAGCAAAACTCAAGTACAGCCTCATACATATAACACAGGCAGAATTAAGCTAATATTAGAATATGAAATTAAGATGTTAATGTCTTACCATTTTTGTATAACTTTATGATAGTTGACTATAGCACACCAGAATTTAACAAATACAAAACAAGAACTAAACAAATAGATAACATTTCCTGTTTGATGCTA
Organism: Dipodomys merriami; assembly: GCF_024711535.1. Taxonomy (NCBI): domain Eukaryota; kingdom Metazoa; phylum Chordata; class Mammalia; order Rodentia; family Heteromyidae; genus Dipodomys; species Dipodomys merriami. The sequence goes on from NW_027204860.1 coordinate 196,458, forward strand.
TTACATTGTTTATAAATACGCATTCTCCATGTGATCACTTGTGGGGTTATCTTTTTCCATAGGTGCGTTTAATCACACTAGAGTACTGTATCTAATACCCACAATCATTGTCTAGACCTTGTGATTGAGATGAGGAAAAACAAAACATCTAGATTTCTCCATCTTTTTCCTCTTCTTTTCTAGTCTGAATTTTCATCCTTCCTCCAAATTCTCCTATTAATAAAGGAAGAATTACACATTGTGGAAATCATGCAAAAGGCTTCAAATCAAGATGTCATTCTTTCAGATACAGGTGAATAAGTCAGTGTGGCTAAAGTAGAATAAAAATGTGATTTTTTTCTCTATCTGACTTCCAGCATAGAGTCTGAACATGATTCCAGATATCTAATAAACCATTTGCCTTGGCTAACTTTTTGAAAATATAGTTTGTTAAATAAATACAAATTTTAAAGTTAAAAATATCAAATAAATAGTAATTTGTTGTTTGCTTTTTGGAGAAATGTAATAAAACATTCAGTTGAGAGGCTAAATTTTATCAGAACGTAAAAATAATGAAAAGTAGATGATTTTAAGATAAAGAGGTTGTAGGTACATTTTTAATGAGACATAGCCTCAGAGACATCTTTTTTTCTTTTCCTCTTCACACTGATTCAACTTCAATAAATAGTTCATGTAATTCAATTAGCTGTGATTCAGAAATCGATTAGACACAAAAAGTTAGAAAAAGACAACCAGTATTGTATGGTGCATTCTTTAAAAATAGCACTCAAATAAATATTAACCATAATTCCAAAATAATAGCAATCAAATGCTCTTGAAAAGAGAAGATTGTAAGCAAAATGTATAAAAAGTGATAGTGTCAGAACAGCTTCAGGAGCTGCTCTCTGGCATTTAGAATTTCTAGTACATGACAATGTTTTAATCAGGATTAATTGCTTTCAGGGACTACTTTTTTTCTAGTTATAGTTCATTGAAGAAATATGTTGTTCAAAATTAATGAAAGAATAACAGATTATAGTAGAAAGAATGCTAAACACTCATTGTGGTATACCATAAAATACCTTTCTAAAATATCTGTTTTCCCCAAATTTCTAATCCCTCAAATGTTCATTTGCATTATATATCGGTTTATAAAATAATCACTTTTCATTACCTAAGGAACAGAAATTTGAATAAATTTCAAATGGGGGAACTATAAATCAAATGGGTACTTAAAATACCAGCTGTAGTTCAAAATGGACATGATTAGGCAAGAACCATCAGAAAGATGTCATGATGCTACATTAGAAGATAGACAACAACCCAGATTCTGAATTTCTGGAAAGTGGAGCAAGAAGTAAATTCCTTTTCCACAATAATCATATGAAAAATATTTTAGCTGTGTAAGTGGGGCTCGATTTTAATCTAGTGAGACTTCTTTTAGATTTCTGTCCTTTAGAACTGTAAAATGATAAATAAGGAGTATTCAAGCCAATTAACTTGTAGAATTTTTTACAGCAGATTTGGTTTAGTAACCTAACTCAACTATAGCCTTTTCTGGATGCAACTACAGAGACACCATATATCTTAGTTTCTGAGAATAAGAAAAAGTTGCAACTGGCTTTGTACACATGTATGATGTACATACTACTAGTGGCCTTGCATTAATGAAGTCTTGAAATTCTAAATAATATTTAAATAAGAAGCTCCCTATCTATATTTTCACATTTGGGGATCACTAAATAAAAAGTTATGTAGAAGGGTAGGGTAAGAATATGGAAATGAAATATGTCTCCTAATATTATAATGACATTTATGTAATTTTGAGAGACAGGTTATAAAGTAATAAAAATAAGTTAAAACAGAAACAGAAAATCAATTTTCAATTTTTTCTAACATTCCAACAGAAATAAGAGAATCCAGTAAAGATACAGCAATCCCAGGATGGTATAGGATGTTATAGGATCACTAGATGGTGAAAAAGAAGATAACAAAAATGGGTTCCCTGAAACAATGGGAAACAAAGTCTACACCTACAGATTGTGATATAGCTAGAAAATAATTTCCACTATGCTAAGTCTTTGATATTTTAGGTTTGTTTACACAGCAACTTCCTCTCTTAGGAAATGACTCGTAATTAATACTCAAGGTTTTGCAGTTTATAACCCAGCCACAAATTATGCTTCTAAATGGAAAAAAGCATGATACTAAGAGTAACCAAGGCCAATTCTATCGCAATTGCTGACAAATAAGAATGACCTTGGGGAATAGTCAATCTTGAACTTTTTCATACCTTTCCTCTTCTCCAACATGAAAAGATCTAGTCAAAATATGTAAAACATTAATAAAGGATTTTTATATTTTTATTGTTCACACTAAAGCAAATACACTTTTCCTTTTTGCAAGCCTGACTTTGAAAGAGGTAGACTCTCACAGTTATTTTTTAGGCAAAAGTTTACTGCTTTGGTTTGGTGTTTTCTTGCCTTTGCATGTCACTCTCTATTATGTTGGCAATTACATAGAAAAACAAAATAAATCAATTACGCTTATGTTGAATGGTTCAAAGTCAAGCTGTCTTCAAACAAAGTATTCTGTTCCCTTCTTCACTGCTAATTAAAGTTTAATTATTAATCTATGAATGATAACAAAAACGTGATACTTTAATGTATATTTTCATTGAAACCGGTGAAAACAGGAGTGTCTGTGATTGCTTTTTTAAATGTTTTCAACTATTTTCCTTGGCTATTTACATTATTGCCTTTGTTCCAGTCTTATAATTAGGAAAACAGGGTTACACAAAAAAAAATCTTTCTAAGATATAGAATGTTAGGCAGAAAAAAAGTGATGTATAATTAAAGATCATCATCTTTTAAGAGACTGAAAATCTCAGAAGACATTTTGCTATTACTGGTATGGTTAAGAGGAAATTAATGTTTTGGTTCTTAAACTAAATGAAATATATGTAAAATGTTACAACTGTTCCAAACATTGATTATGGCTTATACTTTTCTGCTCCAATGAGATGGAACCTCTGACAAGGTTGGAGGGCACACTGATTTTAGGGGAGAAAAGTTAATGTTAGAATGTCAAGGAAGATTCCTAAAACAGCACTGTCTATCACATATCTGTTAATTATACTTATGGCATATAAGTATATAAACATACAAATATGAATTGAATGAGATATGTGTGATTTACACAATTGATTCAATGAAAACTAAATCCAGAAAACCCTTCTATATATTTATATGAACTAGTATATATAGTGCCAGAAAACCCTTCTATATATTTATATGAACTAGTATATATAGTGAAGATCTAAAATTTTTTAGAATATATATTTTAACATTTATGTCAAAATATTTGTTTATTTGTAACTGTTCATTTTTTATTTTTTTTTCTGTCGTGGGGCTTGAAATCTGGACCTGGACACTGTACCTCAGCGCTTCAGCTCAAATTAGTGTTCTGCCACTTGAACCACTACCAGTTGTCTTTTGGCTCATTGAAGATGAGTCTCATGGACTTTCCTGCGAAGGTTGACTTTGAACCATGGTTCTCAGCTCTCAGACTCCTTAGTAGCTCAGATTACAAGCATGAGCCACTGGCACCTAGCTACATAATTATTTTTACATATTTATGAAATATTAAGTGATAATCCCATTCATTTACATGTTGTGTAATGATCAAGCTACATCATATCCATTTATTTCTGCATATAACATTTATTTTTGTGAGAATGCTCAAAAATTCATCTTCTGGCTGTGATGATATATCTATTCTTAACTATAATCACCTTGCTTCTTGTGGTATACGATTAATAGATTTAATTTTAGTCATAGAAGTCTGCTAATTAAACTTATATAAAACATGATTGGTAAATTGAAAGAAATTCATGGTTCCATTAGTTTAAAAAAAATGATGCCTTTTGTTTTCAATTATATTTCTGTGAGAATGTGTACTATTCATAGATTGAACTGTTAAAAATGATAATAATTACATTATATCAAGTTGATTCAAACTTGCATTTGAAAATTGCACACTTAACACAAATATACTTGCTCTTTCCTCTATCACTTAATTAACATACCAGTAAAGCAAAGATTATTGTTACCCATTCATGTGTAGAATCCTAGAAACTCAGGAGGATTAGACCTGAATATTTTAGTTCAATGTCAGTCTAAACAGACAAAAATGTGAAAACTTATCTCCAATTATCCAGCAAGAAGCAGAAGGTGTGAATGTGGCTCAAGGAATAGAGTGTCATCAGTCATATGCAAAAATTTCAAGGAAGACCATTAAACATTGAGTTCCAGCCCTAAAAATGGCATATACAAACAAGAAAACAACAAAAAGTACTATCAATATGAATAATAAAGACAAAATAGTAGAAAAGATCATGAGAAATGTGCAAACATCTGGAAGACATAAATCATTTGACAGAATTTTGATTCATGAGAGGGAAAAGTTATAGTCTCATTTGTACAATCTCATTGTAGTAATTTGTGTTGAAACCTGGCTATTGGGTAACATGTAAAAGAGTAGATTGGATTACTTGACATAGCAGACATTGCCTGTGACTATGTACCATCCCACTCTGCAAAATATAAAATCATGCTTGTTAATTTAAATAAAACCTCATGTTAGAGACTGTTTGGTCCAGAGAGACTAGGGTCCTTATTTTGAGGCTTCAGACCAGCGCTTTTGTTTATAAGCACTCCTGTTTTAACAGGATGGGCCAAAGAGAAGTACTGAGTTTAATTATAAAAGGGAAGCATGAGACAGACTTATATTTTGCTAAGCCAAAAAAATTCACATTATTTTTCAGGCCAAGCCACCCTTGAGCAATGATCGCTTACCTATGGCTTCCACAAACGTGAGAAAACATGGAAATCAAACTATATCTAGCTTTCTTTGTTTTTGTAGTTTCTCACAATTTTTTGTCAGAATTTGCCCTGGATATCAGTCTTCTAAATCTCTGCCTTCTAATTAGCAAGGCATATTTCATCCCAGTCTTGGACCCACACTATTTATTTTTCATTATAAACATTCAATATTGACTTCTAATTTTTAGATACCATTAAATTCTATTGAGGTTAGTATGGATTGTTACGATGTTATAAGAAGAACACAGATAAATCCCTTGAATATTTTTTTCCAATTTATTTAACTATTTCTAATGTAACATCACAAGTAGGACATTGATATTTCACAAGTACCTTATGCTGACTTCAGTTATTTTAATTATGAATATACCATATTTACAGATATTTTTCCTTACCAAAAGCAATTGTTTCATGCTTCCTTTTTATAATTAAACCCATTACTTCTCTTTGGCCCATCCCAAACCTGTTTTATCCTGGAAAACAACACACTTTTTCTCCGACGTCTAGATCATGCAATAAATAAGCTTTTAGGATTGCCTTCAGATCTATAGTAGATTATTCCCTGTTGTTGTATGTCTTAATATTGTACTGTATTCACTCGCGTTGCCTTTTGGTTCTGTTCTTAGAGAATGTAGCACAAATCGTTTCCCATTCACCTGAAGAAAGCCTGAATTGATTTCCAATTCTTTGACTAGAGGAAATAATCCTGCTATACACCTCTGTGTTTTTGCCTTTGGGTGAATGTTACATTTTATTTCTATGAGACAAGGCCTGAAGAGCTCAATTCCCGTGCTATACTGTTGGTGGTTGCATATTTCATATACTAGGAACCTGTCAAAATGATTTCAGAAGTAGCTTTCCCACTTGACATTCCTGCCAGCACCCAGTTTCTTTGTTTCTTGATAACATTTAGTATGGTCATTATTGTATTATGTGAAGTAATTCTCATACATGTTTTATGATGCATTTTAGTTTAATGTGCATTTATTTGATGACTGATGATGACTTTCTTGTGCTTATTTTTCACCAGATGTATTTTGCTGGTTTCTAATTGATGTTCTTTTAAACATTGGTTTGGAGAGTTCTATGTAAAGTTTAGATTTGAAGCATTCTTCAGGTATAGGATTTGCAAATATTTTATCCTTGACTATGGGTACACTTCATCATTATCTTCATAATTATCATCAACATCATCATCATCATCATCATCATCATCATCATCATCATCATCATTATCATCATCATCATCACTATTAGCATTACTACTATTACTTTTGTACATGTATCTATGGTCCTGGGCCTTGAGCTCAGGGTTCCTGAGATTTGTTGCAATTTGTTAATAATTTACCATTTCAGTCATTCCTAACTTCTGGCTTTTTTGCTGATTAATCAGAGATAAGATTATCAGGGAATTTATTTTTTGGGCTGCCTTCAAACAGCAATACTTAAATCACAGCCTCCCAAGTAGTTAGGATGAGATACATGAGTCACCTGCTCCCAATTTCTATTCACTACTTGTATACGAGCTTTCACAGAACAAATTATTTTACATGTTCATTAAGTTCTACTATATTATTTTCCTTTCCTATAATTTTAATGCCAAATTTAAGTATGCTTCATCTCCAAAATTGTCAAGACATCTTTCTTGGCTTTACATTTATGTCATTGTTTTATATGCCACGTTTTAATCCTCCTTGAAGTTAATATTTGAATAAATGTTATTTTAAGTCAATGTTCACTTTTTACTTCTCCCCAATACTGTCTAACCTATCACCACTTATTAAAGAATGTCATTCCAAAATATTTGGTTTTACCCCATATTATATATTCCTAGATAAGATAATGTGGATCTAATCTGGTACCTTACAGAACCTTTAAGCTGTATAGTCTTTCCTCTACAAATATAACAATTTTACACTAACAGCTTTAATATTGGAAAAAGAAATATTGTTGGGAGCCGACAGTAAAGCTCCAAGGTCATCTTGACCCTTGTGCTCACTTGAAGGCACGTACAAGGAACTGGCTTTCATGAAAAGCACCAGGTGTCCGGGTGTGCCTTGCTATGTCTGTAGAATTAGTTTTACTTTCTATGAGTTGACCTTGTCTTGTTACTTTCTGCACCCTTGTTTTTATTAAAGTTTTCCTTGCTTTTCTGCACTATGGTGACCTTAGGTTACGTCTTGACTTCTAATAGTATAAATAAGGAGAGTTAAAAATAAATGGGGCTGCAGTCTTGAGCTGCAGACATCCTGACCCCATCCTTTTTCTTATGTCTTTATTTTTCCGTCCTCTTCCCCTAATTCAGGATTCCCTTTCGTTGCCGGCAGGCTCCGGCAAGTGGCGCCCGAACAGGGACACTGAAAACCTGGGATCAAGGCAGAGGACCCCACTGAGGTAAGAGGATGCGTCCGGAAAAAGAGTGGGTGATAGTATAGTCGGGAGTAAGAAATTATGGGGCAAGGAAACAGCCGCATGTTATATGTGCAGGCTCTCAAGTGTATGCTTCACGCTCCAGGAGTGAAAGTAAGACAGAGTCAATTAGAATGTTTCTTTCACTTTGTTGAGGAAGTATACCCCTGGTTCCCGGAGGAAGGAAACATTAGTTTAGAAACTTAGCAAAAAAAAAAAAAAAAAAAGGATTCAGGGACACCATGATGCAAATGGCCTGTAAGTAAAAACATTGCTGCTTTGTAATTGTCTGGTATCTGTGTAGCCTGCAGGTTCTGTATTAGAGTTGACAAGAGTCTTGGTGGACGTGCTATAAGACAGCCAACTGGGCCGGTAGGAGACGTCCCTCTGATCCCCATCAGGGTTAACTATCCACTAGTGAGGACATTTGGGCCCCTCTCTAGTCCGGCGCTCTAATTGTGTTTTGTCTCAATGTTTGTGTGTATGTAGTTTGGAATTCTTGGAATGTTTCTTCTCTAAGCTTCATCCTGATGTGAGAGCCCGGAGGAGACTGGCTAACACCCCTCAATATCTGTTTCTCTCTAGCTCCTTCTTTTTTACTTACACTTTAAACTGACTCCCTTTCTATCCTTCACTGCCACCTCCTCCACCCTCTCTGGATCCAGATGTAGGGGAGTAGTGGGGGGTGAAAAACCTGGAGGATCTAACAATAACTTAAAAGGATTGGCAGGGACAACTCACCAGATAAAACTGCCACTGACCACTTGAAAGTGACACCAGCAAGATCTTAGCCTCGGGCCTGGTCCCAGGGGGTCTGAGTGTGGGGAAGAACCTGTCAGTCTGAGGGGACGGCAGCTAGGGACTTCTTTCCCTTGCCCCAAGTTGACTGGCAGTTCTCCTCCACCTTGGAAGGCCCCTGGGTCAACGTTTGTAGGAATCTAACAGAAAAATCCTCCGGAGGTGAGTAGAGGGGGTCCCAGTCCCCAGGTCTGAGTCCCCTGGTAAGTGGGTTTGAGTCTCACTTGTGAATGGTGGTGAGATGTTGCCCCATTCACTTAGACCTGATTTTGTCTTTGTGGCCACTTGTCTGTCTTGTTTACTTCAGTGTGTTTTCTGTTATGTTTTCTGAGGTAAGGATAAACTTAGGGCCCATTACCCCCCAACTCAGCCTTTGGTTGTTGTCTTGTCTAGTCCTGTTTTAGAATTGGTACCAGTTTTAAATGTATGTACAACTGATTATGATTTTTGCACGCTTTAAGATCTGTGTGTTTTGTATGTTTGTGAACATGTTCAAGATAAAAATTATCAGCATGCTGTAACAATTGGGTGCATTTAATTTTAAAATGCAAAAGGTTATGAGGTTTGGACATTACCAAAATTTTAAAGTATTTTCAAATTGTTTTAAATGACTTTTTAAGGATTCTTTAATTAAAAATAAAAATAAGCTGATATTTTAAAATGCATAAGGCTGTTTTCACTGTAATCAAGTTATCTGGCTTAACAAAAATGCATTGGCTCTTTGAAATTTAGTTCTCTTGGCTAAAATTTGGGGATAAATATTAAAAGTTTAAATATAAAAGTTTGTTTAACACTGTCAAAGACATTACTTGTTCTGTCTGTCTAAAACTATGTATTTTCATTCAAAAACCAAGAGATAAGAAAAGGAAAAAAAATTAAAAGACAACAAAAGACCTATCTTTAGGGAGAAGGGGTAAACAGACAAAAGTACAGTTCAGCTGGTCATACATGGTGGGATGGGCCATGGGAGGAGGCCACGCATGGTGAAAGAGGACAAGCTGGCACAAATGCAGTTCATCTTACCATAAAGAGTGAGATTAGGTGTGTGCCCATTCCACAGTAGGGGCCAAGTGGCCCATCTTTGTTCTGTCATTTTTCTCTACAGATAAATACTAGAAACATGATGGTAAAAATTAGTGATGTGATGATTGATTAGTATTGCTAAAACTGACCCTTGGACTTAAAAAGAGGGTTGAAAAATATTTTTGTGTAATGTGACTTGCTTTCAATGATGTTCTATAATTAGGATATGTTTTTAAAAGTCATAAATGTGTTAAGTTTAACTTCTTAGTACAGTGATGGTAATTGTAATTCTTGCATTAAGAAAAAAATTGAGTTCAAAAGTTTTAATGTGTATCTGTTTTAAAACAAGCAGCTGGAGGACGGCGGAAGATGGCGGAGGAGAAGCTGGAATCTGAACAAGCTCTCGAATAGAAAGCAGTTTTAGAGTTCCAGTGAAAAGTCCTAAGCCAGAGAATCACACCAAGTGTGCCATCACAGGACAGAGAGTTAGACAAGAGAGGGAAGCCAAGACAACAAGACCCATCTGAACGCTTGCTAGCAGCCGCCGCGGCAGCAGCAGGGTCACGGTGGTGATCGCAGCCTTACCTGAGCGCACACACAGAGAGTCCGGGACGAAGGAGCCAGACGCAGCGGGCGAGCGGATTCTACTCAACACCAGCAATAACCAACAAGGAGCGGACATCTTCATCCTGCAGTTTGCAGACCAGAGACGACCCAGGATCCAAGACTCGGCGTGAGTAGAAGCCCGACGTCCTCACTCTTTCTCAGGGAGCAGAGGAGGGAAGGCCACCCTTCCCCCCCCCCCAGCACCGGTGATCTCCATCTTGGATACCGACAAAGCTCGGAGGAGCTGTCAGCTCCAACTCAGGCCCTGGAATTAAACGAGTCACCCAGCTTAGGCACCAGCCATTGGAGTGGCTTTCCTCACTGGGTAACCAGAGCCAGAAGCTGCCCCTCCCTCTAGCAGCCTCAACAAGCAATTGAGAAACAGAAACCCTGAGAATGGCTCCAGGCTGGGTTCTGTGAGTTTTTTTTTTTTTCTTCACAAAATAGCCCCAGGGAAAAGCTACTGATTGGTGAAAGGCCTCAACTCTACCCAGAACCTAGCCTCACCACTGCATCCCCCTCTTTTGTGACTCTCAAAGCAGATCTGCCTCCCATTAAACTAATCTGGGGGGAGGATCTCAAAATCTTGGGTAAAGCAGAGTATTTTTCTGCCTGTTCGAACAAACTGACTTAAGAAACCAATCAAGCCACAGGACCTCAAGCTGACCAGAGACTCCAACAAGAGGCTGGTTACAGACTAAAGGGAGATACAGGATTCTTCCCACCCCTCCCCCACAAAAAAATCAAAGAACTTTTTTCTTTTCTTTTTTTTTCTTCTATTCTTTCTTTTTTTTTTGGTACTTTACATATATATTTTTTTTTCCTTTTCTAAAAATTTTATTAGTATTTAATTTTTGCCTTTTTTTGAAAAAATAATTGTTTTCCAGTAACATTTTTTCCGCTTATAATTTTTATTTTAGGAATATGTGAATGTGCGGTTTCCTTTCTTTTCTTGTCTTCTTTCTCTTTCTCTTTCTTTCTTAACTATCTTTTTTTTTTGACGGGCTCTACTGAACTTCTGATCTTTTTTTTCTCCCTTTATTATCCTGTTCACCTATTCCTCTCTCGTGATCTTCTTTAAGTGACTTAACTCTTGTCCTGCACATCCTCAGATAAACCTGTAGTTAACTAGTAGACCCTATCCCCCATTGTGTACACACTTAATCCACAAATTTATTACTCAATTCAAAACCTCTGAGACTTAAATTCCTTAATAGCAGTACTACCTCTTTATACCTATATAATATTTTAAGCATTTTTTTAAGTTTTTCACTTCTACTCTATGTCCCTTCCCTTTTCTTAATATACTCACATTCCTCTCTAAATAGATGGTCTTTTAATCTCCATAATAATATTAATTTTTACGTTTCTATTTTTTTCTGGCCTCTTTTCATTTCACTTTCCCTTTCTTCTTTTTCTCACTCTCTCTACTTGCATCCTACCCAACCTATTTCCTGCATTGGGATTAGGACATAGTTAACTCTCCCTGTGCCCCCCACACCAATCTATTCCTATTTTTTACCCACATCTCTCCCTAACCCTAATAATTTCTGGTCTTCCAAATTCTTCTCTGCGATTCGAAGCCCATTAACATATAGTTGTTTGATGTTGAATATATGTATCTGTTGAACTAGATTGTATCTGTAGACTATTGACTGTACAAAAGCAAACTTTGATTGATGTTGCCTTAAGATAGTGTTCTAGCACAAAACTGGTGCTATTTTGATCTCAAATGGGCATAGTGACCCGGAAAAACACAAGAAAAATGGCAAATCCGGATATCTCAATTCCTAATTGTGATATTCAGGGGTTAGAACAGATAATGAATAATCCAGAGGAGAGTTCCCAAAGAGAACTGCAGGAATCCCATGAACGGAAGGAAAGAGAGCTACAGGAATCCCACGAACGGGAGGAAGCTAATCAAAGAGTAATACAGGAATTGAGAAACCAGGTAGAGAACACACAAAGATCTCTAAAGGCAATCATGGAATCCATTAACAAAGAGCTGAAGGAAGTCAGGGAGACCACAAAGGGAATCCTGAATGGAACCCAACAGAAGGAATGGGAGTCCAAAAAAAACACAACCAATCAACTAAGGGATTTGAGAACAAACACTGAACACCAAATTAAGGACGTAAAGAAATTCATACAAGACCTAAAACAGACCTTCAACAAAGAATTTGAAACCAACAAAGCTGACCAACTAGAAGGAAAAGAGATTAAAAACAAAGTAGAGAGTCTTGACAGCAGGTTAGACCATGCAGAAGATCGAATCTCAGGGACTGAAGACAGCCTAGATATTATAGAAAAAGAATATACAACCATCCAAGACAAGTCCAAGAAATATGATACATCTATCCAACACCTGGAAGACACCATCAGAAGGCCGAATCTAAGGATAATGGGTGTAGAGGAACACCTACAAACAGAAGTTAATGATCTAGGAAATTTGTTTAACAGGATCCTAGCAGAGAAGTTACCAAACATACAAAAAGATAGGCCTATTCAGATACAAGAAGGTTTTAGAACCCCAAATAGACCAGACCAGAATAGGACATCCCACAGTCACATTATAATCCACACAGAATCAACTCAGACCAAGGAAAAGATCCTTAAAGGCGTCAAGGAGAAAAGGGTAATCACCTATAAAGGGAAACCAATTAGAATTACCTCAGAATTCTCAGCAGAGACAATCAAAGCAAGAAGAGCCTGGAATGACGTATGCAATGCCATAAAAACAAACAACTATCAACCAAGAATACTGTACCCAGCTAAACTCTCCTTCATAACTGAAGGCCAAATAAAAACCTTCCATAGCAAAGAAAAATTGAAACAATACATCTCCACCAAACCAGCCCTACAAAAGATTCTTAAAGATGTCCTACACATAGAAAACCAAGACCGCAATAAAGGCCAAGAAATTGCACCCAAACTGAGAATCCAAGAACCATAGGAAGAACCCAGTTTTTGCAGCCCCCAAGAAGGTGAATAATATGGCAAGAACTCCCAAATACCTCTCAGTTCTATCTCTTCACGTTAAAGGCCTGAACTCTCCAATTAAGCGACACAGACGGTCTAGTTGGATTAAAAAACAAGACCCTTCTATCTGCTGTCTGCAGGAGTCACATCTTGCCCGTAAAAACAAACACATTTTCAATGTTAAAGGCTGGAACAAAATCTACCAAGCAAACGGCCCCCATAAGCAGGTGGGAATTGAAATCCTAATATCAGATAAAATAGACTTCAAATTAAAATTCGTGAGAAGAGATAAAGTAAGTCGCTACATACTAATTAAAGGATCTCTCCTTCAGGAGGATATTACAATTCTAATTATCTATTCGCCAAACAATGAAGCACCCAAATTTATCAAAGACACACTACTTTCCCTCAAATCCCATATAGATCCAAGGACATTAATTATTGGGTATTTTAACACACCACTCTCCCCACTAGATAGATCAACTTGGCAAAAACTCAACAGAGAAACCGCAGATCTAAACAGCTGCATAGATCAACTAGACTTAACAGAAATCTACCGAACATTTCACCAAGCAGCATCAGAATACACATTTTTCTCAGCAGCACATGGAACGTTCTCTAAAATAGACCACATTTTAGGCCACAAAGCAAACTTTTCTAAATTCAGAAACATTGAAATTATACCTTGCATCCTCTCTGACCACAAGGGAATAAAATTAGAACTCAACACCGAAAGCCACCAAAGAAAGTCCGGCATCACATGGAGGCTGAACAACACACTGCTGAATCAAGAGTGGGTCATGGAAGAGATTAGAAAGGAAATTAAAATGTTCATGCTATTCAAAAAAATGAACACACAAATTACCATCTCCTCTGGGACATAGCAAAGGCAGTACTCAGAGGCAAGTTTATACCTCTAAGCTCCTACATCAACAAATTTGAGAGATCTGAAATGAACAATTTAATGACACATCTAAACCTCCTTGAAAAAGAGCAGCAAGATAAACCCCAATCCAGTAGACGGAAAGAAATAATCAAAATTAAATCAGAATTAAATGAATTAGAATCCAAAAAATCTATAGAAAGAATCAACAAAACAAAGAGTTGGTTCTTCGAAAAACTTAACAAAATTGACATACCCTTAGCAAATCTTATCAGAAAAAGAAGAGAACACACCCAAATTAATAAACTCAGAAATGAGAATGGAAACATCACCACAGAAACAACCAAGATTCAGAACATTATAATGGAATACTTCTCAAAACTTTATGCTAATAAGATTAAGAACTTGACAGAAATGGACCTTTCCCTAGCAAATATTGACATGCCAAAACTAAACCAAGATGAGTTAAACTATCTTAAGAGGCCTATATCAAGCACTGATATAGAAACAGCAATAAAAGACCTCCCAGCTAAGAAAAGTCCAGGACCAGATGGTTTTACAGCGGAATTTTACAAGGCCTTCAAAGCAGAGCTCACACCAATACTCCTCCAACTCTTCAATGAAATTGAAAGAGAAAGCTCACTACTGAACACATTCTATGAAGCCATCAGAACCCTCATCCCAAAACCAGGCAGGGACTCATCAAAGAAAGAGAACTATAGACCCCTTTCTTTGATGAATATTGATGCAAAACTTCTCAACAATCGACTTTAACAATTCATCCAAAAAATCACACACCACGATCAAACAGGATTCATTTCAGGGATGCAAACCTGGTTCAATATACGCAAATCAATTAATATTCATCACATCAACAGGAGCAAGAATAAGAACCACATGGTTATCTCAATAGATGCAGAAAAAGCATTCGACAAGATCCAAAACCCCTTCATGATGAAGGTTTTGGAAAAATTAGGAATCCATCGACCATTCCTCAATACAATAAAGGCTGTATATGACAAACCTACAGCCAGCATTGTACTCAACGGTGAAAAACTAAAGCCATTTTCTTTAACTCAGGAACAAGACAAGGATGCCCACTCTCTCCACTTCTCTTCAATCTAGTATTAGAATGCCTAGCTACAGCAATAAGACAATATGCAGACATAAAGGGGATCCAAATAGGGCAAGAAGAAATAAAACTCTCCCTCTTTGCAGATGACATGATCTTGTATTGAAAGAATCCCATAGACTCCACTCCCAAATTACTCAAGCTGATTCAAAACTTTGGCAAAGTAGCAGGTTATAAAATTAACCCCCCAAAATCAATGGCTTTTCTGTATGCCAACAATGAGAAAAGTATGGATGAAATTAGGAAAGGAACTCCATTTGTAATAGCCCCACAAATAATAAAATGCCTAGGAATCAACTTAACTAAAGAAGTTAAGGACCTCTATGATGAAAACTTTAAAATCTTGAAAAAGGAAATCAACACAGAACTAAAAATATGGCAAAGCCTCCCATGCTCCTGGATTGGAAAGTTTAACATCGTGAAAATGGCAATAATTCCCAAGGCTATCTACAAATTCAACGCAATACCTATCAAAATTCCAACCTCATTCTTCAAGGAAATAGAAGAGGAAATCCAAAAATTCATATGGAACAATAAAAGACCCCGAATAGTAAAAACGCTCCTCAACGGAAGAACACTGCTTGAGGAATACCAATACCAAATTTCAAACTCTACTATAAAGCCATAGTAATCAAAACAGCTTGGTATTGGCATAAGAACAGACCTCAGGACCAATGGAATAGAATTGAAAACTCTGAAATGAACCTACAGACCTATTGCCATCTAATCTTCGATAAGGGAGCTAAAACAATAGAATGGAAGAAAGACAGCCTCTTCAATAAATGGTGCTGGCAAAATTGGTTAACTACATGTAGAAAACTAAAGCTAGATCCTTATATATCACCCTGCACCGGAATCAACTCCAAATGAATCAAAGACCTTGAACTCAAAGCAGACACTCTGAAAACATTACAGGATGGAATAGGAGAAACCCTAGGTCTCCTTGGCTCATGCCGAAATTTTTTGAATAGAGACCCGGAAACACAACAAATCAAGGAAAGGTTGGACAAATGGGTCTGCATAAAGTTGCAGAGCTTCTGCAGGGCAAATGACATAGCTAGCAAGATCAATAGAAAGCCCACGGATTGGGAGAATATCTTTACTAGCCATACAACGGACAAGGGTCTCATATCTAAAATATACATGGAACTCAAAAAATTAAACCCCCCAAGAACAAATCCTCAAAGAAACAACTGCCCAATAAACAAGTTGGCGAAAGACTTAAAGAGAAACTTCTCTGAAGAAGAAAGAAGGATGGCCAATAGACACATGAAGAAATGTTCAACATCCCTAGGCATAAAAGAAATGCAAATCAAAACAACATTGAGATACCACCTCAGTCCAGTTAGAACGGCAAAAATCAAGAACTCTAACAACAACAGATGCTGGAGGGGACGTGGACAGAAAGGAACCTTACTTCATTGTTGGTGTGAATGTAAACTTGTTCAACCACTTTGGAAAGCAGTATGGAGGTTCCTCAAAAGACTTCACATAGAACTCACCTATGACCCAGCAATCCCACTTTTGGCATTTACCCAAATGTTTACAAACAAGACCTCACTAAAGCTACCAGCACAACTATGTTCATTGCAGCATTATTTACCATAGCTAAGATATGGAACCAACCCAGATGCCCCTCAGTAGATGAATGGATCACGAAAATGTGGCATATATACACAATGGAATTCTATGCCGCCATCAGAAAGAATGACATTGCCCCATTTGTTAGGAAATGGAAAAACTTGGAAAAAATTATATTAAGTGAAGTAAGCCAGGCCCGAAGAAACATAGGTCCCATGGTTTCCCTTATTTGCAATATTTAGTATATGTATGAGTCAAGCGGAAAAGGTCAGATAATGTGATGTCAGGAAAATGAACCCTTAGACATGTATTTTAATGTTTTTTCTTTCATGCATGTGTTTCTAACGCATTTATAAGACTATCTTTTTGTTGCTTTTTATGTCCCTCCCCCACAGTATAACCCCTGCTTTCACTATATTTGATGTCAGTATAACTTGTGGAGGAGAGGGGGAAAAAACAGTTGTTTAAGGATACAGGTCGACCTGATGCAACAAGGATAAGTATAAGTTGTCATGTCCAAAACGAGCTTTACAACGTCGGTTGGGGGGGGAAGGCGGGGGAGGAGAAGGGTTGGGATTGGGGGGAAGGGGGGAGGCTGGGAAGGGATGTGAAGGGTAAACCAAAGGAGGAGGCTGCAATGCTTGGTAAGAAATGTACGCATTATCCTCCCCATGTAATTGTAACCCCTCTGTACAGTATGTTCGCAAATAAAATTTAAAAAAATAAAAAATAAAAAATAAAAAAATAAAAAAAGAGTTCTGCCTTTTAAAAAATGATGCCATATCTCATAAAACTATAGTTGATATGATTATAAATTTCAAGAATGAGACCTAGACTCTTTGCAATCACATTTGGGTTCAGGGCACATTCCATACATGGCATCTCATTCCAAACAGAGGATAGGGCCCCACTTCATACTAATTATCTGGCCACATTAGAATCTCCTCCTCTTATGATAAAAGCTTTGGCTGCCTTTGAATGAAACACTTCAAAGTTTCCTTTTCATAAGATTTTTGAAATCTTCGCCTGTTGAGACTGTCACAGCTTGACATGCTTGTACATTTGTCTTACTTTCTGGAAGGCTGCCTCTAAGCCTGGACCTGAGATAATCTGAAAGCTGTTCTACTGATAACACTTTCTTAAGAAGAAGAAGAAAGACAGCATGTTGTCATAAAATAGGGGGAAAATCACTGTATTGGGTCCAGGAACATTTTCTTTTCTTTCTTTCTTTTTTCTTCAGGGCTTGTTCCTGAGTTTCTTTTGCTCAAGACTAACATTCTATCACTTGAGCCACAGCCCCACTTCTGGTCCAAGTTTTGTGGGCAACATAATACCAGATCCTGAGTAGAAAAAAGGATTGTGGTTGTTGGGCATGTGTCAGAAGGAGATTTCAATGTAATAACTTACAAAGGCACAGACAGGACCTAGGGAAGCCAGCAAAGGGTGATGTTTCATCATGGGCTACCTGCTGTGAGAGAGCTACTGGTACCCCAAGTACCAACAGGACCAACCACATAACAGGCTATGGCTTTTCATAGGAGACCCAACCATACTATTACCACTCAACACAGAAGCAGCTCCTTAATGCTCCTTAAATGCTCAGCTTCACATCCTTCCCATGCTCTCAAGTCTTGCCTGTGTTTCGGACTGGGCTTGAAGCCAGGAGGCCAGGAGGTCCATTGTCAGTGACTAGAGAAGTCAGCCTCCTGGGCTGCCAGAGGGAGGAGGAAGAGGTAGGCTCCCAGATCACACAGAAACTGCCATCTTAAGGGCTGCATGGAGGCCTGAAAGAGAATTTCGTTTTCTTCTCTTGAAGGAAGGAACTTTAGATTTATGTGGCATAGGTATAGTATAATAAGGCAAGATGTACTAAACCTAAGGACCTCAATGAGTCATATCTTCTTTGTTTTAGGTGTTATCAAGGTTTTAAGAATTTAGATCCACTTTGTACAGACGCTGTGAATTCACTGGTTTTTTGTTGTTGTTGTTGTTGTTGTTTGTGGTTTGTTTTTGTCGGTTGAGGGGCTTGAACTCTGGGCCTGGGCACTGTCCCTGAACTCCTCAGTTCAAGGCGAGTACTCTACCACTTGAGCCACAATGCCGCTTCCAGTTTTCTGGTGGCTAATTGGAGATAAGAATCTCCAGTTCTTGTCCCGACTGGCTTTGAACCACGATCCTCAGATCTCAGCCTCTGGAGTAGCTAGGATTATAGGTGTGATCCACTGGTGCCCATCTGTGAATTCATTTTTTAACTGATATATGTAAAGGCAGCAATAATAAGTGTTTAAATTGATCGTATCTGAGAACTGACCATGTCAACCCATATGCCAAATATTCAAATAAAATGCAAAAACAAGAGACCCCGTGTCCTACATCTTGAATATACATTTTTATAATTTGGGAAAGGGAAGGGATATAACAAAATGCTTAAATAAGGACACAGGTTGACCCATTGTAACAGCGAGATGTACAAGACACTATGTTGAAAATGAACTTAGCAATTTCAGGGGAGGAAGGGGGAGCTGGGAAGGTGGGGAGGGAAGGGAGGCAACAATGCTCGATAGGAAATGTACTCATTACCCTACTCATGTAAATGCAACCCCTCTGTACAGTATTTTTACAATAAAAATATATATGAAAAAAAAACAAGCAGCCAAGAGACAATGAGTGATACTTGGCCTTAAGATTTTAAGGGAATTTTTTTAATGTAACTAAAAGCTAAAATATAAAATTATAAAAGAGATTAATAGGAGGCTTAAAAATAGGAATGGATTTTTGCATATAAAGTTTAAAAGTAAAATTGTTCTTAACATTTGTCTCAAAGTGAGAAAATTAGGATTACCAAAATAATTGCTTAATTGCTATTCCAGTTTGCTCTTATAGGTTTTTTAAATTTCCAGCAAGCCAAGAGCAAAGCACAGAGGATTCTTATAAATTTGTAAGATGTAACTTTGGCTCTTAACAAGTTTCAGGTAAGAGCATGCTTAAAAGCTACTTCTATGTTGACCACCTTGTTGCTTTTAATTGGAGTAAAGTGGCCTTTTATAAGACTCATTGATCTGCAAACTGGTTCAAAGCCAGCCCAAACAGAAAAAGGTCCCTGTGAGACTGTCACCTCTATTCAGCCAACAGAGTGCTGAAAGAGCAAACAGAGTTGCTTTGGGACTCATAGTGGCAGAGTGCTAGCCTTGAGTTGTAGAGCTGAGGGACAGCACTCAGGTTCAAGTCCAGTGACCAGCTAAGGGAAATGCAAATAAGGCATTTATCTCAGTATAAAAAAAACATTCCTGGGACAAGAGCAATGAAGGATTATCCATAGGCAGTAAGCCACTTCTTGGATGGCAAAAATGTCAGATCTTAGAGTCATTTGTGTGTGGCCCTTCAAAAATTGGTCAGAGCCAGGAGGTCATGGAAAGATAGTTTGTAAGAATGCCTAATATCCATGACTATCTACCTTGTAGGGACAGGAACTTGTCAGTAATCTGTGATAGTACTAAAAAAGCTAAAGTTTTAAAATGTTGGGGATGGTTTAAATCCCAACCCCTGTATGTGCCAAAAGCCCTAATTGACAGTAACTTTTGAGCTAACCCCAGCAACATAAAATTTAGCTGTTCAAGAAAAAAGTTTTTAAACCTGAAAGTGTGTTTCTAATTTTATTATGGCTCCTCCTCTTGCCGGGGAGACTAACAAACATTGTATTGCCCATTCCCTACACTGCTTTGCCACTATGAAACTTCCTAAACATAGTAAAACTGATAATGGTCCGGGATATGTCGGACAAACTTTTTGTAAATCTTACCAGATTTTTCACTCTACAGATATTCCCTATATTCCTCAAGAACAAGAAATTGTTAAACAAGCCAACGGGCTGTTAAAACACCAAATTTTTAAATTAAAAGGGGGGAATTATACCCCTTCTCTCCTGTTAATATTCTTCTCATGCTTTATTTGTACTAAATTTTTCAAGTTTGGATTGTAATGGCCATTCCACAGCACAGTGATTTTGGGAAAAAAAGAAAGCAAAGAGCTTTTGCCCAAGATAAGTGGAAGGATCCTTTAACAGGTGATTGACACGGGCACGATCCAGTTTTAACCTGGGGCTGAGGACATGTTTGTGTTTTTTCGCAGGAAGAAAGTGAATCCCTCTGGTTGCCTGAGCATTGCGTTAGGATTGTGGAGGCTCATTCTGATGACACAAACCCTGACACATTGGGCTTACGTGGCAAATCCCCTGATTGTGCACCCTACAACTTGGGAGGGAGTTGAAGTACTCATTCACATCAATAGATCAGCATACAGTACAGCCCCTGATCCCTTCATCCAGCACACCAAGATAGGAGATACCTCAGCTTCAGACATTGGAACTCCTTTTTACTTTACCATCAGCTTTAAAGGCTCCATTCCAGGCTGTATTATAATGCTATCCATGACTCATAAAATTTGGATCCCAGGCAAAAATCAAATGTACAATATACAGATGACATCTATACCAACTGGGTAACCAGTTCATGCAAATTTTACTCCATCCTATATGATACCCCGTTGCATTAATTCTTCACAAATAGTAGTATCTACAGGAAAGTCTCATCCAATAAGGTACAGGCATGTGAAGCTATTTGTTACCAATATTTCTGGAACTAACTTTCAATTAATGGACTGGTTTAGAGCTAATCTTACTAATAAGTACAATTTTGGACTGTGGTGGATGAATGGGCATCCTCAACATCATGTTTGGATGCTGGTGGCTGCACACAACAACATAACCTGGTCAAATTCATTCTTTTTAAAAAATATTATGAGTTGTGTATCCCCACCCCATGTCATTATGTATAGACCATTCAATTTCTCTATAGGAGCTAATTATTTTAATGTCACCTGTTCTAATTGTTCTTTTACTAATTGCTTGTATAGCGGCATAACTGAATCCATACTTATTGTTAGACAACCATCTTGTTATGCTTCCTGTAAATATTTCTATAACTTGGTATAAAGATTCTTGCATTCAGGTGTTAAGACAATTGAAAAAACTAATGCGCCCTCATCGATTTGTTGGGCTACTTGTAGCTGATGCTTTGGCTTTTATTTTGGTAGCTGCCTCTGCAGCAGCAGCTGTTGTGGCACTAAAACAAAATGTACAAACTGCCCATTATCTTAATCAGCTTGCTCATAATACTACACAAACCCTACCTCTGGACTCTAAAGTGGCAAAAACTGCTAACATAAAACTGTTTAAACAGTTTCAACACTATATCACTTCCCTGACTTATGTTAAAGGATTGCTAATGTCATTGCTTGGCCTGGGAATGCTTTTGCTGATGGTGTTTCTATGCCTTCCTTGTATTATACGTGCACTGCAAAACTCTCTTACGAGTTTAACCATACAGCTACATAAGATCAAGCTCTATGTAAATGAATTCCCCCGAGAGGAACTGTAGCCAGAGACGGGTAAGAGGGGGTGCCAGTCTGACCAACCTAAGACAGGGCCTTTGGCTTTGCTCTGAAAAAGTTCCCGATGACGGTTAAGGCAGACAAGGTTATCCACCCAGCCAAAGACAGGCGGGTTCGCTTCTTCAAACAAAGATAGGGGAGATATTGGAAGTCCACAGTAAAGCTCTAAGGTCATCTTGACCCCTGTGCTCATTTAAACGCACACACAAGGAACTGGCTTTCATGAAAAACACCAGGTGCCCGGGATTGCTTTGCTATGTCTACAGAACTTGTTTTACTTTCTACCAGTTGACCTTGTCTTGTTTTTACTGCACTTTGTTTTTATTAAAATTAGCTCTAGTTGGTAACCTTATGTTAACTCTTGACTTCTAATAGTATATAATAGGAAAAGTTAAGAATAAATGGGGCTGTAGTCTTGAGCTGCAGAATTCCCTACCCCATCCTTTTTCTTATGTCTTTATTTTTCTGCATCCTCGCCCCCTAATTCAGGATTCCCTTTCGTTGCCGACAGGCTCCGGCACAATGGAATTCTATGCCTCCATCAGAAAGAATGACATTGCCCCATTTGTTAGGAAATGGAAAACTTGGAAAAAATTATATTAAGTGAAGTAAGCCAGGCCCAAAGAAATACAAGTCCCATGGTTTCCCTTATTTGAATAACTAGGATATGTCTGAGACAAGCAGAAAAGATCAGATAAGTTGATGTTAGGTGAAATGAACCCCACAATAAGCATTGAATTGTTTTTTTTTTCTTTCTTGCAATTGTTTGTAACATATTTATAAGATGATTTCTTTGTTGTTTTATATGTCCCTCCCCCCCACAGCATAACCCCTGCTTTCATTGTATTTGATGTTGCTATAAGTTGTGAAGAGGAAGGGCAAAAACAAACCGTTTAAATAGGGATATAGGTGGACCCATTGCAACAATGAGATGTACAAGTGGTTATGTTGAAATACGAACTTTACAACTTTGGTCGGGTTGGGGGGGAGATGGGAAAGGATGGGAAGGGGAAACAAAGGAGGAGTCAACAATGCTTGATAAGAAATGTACTCATTACCTTGCCCATGTAATTGTAACCACTCTGTATGGTATTTTCAAAATAAATTTTTTTAAAAAGACAAAGGCTGGTTCAATTCATTGTTCTCTCTTATGGGAACATGGTATGCTAGGTGTGGGAACAGATTCAGACACAGATTAGAAACTTGCAGTAAGAAGTGAGTAAATTGTAGGACTAGCACAGTCTTGCAGTCTGGAGGATTGGATGGAAATTATTTGGACGGCATTTCTGCGATGTAAAAATATGTGGATCAAGTTGTAATATGAGGAAAGAGACTGAAAAATGATGCAGTATCCAGTATCCCTACTCTCAGTAACTCACTCATCCCCTAAGCTCTGGGTCTGATTCCTCCATAGTCCCAGCATAAGAGGGATTATGACAATGATCTGAGAACAACCACTCAGGATCACTTGGTGATTGTAATTATGGGATGGATGACATTGTCTTGAGCAGTCTCCAGTACAACTGTGGAGGCACCCAACTAGAGCTAATCCTAGTTAAAAGCCCAAGTGGGCAGGTTTGATGGGGAGGGCAAACAAGAGCTGGTGCTGCCCTGCTCCCCAAGTAGATATGTAGATTGGGGAGGACTGTAAGAGCAGGTCTGGGGTGACTCCACCCACTGTGTCTGGATCACAATGATCCCACAATGCATACCTGTTTCTAGCTGACCAATAAGATACAAGAATCGAGGCCACATCCACATTCTGTGCTGCCTAATACCACTGTCATTTTCCTCTATTGACTCATACCACTACTAGCAGGTGTAGGAAGTAAAGGTGCTATGTGGTGACTGAGTGAATTTTAGAGCTCCTGTAGTAAGTGGGTGATTGCAAGAATAGAAGTGATTTCAGAAAGCTTGGGAATATGATCCCTCCACCTTCCCCATCCCAGTGCTGGGATATCTAACCAAACCAGAAACACATGCACAATAAAATTTTCTTTAGGCAAGAAACAACAGCAAGAGTATCTGGAGAGGAATTGACCTGGTGGACCCACTAACACCAACAAAAAGAAAACTGAGAACAGGTAACCTCAAAACAATCATTACTGTGGACTGTAAATCAACCAAGTGTGAGACCAAAGACCATGCAGACCTGGAATCTTCCTCTGGTTCCTTTCCTGCTAGTGTCCTTTCCTCTGACACTGGAATCACTAACAATATGTCAGAAGCCCTACGTCACCCCAAGAGAGTAACCAAAAGATAAACAAATGTAATAAGAGAGAAGGCATGGGTGGAGAAAGCTAGAGACTATGAAAGAATTAATGACCAAATTAAGCCTGGAGAGAGACCACGTTGCAGAGGACTTGAAGTTGGAGAGGTCCATGAGGAAAGACAAGGTTCAACAGATGAACCAACTGAGAGATTAGAAAGAGCAATGGGTGTGATAAGTGTTTGACCTAGAGGTAAACATGGTGAAACTTCAATGGCAGTTGGCAGAGCTACCCTCCAGCGGCAGCCTGTAGGACCAACTCAGACCAAGCTACAACTGCCAGCCAAGTCCTATTAGTTGCAGAAGTAACAACAGAAATGTGAGAAGCAGTGTTACATTCAAAGGCAGGAAAACTAGAGCCTCAGTCTCCAAAATGTGAAGCAGCAGGAGCTGCTGTGGTAACTGGAGCAGCAGGGAAAGGCCTGGGATCTGCATAAGCTCTTCAAGACAATGGGAAGATTACACATTAATGAAGCCATGAGATGCACAATTCTGCATAACCTAGAGATCAAACAGCAGCTGGGCCAGCTGCAGGATGGCTTCTACAGGCTAAGAAACAGAAGGAGGAGCTCTCCAGTGTGCTGCACTCAAAGCTGCAGGTGAAGGAAGAAGCTGGACCAGCAAGAGGAGAAGTTAGAAGAATGGAAAGAGATGGCTGAGTTAAGGAGCCAAGTGGCTCAGAATCTCAGGAGCTTCATGAACAGCTGCAGGAGCTCAGAGCAACACAGGGCCTACAATTTGCAGCTGACCTTAAAGAATGAGGCATTGCTGCAGCACCTGCAGAAGCAGACACAGTTGCTGGACAACGTTGGAGGACCAAGAAGGTCCATCAAAAATTACACAAAACTTTTGATGTTCCTTAAAACCACCAGACAGAAGTAGGAGCAGATATGGGCCCCAGCTGAGCTTTCTGGCTTTCACTAGAGAAGGAGGAGTGAGAAAAAAGGAAAGGGGGTGATTCTACTTGTTGTGACTGTCCTAGAAGACAGACAACCCAAAGACTAGGTGGGATTTTAATCTTTATCCATTGATGAATTAAAGAAGGTGCAGCTTAGCCAGCAGCTGCAGGAGCAACAGACCTACTATGGGTGCCTGGCCAATATGGTAGTCAAGAGCCAGAGAAAGCTGAAGCAGTAGGGTTTCTTCTCCAGGAGTTGAATCCATGGGAAAGGAAGCAGGACACACAAATGCCCAAGAAGACCCTGAAATTCTGCTTCATCCACAAGCTGCCTCGAAAAAGTGGGCTACTAGAGGCAAGTGGATAAACTCCAACATGGATGCAGCCAGCTGTCAAAACCTATCATCACCATTGAAGAGTCCCTAGATTTATATAAAGAACAGATGGAAGTACTGGATGAGCTATATCAGAAGAAAGATGAGAGTGTCAATCATCTCTTCCAGGAGGAGAAGGAGAAGAAAGAGCTGCTATTGCTTTTTACAGATGAAGGCACCTGAGTTTCAGGACAAGATCCTAGCAGCCATCCAGACCCCTGTGGATGAGGGTCCCTCAGACCTCTCAGGCTTCAGGAAGAGGGAAGTTATGAAGAAGCAACAAGATTTTGAAGATTTAAAGCTTGAAGACTATGTGGATCCTGCCCAAGGAGAGGCTGGGGTACCTTGCCATCTCAAGAACCCCTACTACAGAGCAGATTGTGCTACAACAGCTTGCTATTCAAGCACCTACCTGAGCTTACATGCTTGGGCAATAATGGCTGCAGGACTGAGACAAATGTCAACTTGGAGATCATTTTTGCATGAAGACCTGGAGGCTTCCAGCTGGGGAACGGGCTCTTGTCCTCTAACTTATTTTGTCACAAGAGGACAAGGTGGCATACTCTCAGGCCTAATTATAATGAGTGAGAGAGGGGAGGAGCCAAACATACCAGAGGTTTCTGGGAGCTGGCCGAAATTCTAGAGACATTTAACAGTCCATTCATTACCAGGAAAGGGGCTCAGGTGTAGGTTTCCACAAAGTGTAAATGCTTTACAAAGGAAGTTGGAGAGTGATGGCACAGTTTTATATTATTATATTATGATTATAATAGAAAATGTTTGATGTCACAGTTTAATAATAGTGTATTTTAATTCAATAACATTACATTTTTTACCTTTTATGCAATTATTTGATATTACTGTATTGTATACATTATATCAATCATTTCATGATGTATGTTGTATGTCACTAGCGTCACTTGGCTTTTTGAAAATGTAAAGAATGCTGAGCTGGGCAATAGTGAATTTTCTTTTCTGTATGTTAAAAAGTTACAACGGTGTTAGGGAGATGAAAAAATAATAAAAACCACGGAAAACAAGAAAACATTAATGCTGAAATCCTGGAACAAAGCAAAGATGTGAGATGAATAATTGGAAGTCTAACACAATTGGAGTACAGACACATGGATTACAGAAATGTAATCCAAAAATAAGAATATAGAATTATGAAATATCTGTAGATATGGCATATCTTAATAATTTTTCAGTGAAACCTACTGAAATGATACCTCTTGAATACTGTTGTTGAACAAAAAAATAAAATTCAAACTAATATGTTACTTAACTTTGTACAGTGGATTAAATTCTGCAAGTGTGATGATATACCTTTGACTCAGGTAATAAATTGAAATTTCAGAAACAACTATTCAGTATTTAAATAAAAAAGTGATTACACAAATTGATCTAAATTCCAAATGTATCATCTGTCTTAGATTTTCTGTGTATTAAGTTAAAATCACATTCCTTATGAAGGAGAAAAATAGCTGAACTAACATTAATATCTCCAAAATATTCTTAATTTAAAAAATTCCTTAAAGAAACAGATTAGTGTAAAAATCACCATTGCGCACACTCTACAACTGAGGTGTGAAAAATTAAACAAAATTAATGAATTATATACAGCTCCATATTCATAGCTTTTTAAACAATTACTTTAAAATGTCCTTCATTTTTGAAATCAGTTCAGAATTCTTGCATAAATTAAAATTGGGGAACTACATTACCAATAGAAAATTAATACAGTATTTTTTATGAGATTAGAAGTCTGATGAGAATAAAAAGATTGAAATGGCTCAAGTGGTGAAGCACCAGACAAGCAGGAGGCATGACAATTTACAAATAAAAAGACTTGGATGATCATCTAATAACTCCAGAATGAAAACTCAGCTAATTTTTAAAAACACAAGATAAAAAGTCACCTACATTCTGGTGGAAAAGTAATTAATTCATATACAAAAATAAAAGATTCAAAAAGGTAAGATAAAAAAAACGGTTTTCCAATCCTGTTCAAATTTAACTTTCACCTAGCCAAAATAAACACTTGTCACTATCTAAGAAAATTGTAAGAGGCATTTCCATGAAAGAAGAAGTTAAAGGTATGGTTTCCAGGATGGAAATTCCAACTCCAGATGATATGTAAATCAACTTCCCTAAATGAGAACTCAGGTACACACCCTTTTCTTGGCCCACAGCCCTGAATCAGAGGACCTATTCCTCCTCATTTTGTGAATGGGAACTTTCTTTACACTTTGTTTTTAACACCTCCCCATTGCTGACACATTATATAGAGAAGTCGCTTGGGGTGGTGGTGTTTCTTTAGGTTGACAGTGGCAGTGTGAGTTTTTGGAATGTGGTTAAGAGTACTCTTCTCTGGAGATACACCATTGGCTATTTCCAACTTCCTGTCAGACCCTTTTTCTCCAATGATAAACCACTACTAGTGAAGATTCTATACGTTGGGAACTCTATAGCAGGGAACCTTTCTCAAATGAAGCAAACCATTAATACTGTACTAATTTGAATTTTATGCACAGTAATACCATTTTGTTATGAAATATGGAGGTAACATAGTAAAACATAACATGTAAAAAATGAAGATAAGATAAAGTAGCAACAATGCAACAACAGAGCCAGAAATATTTAAAAATTGCCATAAAAATAAACCCATGCAAAAATGAGTCCCCAGTGACTGCTTTTCACCATGAAAGAAGGTGGATCTCAGAATAACAGCAAAAAACAAAACAAAACAAAACAAAACAAAAAACATTTAATTCAGTGGGCATTGTTGTTTTCCCAGTAATCCTTGCTACTCAGCAGGCTGAGCTCTGAGGATGGCAGTTCATAGCCAGTTCATATAGGAAAGTCCAAAAGACTCATCTTCAATTAACCACCAAAGTGGAGTTGTGGTCCAAGTCGTAGGAGAAAAAAAAAGCAAACGACAACAACAACAACAACAAACCCTCATGAATAGTGCTCATGCCCTAAGTTCAAGCCCCAGTAATTTTGAGAACAAAAAAGCAGTACTGGTTTCAGTGACACAAAGTTCTAGAGCAGACTTTTGATTATTAGATCCTGGGAAGAAAAAAATAGAAACACCTCTATACTAGACCATTGGAGTGTTAAACTTTCTATTAGATTGGATTTTTTAATTTTCAGTACTAATTCCTAAAAATAAAATAAAATAAAATAAATTGGAATACTTAGAGAAATAGCTGGTAATAATGGAGAAGAAAGAAAATGCAGGGTTGAACACTAAAGATGAAAGAATGGCTTCAGAAAAAATAAGTCATAATTTTTGGGGTAAAAATGAGGAGAACATTAATTCAGGCTAAGAGATTAATAATAACAATGGCAAAGCTCAATTTACCCATTAGGCATACTGAGTGGTTAACAATAGTCAACAATTGTAACAATACAACAGTTTTCTGTCCAGTTGTGATGGTTCTTTGTTGGTGTCTGTTTTTCACTCTATGTACCCAATAATTGTTCATTCATCCTCGCTGTCATTATCATATGAAGATAAAAAATAATGCTTAGCCAGCACCAGTGGTGCAACCCTGTAATCCTAACTACTCAGGAAATAGATCTGAGGTCTCAGTTCAAATCTGGCCGGGGCAGGAAAGTCATAGACACTCATCTCCAATAAACCACTAGAAAGCTGGAAGTGGTGCTGTGGCTTAAGTGGTAGAGGCCTCACCTTGAGCTGAAGAGATGAGGTTTCCCTCAGACCCAGAGTTCCGCAGCACTAATGACAATTTTTTTAAAAAAGAAAAATTTAAAAAAAGATTGAGAGTCAATGCCTGAGAGTCAAAGATGCAAACATAGTGTTAGTCTTCTATTTCTCTGCTGGCAATTCAGATAGGGGATTATGCTTTCAAAGCTAATGGATCAACAGCAAGAAAGGTACAAGATTGATTATAGTAACAAAACCACAAATGGGAAAGATTATGACAGGGACACTACAGAATCTATAACCATAAAGAGAATATTCTGATAGGATAAAATTTATAGCGAATTGAATATTAATAATGTGCTCTTGAAAGTCAATGTATATAGATATATGTATATTTATGTCTATGATAATTTTTAGATCATTCTCAATAACGGCATTGAGTTATTAAATTATATATCAGAATACCACATCATTTTATAATAAAAAGGCATAAATGATATTTGAAATAAAGATAAGAGAAATAGAGTGGAAGAAGAGCTCAGGGACAGATCCTCTACCCTGAGTTCAAGTCCAGCACTGACAGACAAACAACAAGAACAACATCGCAAGGATGAGTCAGTGTAGACAATAGACAAGAGGAAATGATCTCCGAGCCTAGGATCTTTGTTCACTCATAGTCAGGTGATCAACGACAGTCAGGTGATTACTGGTATGATTCAGGCAGGTGATGAGAAAGCTGAGAAGGGCTGGTCTGTGGGAAGACTTAATCCTGATCACAACTCAAGCAAGAGATAATTCTTGTCATCTAAGCTTTGTGCAAAGTGTGAATTGGAAGAACTCAGTCCAGAAGAGCCTAAGAATAAACACAAGTTTCTATTCCAAAAACAAAAGCAAACACAGAGAGGACAAGGGTTAAGTGGTAAAGTACCAGGCCAACATCAGGCCTGACAAATTACAAATAAAAAATGTATTGGATGATAACCTGTTAACAAATACAAACTCAGCTACTTTTGAAGACCCACAAGATACAGTGGATAATGTCAGTAATATGGCCTACAGTCCTGTGGAAAAGTAATAAATGCATAGTTCCATTAAAAAACATACACAGAAGTAAAAAAAAACAAAATAAAACAAACACAATAAACTTTTCCAATCCTGGACAAACCTACGTTGCACCTAACCCAAATAACCTAACCAAATTGTAAGAAGTAGGTCCTTGAAAGTGGAAGTGAAAGGTGTGGTGGACAGGATGTAAATTCCAACTCCTATTGATATGTAAATCAGCTTCCCTAAGCAACCTATCACAGACTTCCTTTTCTGGGCCCACCCTCTTTCAGTATAAATAGAGTGGAAGTCTGAGACTCAGGCATTGCTGCAGATCCTACATCAGCAGGCTGGAGGCCATTTGGAGCTTGGATACTCCAGGTGAGGATTAGAGTGAGAAAATCTACTCCTCTTTTAATTCTTCTCTCCTTTGTTTGGTGGTGTTGGTGGTGGTATTGTTTTGTCGGTTGCAGGGATTGAACCCAGTGGTAGGGCAGTGTTGCTGGGTCACTTTGTGCTCAAGACTGGGCATTGTCCCTGGGCTACTTTGTGGTCAAAGCTAGTGCTTTACCACTTGAGCCACAGCCCACTTGTGATTTTGGACTGGTTAATTGGAGATAAGAATCTGTGTCAGGGGGACTTTTGTGGCCGAGCCGGTTTCAAAGCTTGATCCTTAGCTCTCAACCTTTTGAGTAGCTAGGCTTCTATGGGTGAGCCACCAGCACCTCATTAGATTCTAGGAATGATGGACCCTGACACTGCCCAGGCCTTCCAGAAGGAATTGAGATGTGCCATCTGTATAAATACTTTTATAGAGCCAGTCACCCTAGAGTGTGGGCACAGTTTTTGTCGACCTTGTCTCTGCCTCTGCTGGGAAGAGACCCAGATTCCAGCCAGGTGCCCTGTGTGCAGGGGACCCTGCCAGCAGAGAGACCTCAAAACCAACGTGGTTCTGAGGAGCCTGGTGGCCATTGCCAGAAGAGCCAGCCTCAGGCAATTTCTGAGCTCTGAGGAATACATGTGTGGGACACACAGGGAGACAAAGCAGATGTTCTGTGAGGTAGACAGGGCCCTGCTCTGTAGGAGCTTCTCCCAGTCTCAGGAGCACAGGGCTCACAAACACCATTACAAAGATAGGGCTGCTGAGGAGCAGAGGAAGATGATTTCAAAGCAGATGCATGCTGTATGGGAAAAGACTCAAGAAAACCAGCACAATTTACAGGAGAAGAGGAGACTCATCAACAGATGGATTTGGTACGTGAAGCTATTCCGAGGCATGACTAAGGATGTTTTTAGAGTGCTGTTTTTAGATCTGGGTGTCCAGGAGGAAGAAAGACACCATTCCCAGCTACTGATCAATGAAGGAAGAGCCATGTTACTGGAACTCAGAGAAAGGGAAACCCAAATGCTTCAGAAGAAGCATCAGCTCAGGAATATGTATCAGGAGCTGATCAAAACATACCAGAAGCCAGATGTGGAACTGCTTCAGGATGTAGAGTTGATCCTAGAAAGCTGTGAGTCAGTCTTGTTCTTCCTGCCTCTTCCTCTGAGGCCAGAGCTCAGTGCCCCTCCCATTCCTGGACTGATAGAGAGGTTCAGCCAGCACCGGGTGGAGATTGCCTTCAATGACGCTACGTGGAATCAAGATCTTGGGAGCTGTGTTGGACATGACAATCCCTATGCAGTTTTGAATTCTGAAGAGTCCTTCCACTACTGCTTTTGGACGCCAAGTCTTCAGCTCTCGGAAACATTACTGGGAGGTTAGTGTGGATGACTCTTCCACCTGGGCCCTGGGAGTTACTAGGCATTCCTCCATAGAGAGCAACCTCACTGAATATGAGGATCTTTTCCTCCTTTTGTTTGTGAAAGAGAACAAGGGTTGTTGTGTACAATAGCAGGCCTGAACTGGCCTGGAGGCAGGACAGACGCTGTCCCAGGTGGGACTTGTCAGGGCACAGTGCAGGCATCCTGCCACTGGGCCCTGGGTCACTGTGGTGAGCAACAGTCACAGGTGGTACCAACCGCCATTTTTGGCTTTAAAAAGGGCTGCTCTCTGTTAATAAATGAGTTTTTCTTCCTGCTTGATTTGGCTCCCCACTGTGTCTGATTGTCTCCTGGGATAAGGGAGGCTAGGGAATGGGTGAGTACTGCACTGACTTTTCCTCGTACCTTGTCCATCTTTCATGGGACAGATGATGTCCCAACACCTAGGTATATCTTTGCCAGTTCTTGGGTTGAACTCAAGGCTTGGGCACTGCCTGTAGCACTCTACTACTTGAGCCATGGTCCCAATTCTGGCTTATTCTGTGTATATGATACCGAGAAATCGTACCCAGGGCTTCCTGCATGATACACAAGCACTCTCTCAATAATCCACATTCCCAGCCCCCTCATCTTTTTCTCAATGGTAGTTTTTTACATCAGTATGCTGCCATTTTACATCCCCAAGTTTAATTTTCTGAATACTGGTTACTTCTACAAAACCTGATCTTCTCTTCTCCTGCCTGGTTTCTTACTGTTCCTGCATTGGCCTCATAATAAAATCTAAATAAAGGCTGCTGAGAGCGTCAGTCTATCATATAAGTACCCAGGCCTGGAACCTTGGAAGAGAAAAGCCATGGGCCTGAAATGAAGAGAATGAGGCAGTATACACAAGGAGCATATCTGAAAAAATAATGAGTAAATAAAAGGAGAAGCATTGCATAAGGTCTGTTTGCATTCAGGGAGGTAGTATACAGAATAAGTAAGTAGGGCACTGAAAATTTTTTGTGGCATTCTAGTGCTTAAACTCAGGGCCGATGCATTCTTCAGCTGTTTTTCCCAAGACTGAGGATTTACCACTGCCACAGCTCCACTTCCAGCCATCTGGTCCTTAATTGGACATAAGCGCCTCTCAGGCTTTCCTTCCTGGTCAGGCCTGTGAATCCTGCTCGTCTTTCTCTCTTAAAGCTGGAGCTCTACTCTCTGGACCACTGTTCCACTTCTGGTTTTCTGGTGGTTTATTGGGGATAAGAGTCTCACAGAATTCCTGCACCTGCTGAATTTGAACGACAATCTCGTGAACAGGAATCAAGCGGCTTTCTTCACGAATACACCAAGGAGCCATTCCACACAAACCCTTAGTCTAAATCTCAAGAGGCACTAGAGAAAAAGAGATACATGAAGATGTGTCTATTTTGTTCTAGATACTTAAGGTTGGAGACACACAACACTCAGAATTATTAGATCATTTTATAGGAGCAATGAAGACAGTTTGAGGATTGCTCCAGCTTTTGGGCCTCTCATCTTGAGACAACAAAATCACGTCAGCTCAAAGCTAAGTGACAGAACTGGCGTGTCTTGTGGACATTTGCTCCCAATTCCTGTGACACTCATTTCTAACTTTTGGCTTCAAACCTGTGACTGAGAGGAGAAGATGAGAGAAAATCCTTCTCAGAGAAAACAGCTATAAAGAACATTGGGTAGTTAATTTATAAATTCAAACCTTTGGTATGACGTGTTAAGAAGTCAGATTGTCCAGATTAAAAAATGAAGAAGAAAAGAAAGAAGGTGCCAGTGGATTCTAACTGTAATCCCAGCTCCTAAGGAGGTTGAGGTGTAGAGAATCTGAGTTTGAATCCAGCCAGCATAGCAAAATCCAGGACACTGTTATTTCTAAGAGATCACAGAAAAACACAGAAGTGGGGCTGTGATTCAAAGTTAATGCACTACACTTGAGCAAAAGGAGCTCAGGGACAATGCCTAGGTTCATAATTCAACCCCAGGAACTGCCTCCTCAAAAAATGCCTGTATCTCCATGTTTTGGGGTATGTATGGATGTATTCCTATAGGTGAAGCTGAAGAGTAGTTATGATGAACGGCACAAAGCTAGGAAATTTGTATTCAATAAAATGATTTAGTAACAGAGACTGCTTTCATGACAATGCATAATCCAGGGCTCCCCTCACTGTTCCCAGTGTAGCCTGAGGGTTTCTCTGCATCCCAGGTCTGCTGGAAGAAGTTTCTCTCATTGTCTGGACAGGCAGACAAAATGCCTCACTCCTGTACAGCTGTGTAACAACTCCATCTGGGTCAGATAGTGAGGAGGATTTGGGGCAGGCTCTGAAGGTTAGGAGAAAAAGATCTCTTTGAACCCCAAACTATCTCTTTCCCCAGTGCTCTGGTTTGATAGGAAGCCTTCATTTGTGCCACCACCTGTGGCAGGCCAAGTCTTGTGCACTTATCTTTCCTTTGTGAAACTATATTCCGGTGTTCAGATACAGTGCTCAAGAGTCCTGCTGGCAGACAACAAGGGGAATGAACTTAATTAAATGTTTCATTGCCTGTGATGATGGGCCTATGATGCCTCTCCTAAGTTTCTGGAAGCTTGGGAAATCCAAGCACATATCTGATATCAGAAAGCTTCCTGTCATCTAGGGCTGGTGAAACTCATCATGTTTTGAAACATTTGACCTCTCCTAGTTGGGCCCTGTGTGGCTAGGTTTTGGGGTTGAACACAGGGCCAGGGTGCTGATCATGAGCTCAGTGGAGAAACCCGGTGTTTTACCATTTTGGGTAGCAGCATCACTTTTAGTCTATCTCTCTCTATATATCTGTGCATGTGTGTGTTTGTGTGTGTGTGTGTGTGTGTGTTTGTGTGTGAGTGTGTGTGTGTGTGTGTGTGTGTGTGTGTGTGTGTGTGTGCATGTGTACGCACATGGGCACACAGGGGCACGGACACATACACCATTCTTGGAGGTTGAACTCAGGACCTGAGCACTGTATCTAGTTTCTCTTGTACAATCATAGCCTTCTCCCACTTGAACTACAGAGCCACTTCAGGCCTTTTTTACTGTTGTGGTCCTGAGAGATCTAACCCAGGGTTTCATATTTGCAAAGCATTTTCCCCTTAAGGCACATTCCCAGCCCTAAATTTCAGGTTTGTTAGTTTGTTTCTCTCTTTTCTTATTATTGTAGGAGTTGATGTTTGGGCCTGGGTGCTGTCATTGAGCTCTTCAGCTCAAGTCTTGCGCTCTACCACTTGAGCCAAACACCATTTCAGCTTTTCTGGTGGCCCATTGGAGCTAAGTGTCTCAAGGAATTTCCTGCCCAGGCTGGCTTTGAACTATGATCCTCAGATCTCAT
The DNA here is from genome assembly GCF_024711535.1 of Dipodomys merriami. Classification (NCBI taxonomy): domain Eukaryota; kingdom Metazoa; phylum Chordata; class Mammalia; order Rodentia; family Heteromyidae; genus Dipodomys; species Dipodomys merriami. The sequence goes on from NW_027204860.1 coordinate 231,561, forward strand.
CCTTCAGAGTAGCTAGGATGACAGGCATGAGTGACAAGCACCTAGCTTCCACTTCAGGTTTCTTAGTGGTGAATTGGAGGCAATAGTCTCATGGGAACTTTTGTGTCTGGGATAATTAGAACCCAGATCCTCAGATCTCAACTGCCTGAGAAGGCAGGATGAGAGACCTCAGTTATAGACCCCTAGGCTGTGGCATCTGCTGCAATGGGGTCCATGGCTCCATGCAGTGGAGTGCTAACCATGAGCCCATGAGGTAAGGGTCAGAGCGTAGGCCCCTATTTCAAGGTTCATGACAGAAAAAAACAAAACGGAACAATTGTCTGAAGTAGACAACTCACTAGTCTTCAGTAATACATAATTTTGTCCCTGCCATGGAGACATATCTGAACCTCAATATTCTTGTCTGCATAATCATCTCAGTGGGGAGATCTTACAAGGACCAAATTAAAGAATGCACCTGGTGAAGGACAAAGCACATGGCACTCTTTGCATGACTCAGCACACAGCATCCTGTGAAAGACTCAGAACCCAGCACCCAATGCAGGACTCAGCACACTGCACCTTGTGAAGGATACAGCACATAGTACCATGTGCAGGACTCAGCACAGAGTACCCGATGGAGGACTCAGCACATAGCTCTGTCCCACAAGCTGTCATTAGACTTAGGGTGCTCTAATCAATATCACCATTCTTTGAGGAACATTTCACAAACCACACAAGTTCACACTTGTGTGTTTAGTGGGATTTTTTTGGGTGGAGATTAGTCATGGAGCTTGAGCTTAAAGTTGGGGATATTATTGTTCTAATAACATTTGCATAAGGCTAGAACTCTACCACTTTGAGCCATATTTCAAAGAGTCTAGCAGACTTACTGCCAGGTTTTAAGACCCCAGAGCGGCCAGTATATCGGGGGTTAAGCCAGGGTAAGCCAGGATGATGGGGGTAATCCTTGGAGCTGGGTTGCAGCAGTTTATATCTGGCTAAGACAGGTTAGGTGGCAGCTGTCAGCACTAGACTCCTAGCTTGCTCTGTCATGTGGTTCTATAGTTGCAGTTAGAACATTATACATCTTTTTGGCGGCAGTCCTGGGGCTTGAGTAAGGGTTTTGACACTGTCCCTTAGCATTTGTGCTCAAGGGTAGAACTCAATTGATTGAAAGACAGCAGAACTTCCGGGTTTTCTGTTTATGTGGCACTGAAGAATGGAACCCAGGGCTTCATGCTCACTAGGTGAGCAGTCAACCACCAAGTCCTAGGAGTGAACGAGGTATAAATAGAGATTGATGTATATAAGCATTATATACACAGAAAGATGTCTGTATATTATTAATTTATAGATATTACTACCAATTATTACTTATTAAATTATGTCTCCATTTAATAATGTGTCCCAGTTAACAATTAATAAAGCATTAACTAAATTAATCAATATTTTGTTATTGTTTATCACATATGTACATACAGACATACACATAAATTCATATTTTATAGAATAAGACAGATATCTATATATTATTAAATTATGCATCATGTGTTACTACCAATTATTAGGTATTTATGTTTCCATGCAACTTTTATTCTGGAATACTTAATAAAATATTTAACTTAATCCACATCATATAGTTTTTGTGTCAAATTTTATCCTAGAATGATTCACTACTAATTCAATGTTTTTATTTATTGTAGTGACAATTCTTCCACCTATGACATTTTTTACATTTATGACATCCTATTACATATAGATTTGCATATATTACATATAGATTTGCATCTGAATTATACATCCTACCTGTCACCAAGCACTTTCCCCAAAAAAGTAAACATGTATCATGCTCGGCTTCCCACTCCAAGATTACATTTTTTGGCAGTAGTGGTATCTAACTCAGGCCCTAGAAGGCTCAATTCATGAATGGCTGACTGTCAGCACAGCAGCCTATAGCCAATTCAGCTGCCAGGCACTTCCCAGGCCCTGAAATCGAACCCTGTATGTTGATCCCATATTGCGCTTAGTATACATATTCATTTTAGTTTTGTTTTATTCATTTACTTAGCATTTATTTTATTGACTGTTATTACACATGAAATATTTATTACATTTATTACCTAGGATATAGATTTGCCTATGTATGAAATTTCACACCTGATACCCAGGACTTTCACAGAAGGGAAAAACATGTGTCGCCATGGGCTTCTTACTCCATGATTCAATTTTTGTAAGTGCTGGCATCTAAAGTCACAGCCTACAAGGCACAATTCATGAATGGATGAGTGTCAGTATGCCAGCCTGAGGCATATTGAGCTGACAAACATTTCCAGAACTTGAGATCCAGCTCCAGAGTTTGACAAAATTAGAACAGATAGAAATGCAGATGGTAGTACACAAATAAATATTGATTTTTATAGAGTGCCAGAGATGTCTATACATTACTCGGTTAGATAGGCTACATTCCTATCAATTCTTGGGTATTTAGTATACCTCCATGTAATTAATATTATTGTTTTCATCCTTAATTATTAGTTAAATCAACCACTGTGTTGAAACTATTGTGTCCATGTAATTAATAGTATTCTTTGAATGTGTCAAAAATATTCATTAAAATCCATTGGCCTCCTAAAATCACTGTATTTATATAGTAATATTCAGAAACAACTAATTCAACCTTGCCATTCATAATCTTCAATTGGTGTTCCTATGAATAGGAAGGAGACTCTTAAGATCTCCCTCTATTGGTAGGGGTCAGGAACCGGCTTCAAACACAGGGCCTATATTTCCATGTTGGCCTATGGCTTCCCTGGTAGCTCACCAGCCTTCAGCAATGCCAAGTTACCAACATTCTTCAATCGTGTCATTCAGACGCAGGATGGTCACCTTGCAAAGAAGACAAATGTAAAACCGGTAGCCATCTGCAAGTTGCCAGTTTTTTGTTTTTTTTCTGTGTCGCGTTAATTATTTTTTTTCTTGTCAGCCTTTGAGTCCCAAGAACCCAGGTTTGGCTGTGGGTCCAGTGGCTGCAACACAGCCTACAGTGATCAAAGCTAAGGCAGAATTGCCATGACCTGAGCTTAAGCTCTGTGCTTGACAAAAGAAACATTACATACATACATACATACATACATATGTACATACATTAAAAATATTTTTAAAAATTATGAGGCTCCTTGGCTTAGAACTCAGGCCATTTTTTCTGTCAGGCCTGGTATTTGAACTCAGGGTCTGGGTAAATCTGCAGTACTGTGGGGGATGGGAAAGATCACCATTCTGGAAGACAAGAAAGTCAGGCCTGTTTCTAGGGCCTGAATTCAAGTCTTGGCACCCAAAAAAATAATATATTTATATATTTTAAGTACATGATTTTATTGACCTACACATTTTTACTGCATACTAACTGCATATTGCAGTTAGGATATTCATTTTGTTTTGTGTTTTGTTTCTTATATATTTTAGTGAATATGATTACACATATAATATTTTTTGCATTCTATTACATAAGACATAGATTTGCCTATGTATTCTACATCATTCCTGAGTCCAAGAAATTTCACCGATAAAGAAACCAAATGGGGCAATTGGCTTTCTCCAGGATTAAGTTTTTGGCAGTTCTGTGACCTGAACTCAGGGGCTAGCAGCCTACTTCATGAGTGGGTAACTGTTAGCATGCCAGTCTGATGCAAGAGAAGTTGGCGGGCAAATTTGAGGACCTGAGATCAACCCATAGGAATGGCCCCAATATATAAACAGATAGATGATTAGACTGCAGTGTGTGTGTGTGTGTGTGTGTGTGTGTATGTGTGTGTGTGTGTGTGTGTGTGTGTGTGTGTGTTGTGAGCTGCTTTTGATCAGGGATAGCCGTTTACCACTGGAGCTACACAGCTCTACTTCTGGTTTGGTGGCACTGAAGTTGGACAGGGATCTCAAGGATTTTCCTGCCTAGTGTGAATTTGACCATTATCCTCCTATTACAGCCTTGTAAGCATCAATGGAGGACTGCTGAGAGCCACTGGTGCCTGCCTAATCATTGGTCTTGTTGTTCTTGGACAGACCCGTGAGTTCCCTATCCTTGAGTTAAAATAGTGAGAGCTGGAGCCCACAATTGGAATCCTGGTCCTGCCAACTCCAAATGGAAGGAGATCTTTAGAAAGTCATTCCTATCTATATGAATACCAAGGGAATGTGATGTATGTTATGATTGAATGGGCAGCTCTTAAATAATTCTAGGATAAAATTATACACAATTATAGGACATTGGTCAATTTTACTCAATATTTCATGAAGCATTTAAACAATTACATTCATTAAATGGAGGCATAATGAAATACCTAAGAATTGGGCGTCACATAGTGTAAAGGTGCCATTTTTTTCTGCTAGGACTGGGATTGGAACTCATAGTCTGGCTAACTCTGTTGCACTGTGTGGAAATGGAAAGCTAGCCTTCTTGAAGTCAAGAAATTCATTTCTGTTCCTTAGGTCTGAAATCGATCCCCAGCACAAGAATACATCCTATTTGTGTACATTTTAAATATATGATTTATATTTACATACATAGGTTGACACCATATTGCATTCAGTGTAGTTATTCATTTTATTTTTTGTTTTATTCAGGTGTTTATGGGGCACATAGGCAGCAAAGATGGTGCTGAGAGGAAGTTGAGTCGGCACAGCCCAATTGTTTACCTTAAAATCTGATTGGATAAAGCTTAGGCACATGATAGGGTGTGACCTTTACAGTAATTGGTTGGTTCGTTTCCCTCCCCTTCCAGGCCTCACAGTTTTTCCCTTTAAAAGGTGCTTGCTGTGTGGTAATAAATGAGTTCTTGCTTGACTTGACTCCCCATTGTGTCTGAATGTCTCCCAGTCTAAGGGAGACAGGGGAATGGACGAGTGCCACACTTACCATTCCCGGGCCCCATCCATCTTTCGGGGGCAAACGAAGACCCAATATGTATTGACTGTTTATTTTATTGACTAATATAGCACATAGAACATTGGTTACATTGATTAAATAGGATATAGATCTGCGTATGTATTCCACTTATACCTGACACACAGGACTTTCACAGAAAAGGAAAACGTGTCACCATCAGTTTCTTACTTCATAATTCATTGTTTGGGCATGATGGCATCTGAACCCAAGGCAAACAGGGCCAAATTCATGAATGTGTGTGAGTTAGCATGCCATCCTGGAACAAATTGAGCTGATAGGCAGTTTCCAGGATCTGAGATCAAGCAACAGGGGTTGACAAAATATGAACAGATTGACACGCAGATCATAGTACATTAATAAATAAATAAATTTAAAAATATATATATCTTTACAGAGTGCCAGAATTATCTATCAATTGTTCAGTTATATAGACTACATTCCTACCAATTCTTGGGTATTTATTATGCCTCCATGTAATTAATGTTATTATTTTTATCTTCAATAAACTATTAAGTAAATCAGTGTCCTGAAATTATTGAGTCCTGGTGAGAAATAGTATTCTTTTAATGTTTCATAAGATATTAAATAAAATCAATCAGCCGACTGAAATCATGAAGTCTAATTGTGTACAAGTATCATTCATGAGCATGTCATTCAAATGTGACATCTATAACATTACATCATTATTCCTGTGGATGGGAATGAATTTCTTAGGATCTCCCACCATCTGGAAGTGGCATGACTGTATTCGAACTGTAGGCTTATGTTGCTGTGTGGGACAATGGCTTCTACAATAGCCCTCAATTAAAAAAGGATATTTAGTTCCTTGGTTTGCAATTCATGACATTTTTTCTGCCAGGCCTGGATTTGAACTCAAGGTCTGGGTATATATGCAGCACCGTGACAGAAGGGAATCTGAACATGCTTGAAGACAAGAAAGTCAGGCCTGTTCCCGAGGCCTGAATTCAAGCCTAAGAGCTGGAAAACATACTCTTTATATACATTTTAAAGATAGGAATTATACTTCCATACACATATTCAGTCCATATTTTGTTGGGTGTGGTTATTCATTTCATTTCTTGTTTTATTAATTGATTTATCATTTATTTCTTTGACTCTGATGACTCCCCTAACATTTATTACATTGTTTACATCCTATCACACCATCCAGATTTGTAAATATGTTCTCCTTCATGCCTGACTCCCAGGACTCTCACAGAAAAGGAAACATGTGTCGCAGTTGGCTTCTTACTCCAAGATTAAATTTTGGCAGTGCTGGGATGTGAACTCAGGGTTTATCAAGCCCAATTCATGAATGGATGAGTGTCATCATGGCAGCCTTTAGGCAATGAAGCTGTGAAGTGGTTCCCAGGTGCTGAGATCCAGCCCCAGGTTTGGCTAAAACAGTGATGCATGTATAGGCAGAGTGTGGTATACAAATAAATATATATTAGTAAGGAGCACCAGAGTTGTCTATCTATGATTGCATGGCACCTACTACATTCCTACCAACTCTTAAGCATTTATTATATCGCCATTGAAGGAATATTATTGTTTTCATGCATAATAACCTATCAATTAAGTTCAATCAGCATCCTAGGATTATTGCATCCAATTTTAGACTAGACCGAAGCATGAACTACTCTTTCAATTGGTATTCCTATGCATAGGAACGAATCTTTTGTGATCTCTTGCTACTGGTAGGTGTCAGTACTGGGATTTTAACCCGGGGCCTATGTTCACAGGTTGGCCTATGGATTCCCTGATAGCAAGCCAGCCTTCAGTTATGGCAGTTCAGGTCCACTTTGAAGCCATGTTATTCAGACACAGATGGTCACTGTGCAAAGAAAAAAATGTAAAACCCTCAGCTCTCTGCAGCTTGCCACTTTTTGTGCTATGCTACATTTTTTTTTCTCCCTGAAAGCCCTCTGGGACTAGGATCCCTGGATTGACTATGGGTCCGAGGGTGCCCCACCCTAGGGCGATTGAAGCTGAGGCAGATTTGCCATGACCTGAGTTCAAGCCCCGTGTTGGCAAAATAAAGAATAAATAAAAGAATTAATTAATTACTTAACTAAATTAAAAAGAAATAAAGCCCTTGTTTTGAATTTCTACCAGTTTTCTTCCCTAACCTGGGATTTGAACTTAGGGTCTTGGTAAATATGTAGCAATGTGAGGGAAAGTGAAGATTTGCCACTACTTGAGTTCAAACCTCATGCAAATCCAAAAATAAAAATTAAGTCACTGAGCTCGGCAGGGGGAGTAGTTGTGGAGATGGGAGGGAAGGAATGGTAGGGAGGAAACAAAGGAGGATTCAACAATGCTCAATAGGAAATGTACTCATTACCATGCTCATTTAAATGTAACCCCTCTGTACAACATTTTTACAATAAAAAATGAAAAAAGTAGTGCTCAGACAAGCATTTTGGGGGTAAGAGAAAGGTTTCTGAATCATGTACAAAATTCTACAGTGTGTTTTTTTAAATGTTCATTATGTAACTGAATAAACATAACTGCTTCTATTAAAAAAGTTAAGTCACTGTCTTGGAACTGGGGCCAGTATTTCCATCGTTGCTGGTATTGATCTCACCATCCAGGTAACTCTTTTGCACCATGGGTGAAGTCAAAGCTCACTGTCCTTGAGGAAAAGAAATTCAGGCTAGAGTTCCCAGCATCTGAATGAAGGCCCTTCAATGGAAAAACTATTTCTATATATGTGTAATATATGATATATATTTACATATGTATGTTTATTACATATATTATATTATATATATGTTTATTACATATATTTTAATTTTTATTATTGATATTGTATTTTATTTTTTACTTTTCATTTACTTATTGTTCGTTGTATTTAGTATTATTATACACATAATATTTAGTACATTTTTATATCTATTATAAATTTATACACAATAATTTAAGACCTTGACTGTTTTTTCATTAATGTTTTATTAAGTGGTGAAACATGATACATAATTAAATGGAAGCATTTGTCACAGTCTTCACATGTTTAGAGTATCTTCCAAGTATGAACTTTGTTTTCTTTATCTTTAGAACCTTCCTATAGGAATTTTTTAGATGATTTATACTCACAAGCCTTTTCTTGGCGATAGTCAAGTTGAAGAATAAATTTGTTAGGTTGGGGCTAGAAATGTGGCTTAGTGGTAGAGAGCTGGCTCAGCATGCATGAACGGTAAGGTTTGAATCCTCAGTGCCACATACTCAGAAAAAGCCAGAAGCTGTGGAGTGGCTCAAGTGGTACAGCACTAGACTTGAGGAAAAGGAGCTCAGAGACAGTACCCAGGTCCTTAGTTCAAGCCCCAGGTCTGGCAAAAACAAGAGGCCAGATGCCTGTGGCTCACAACAGGAACTTTAGCTTCTCAAGAGGCTGAGATCTGAAGACCACAGTTCAAAGACAGCTTAGGCAAGGAAAACCTGTTAGAATCTTATCTCCAATGAACCACAAAAAGACCACATGTGTTCCTGTGGGTCAAGTGGTAGAGTGTTCACCTTGAGCTGAAGGGCTCAAGGACAGTGCTCATGCTTGAGTTTGAGACACAAAACTGAAAAAAGTGAGGGTTAAGCAAAGTCCTTTTCCTTTTTGCTAATTAGAATATACTCGAAAAATGATTGTTCACGTACACCAGAATTGGAGTTAGAGCTCAAGGTTCAAGTGTAGTCCATCCATATGCACAGCCTCTCAGACTCTAGCATTATCACCTTGTGTCCAACGGTTCTGAAAGATCCAATGTTGAAAAGCCTAATATGCTGCCCAAGCCCATTGTGATAAGCAGTTGATTTGTAATGCCAAAGTTATTACAGTTCTGAACCTAGGAGAGCACCAGTAGCTCATGCCCATCACCCTAGCTCAGGAAGCTGAAGTCTGAAGATCACAGGATGAAGCTAGCCAGGGCTGGAAACTCTATGACACTCTGATGTTCAAGAGCTTCCTCTGTCTCCCTTGGTAATGAGAAGTTGCTTTCACTCTAAATTTTCTTAGAGTTCTTGAGTTATAAAAGCAGGAAATAAACATCATTGATAAATCCTGGGTTCAAATGAAGTTCTCAGCTTCCAAGCCCTAGTCCTGTTAGCAGGAAGAACTCCAGTGTAACAATATTTGAAGGCAGAAAACAGTTTCAAAAGCCAGGCTAGGCAAAGAGACCAAGGCCTACAGGATTAGGAGGCAGAATGTACACACTCAACAGGGAAGTGAGCTGCAAAACCACTTCATTCCAGATGCAGCCAGCAATGAGGGGAAACTTGAAACATTTGTCAGAGTTACACCAGGGTCAGGCTTTTCTCAGCCTCTTCAAACAATGACTAATTAACCTTTCTCCCTCAGGTGAAGGGAAACTCAGGCTATCTTCAGGTTAACAATAGAGAGTCTTGCTCTTTGGTCTGAGGGAGTGGGTTTTTGACTCTCCATCTGTCAGATTTGAAGGCCCTTCTACCTCTGCCAGTACATTCACCTTCCTTCATTCTCCACATCATTAATATAAATCCCCAGTCCAAGGAGAGGCAGGGCCCTTTCTTTTCTGACTCCAAATACCTGAGTTATAACCTGGCTCTGCTCTCTTGACTCTGGGGCCCTCGGCTGCCTGAGAAGTGGGAGACAGTCTTCCTGCTGTGTGGTTGTGTGAAGACCATGTTGGTGTCCTGGCACACTGCAGAAGGCCTCATGACTGGGGAGTGTTCCCTTCTTTCCTCCTGATATCCAAGACCAATTCTGGCTTTTTTTTTGAATGTGCTACTGAGGAATCAAACCCAGGGCACTGTCTCACTAATCCACATTCCCAGCCCCCTCGTCCTTTTCTTAATGGTAGTTTTTACATAAGTATAATACCATTTTATGTCTCCAATTTTAATTTTCTGAATACTGGTTACTTCTAAGAAACCTGATCTTCTCTTCCCCTCCTGGTTTGTGACTGTTCCTGCATTGGCCTCATAATAAAATGTAAATAAAGGCTGCTGAGGGTGACCTGCTTTAGGCAGTTGGCTGCACAGATTGTTGTGTATATCTGTTTGTTAACACTCCTGGACCTTGAACTCAAGATCTGGGCACAGTCCTTGAGCTGCTTTACTTAAGGCTAGCCTTCTAGCACTGGAGTCATATGGCTATACTTCTGGCTTTGTTACTTTGAAGTTGGACAGGGCTCTCAAGGACTTTTCTGCCTTGGGTGACTTTGATCATGATCCTCCTATCACAACCTTGTAAGTATCAAGGAGGACTTCTGAGAGCCACTGGTACCTGCATAATCATTGGTCTTGCTGATGTTCTTGAACGGCCCAGTGAGTTCCCTATCCTCGGGTTGAAGTGCTGGGAGCTGGAGCCCACAGTTTGTATCCTGGTCCTGCCACTCCAAATGGCAGGAGATCCTAAGAAATTCATTTTTATCCACATGAATACCAATGAAATGTGATGTATGTTATGATTGAATGGGAAATTCATAAATGATTCTAGCATAAAATTGGAAACAATTAGATTATAATACACTGATCAATTTTAATTAGTACTTTATGAAACATTTAAACAATCACATTCATTAAATTGAGGCATAATGAAACACCTCAGAATTGGGTGTCACATAGTAAAGAGGTGCCATTTTTTTCTGCCAGGACTTTCTTTAGTTAATTGTTATATCCCATTTTCTGAATGTAATTTGGTATATGAAACTAAGATATATTATAAATCAATTATTCAAACAGTTTTTTATCAGAAATGTTTATAGCAATATATAGAGATAAATCCAAATTTTATATATTTGAAGACAGTGCTTGGTTAGCCCTCTTCCCATATTCCCCATTCCCTTCATGAGAATAATACACATTGTAAGGTAATGCTTAGACTGTTTTGGTCAAATAGGTTGACTTTAAACCAGTTAGTTACTCTATGCTGCATTTTGTTTACTTTATATCCAGAAAATCTAAATTCTTACTTTATCATTTTCCTTAGGCTTTATACTCAGATTTATCTCTGATGGGTGAAGAATAAAGATATAAACATTTTTTAGCAGTGGCTAAATTTAGGCTGTGGAATCTAGGTACAATGCAACTCATGAAGATAGTCTTCATAGGTCGTGAGATCCTGGTTTCAAAATGTTAATCAATGCTTACTGGTCTCATGCTTATTGAGATATCACCTCACTCCAGTTAGAACAGCAAAAATCAAGAACTCTAACAACAACAGATGCTGGAGGGGATGTGGACAGAAAGGAACCTTACTTCATTGTTGGTGGGAATGTAAACTTGTTCAACCACTTTGGAAAGCAGAATGGAGGTTCCTCAAAAGACTTCACATAGATCTCCCCTATGATCCAGCAATCCCACTTTTGGGCATTTACCCAAATGTTTACAAACAAGACCACACTAAAGCTACCAGCACAACTATGTTTATTGCAGCATTATTTACCATAGCTAAGATATGGAACCAACCCAGATGCCCCTCAGTAGATGAATGGATCAAGAAAATGTGGTATTTATACACAATGGAATTCTATGCCTCCATCAGAAAGAATGACATTTCCCCATTTGTTAGGAAATGGAAAGGCTTGGAAAAAATGCTTATGAGATTTTCTGTATTATAAACAGTGGTTATTAGAATGCTTTTGGAATCAACATCATTTCATGGGTTAGGAACAGAAGAGAGACATTATACTCAGAACAAAACTTAAGGAGGTCTCCAAAATTAGTTACCAAGATACACATCATGTAACATAATGTTTGAAAAATGCAAACTAAAGGAAATAATTTATGAAAAAACATGAACATTTACAATAAATACAGAATCACTATGACTGATGTTTCTTTTACCCCAGTTGCAATACGGCTTACATAATGACTTTTCTGGTGATATGTTTAATTAGGTCTTGATATTTAGTTGGAGAAGTTATGTTCTTTCATTTATTCATTTGTCAGATCAAAGAGGAAATGAATTCCATGACAGAGTCAACATCCATAATAATGTTACAGATGTATCCTGCTACTTTGCCAAAGTTTCAAATCAGCTTGAGTAACTGGGGTCTTTTTTGGATCTAAATAAATAAGCATGCAATTTTGTCAGTACTAGAAAGATTTTGACCACCATTTGTTAAGCTATTATTTTCCAGAAAATACTTCTCTCTTTTCATGAGACTTTTAATTTCATTTATATCATGTGTTGATATTCTCCTTTAGATTACCCACATTCAGTCTTCTACAAAGTGTAATTTGGAGTATTTTAAAGTTATATACACTCAAGTACACTGCTCAGATTCTATTATTTGCATAATTTTTCGTGTTAAATCAGTAGGAATTAGTTCTCAATATGGATAATATTGGACTTATTCATTGCTTTTCAGAATTTGTTAAGTATGTTATGATTTTGTTATTTTATTCTTTTAAATACTTGCAGATCTCACTCCACATACAGTCACATTCGTTTTAAACAATTTGATCCATTCAAGAGATTTGCTACATTAGGTTCATCTAGATGAATTTAATTACAAATTAATGCAACCATATTTCTGAGACACAGTTATCTTTATGGCTCTACTCCAAGTTAACATGTATTTGAGGTTTTTGTGATTAAAAAAACTGGGCACAACATGTTTTTGTTCCTGGGGTACTTCTACTTTGTTGGTTGTTTTTCCAGTTGTGGTGACTTCAATATATATGTGCATTTTATTTCAATTGTTTTGTGTCAATATTTTATTTCATATAACAGAAATTACAAAAATAGTCAGTGATTTAGAATTATTCCAAATAGATTCTAAGAGAGAAATTTTGTGACAACTGGGAATGGGCACGTCTTCATAGTGGAGGGGATAGCAGAATAACAGACATTGTTTGACATGATTTTAATTCTTCCTCCTCTTGCCTCACTATTTCCAATGGTATTACTTCAAAGTCTTTACTGGAAAGAAAATATTTTTGTCTGTATGAACTCAGAATTCTTTATTCAATTGGGACACATTGTACATTTATATTTCATTTTAACTCAAAAATCTTCTTTCCTTCATTTAAAATAACCGTTGTGAATTTATGGTGCTAATGTAGCATCTCCTAATTTATACGAAATGGTCCAAACTATTTTCACTTCACACTATATGTAATATAAAGTGAAATAATAATAATGAGTAATATAGTATGTAATAATTGCCTTTGGAGAAAGTCAATTGCAGTGGGTTTTTTTGAGATACTGAGTAATAGTAAAACATATTTGATTCTATTAAAAATTCCTAGTTACATTTAAAAATTACTCATAGTTATAAATTAATGCTGAACAAATAACATTGTTTATTAGAAAAATCCAGAAGTTTCAATAAGCTTGTTTTTTTAAACTTGTCTTGAATCTGGGCTTTGGTGGCTCATGCCTGAAATCCTAGCTACCCAAAAGTCTGAGATCTGAGGATAGTGGTTCAAAGCCAGCATGGGCAGAAAAGTCTGTGAGACTCTTATCGCCAATATATGTCTTGAAAACTAGAAACGGCACTGTTGCTCAAGTGGTACAGTGTTATCCTTGAGCTGAAGGGCTCAGGGACAGTGCCCAGGCCCAGTGTTCAAGCCCCACAACAGGCAAAAAAAATGGCATGGATTTTTACTTTATTATTTCATGATTTTTATTGTGAAAATATATACAGAGGGTTTAAAATTACATGAACAAACTAATGAGTTCATTTCTTATCAAGCATTGTTGCCTCCTCCCTTGTTTCCCCTTCCCATCCCATCCCATCTCCCTTTCTGCCCCCTCACTGCCCCCTGCGCCAAAGTTGTAAAGTTCGATTTTCGACATAATGTCTTGTACATGTCATTGTTGCAATTGGTTCACATGTATCCCAATTAGTTTTTTCCTTCCCCTCCCCAAATTATACCAACATCAAATATAGTGAAAATAGAGGTTATACCGTGGGGGAGGGACATAAAAAGCAACAAAGAAATCATCTTTTAAATATGCTAGAAACAACAGCAAGAAAGAAAAACCATTTGAGTACTTATCCTGGTGTTCATTTCACCTAACATCAACTTGTCTGAGAGTTTGTGTTTATCAATGATATATACTAGTTATTGAAAATAAGGAAAACCATGGTAGCTATGTTTCTTTGGGCCTGGATTAATTTACTTAACATAATATTTTCCAAGGCTTTCCATTTCCTAACAAATGGGGCAAAGCCATTTTTTCTGATGGAGGCATAGTATTCCAATGTGTGTGTGTGTGTGTGTGTGTGTGTGTGTGTGTGTGTGTGTGTGTGTGTGTGTGTGTGTGTGTGTGTGCGTATATATGTACATTTTTTATTGTAAAATACTGTACAGAGGAGTTACATTGACATGGGGAAAGTAATGAGTACATTTCTTATCAAGCATTGTTGCTACATTTTAATCAATCCATTCATCTCCTGAGGGGCATCTGGGTTGGTTCCATATCTTCGGTATGGTAAATAATACTGCAGTAAACATAGTGGTGCTGGTAGCTTTAGTATTGGCTTGTTTGTGATCATTTGGTAAATGCCCAAAAGTGGGATTGCTGTGTCATAGGGGAGCTCTATATTTAGTCTTTTGAGGAACCTCCATATTACTTTCCAAATGGTTGAACAAGATTACTGTCCCAACAACATCCTGTCCAGCTTCTGTTGTTATTACAGTTCTTCATTATAGACATTCTATGTGGGGTAAGGTGGTATCTCAGTATAGTTTAGATTTGCATTGCTTTTATAGCTGGGGAGGTCGAGCATTTATTCATGTATCTATTGGCTATCCTTCTTTCCTCTTCAGAGAAGTTTCTCTTTAGTCTTTAGCCCACTTATTTATTGGGGAGTTGTTTCTGTGAGGATTTGTTGTTGGGGGATTTAATTTTTTGAGTTCCAGGTATATTTTAGATATGAGACCGTTATCCATTGTATGGCTAGTGAAGATCTTCTCCCAATCTGTGGCCTTTCAATTGATCTTGCTAGCTCTGACCGTTGCCATGCAAAAGCTCTGCAATTTCATGCAATTCCATTTGTCCAACCTTTCTTTGATCTGTTGTGCGTCTGGGTCTCTATTAAAAAATTTCAGCTTGTACCAACGACACATAAATAATCTCCTAGTTTATCCTGCAATGTTTTCAGGGTGTCTGCTTTGACTCTGAGGCCTTTCATTCATTTGGAGTTGATTCTTGTGAAGGGTGATATATATGGATCTTCCTTTAGTTTTCTACGAGTGATTAACCAATTTTGTCAGCACCATTTAAAGACGAGGCTTTCTTCCATTCTATTTTTTAGCTCCCTTATCGAAGACTATGTGGCTATAGGTCTGTGGCTTCATTTCTGGGTTTTCAATTCTATTCCACTGATCCTGAGGTCTGTTCTTGTGCCATTACCTAGCTCTTTTGATTACTATGGCTTTGTAGTAGAGTTTGAAATTTTGAATTGATATTCCTCCACCACTTTTCCTTCTGTTAATGATCTTTTATGCTATTCACAGTCTTTTATTGTTCCATAATTTTTTGGATTGCCTATTCTATTTTCTTGAAGAATGAGTTTGGAATATTGATAAGCATCACATTGAATTTGTAGATAGCCTAGGGAAGTATTGCCATTTTCACGATGTTGATTCTGCCAATCCAGGAGCATCGGAGGTTTTTCCACTTTCTAAGTTCCATTTTTATTTCCTTTTTCAGGTTTTTAAAGTTTGCATCATAAAGATCCTCTCATAAAATACATAGGTATTTTATTTTTTATTGGTTATTATGAATTGAGTTGCTTTCCTGATTTTAGCCATGCTTTTCTCATTGTTGGCACACAGAAGAGCCATTGATTTTTGATAGTTAATTTTTCCCCTGCTACTTTGCCAACGTTTTGAATCAGCATGAATAATTTCAGAGTGGAGTCTGTGGGATTATTTAAGTACAACATCATGTCATCTGCATATAGGGAGAGTTTTACATCATCTTTCCCTATTTGGAGCCCTTTTACGTTTGCATCTTGTCTTTTCCTGTAGCTAGGCATTATATTACTAAATTGAAGAGAAGTGGAGAGAGTGGACATCTTTGTCTCGTTCCTGAGTTCAGAGGAAATGGCTTTAGTTTTTCACCATTAACTATAATGCTGGCTGTCGGTTTGTCATATACAGCCTTTATTGTATTGAGGAATGTTGACTGGATTCATAGGTTTTACAGAGCTTTCATCACAAAAGGATGTAGGATTTTGTCAGTGCTTTTTCTGAATCTATTGAGATAACCATGTGGTTCTTTTCCTTGCTCTTGTTTATGTGATGAATTTTATTAATTGATTTGCATATATTGAACCAGCTTTGCATCCCTGAAATGAATCCTGTTTGATCATTGTGTATGATTTTTTGGATGAATTGTTGACATCGATTGGCCCAAATTTTGTTGAGGAGTTTTGCATGAATGTTCATCAAAGAAATGAGTCTACAGTTTTCTTTCTTTGATGAGTCCCTGCCTGGTTTTGAAATAAGGGTTCTGATGGAATCATAGAATGAATTCTGTAATGAACTTTCTCTTTCAATTTCATTGAAGTGTTGGAGGAGTATTGGTGTGAGCTCTACTTTGAATGCCTTATATATTTCCGCTGTGAATCCATCTGGTCCTGGGATTTTCTTAGATGGGAGGACACATTGCTGTTTTTATTTCTATGCTTGATACGGGCATGTTAAGTTGATTTAACTCATCTTGTTTGTTTCGGCATGTTAAGATTTGCTAGGAAAAGCATTTTTGCCAGGTTCTCAAAGTTATTCCCATAATGGTTTGAAATTATTCCCTTATAATTTTTTTGAATCTTGGTTGTTTTTGTGATGATGTTTCCATTCGCATCTCTGAGTTGATTTCTTTTTTAAATTTGGTTGAGTTCTTTTCTTTTTCTGATAAGATTTGCTTAAAGGTCTGTCAATTTTGGTAATGTTTTTGAAGTAACAACTCTTTGTTTTGTTGATTCTTTCTATGATGTTTTTGGTTTCCAATTCATTTAATTCTTATTTAATTTTAATTATTTCTTTCCATCTACTGGATTGGGGTTTATCTTGCTGCTCTTTTTCAAGGAGGTTCAGATATCTTATTAAATTGTTGGTTTCAGATCTCTCCAATTTGTTGTTGTACGACCACTAAGCTATAAACTTGCCTGTGAGTACTGCCTTTGCAGTGTCCCAAAGGAGCTGGTAATTTGGTGGTCATTTTTTTTAATATCATGAACATTTGCATTTCCTTTCTAAACTCTTCCATGACTCATTGGTGATTCAACAGTGTGTTGTTCAGCCTCCATGTTGTACAGGACTTTCTTTGTTGGCTTTTAGTGTTGAGTTCTACTTTTATTCCCTTAAATGCTGTTTCTTGGCTTTTACTGTGGACTTGTTGGTTTCCTATGTGTAGGACACTTTTGTCTTTTGTAGGGCTTGTTTGGTGGAGATATATTGTTTCAATTTTTCTTTGCTATGGGAGGTTTTTCTTTGACCTCCAGTTATGAAGGAGAGTTTAGCTGGGTACAGTATTCTTGGTTGATAGTTGTTTGTCTTATCACATGCCATACACCATTTCAGGCTCTTCTTGCTTTAATCGGCTGTGCTGAGAAATCTGGGATGATTCTAATTGGTTTCTGTTTATAGGTGATTGTTCTTTTCTCCTTGAGATCTTTAAGGCTCCATTCCTTGGTCTGAATTGATCCTGTGCAGATTATAAAGTGAGAGTGGGATGTCCTGTTTTGATCTGGTCTATTTGGGGTTCCATAAGCTTCTTGTATCTGAATAGGCCTACCTTTTTGTATATTTCGGAAGTTCTCTGCTAGAATTCTGTTAAATAAATTTTCTAGAACATTAACTTCTGTCTCTAGGTGCTCCTCTACACCCATTATCTTCAGATTATGCCTTCTGATGGTGTCTTCCAAATGTTGAATAGATCTATCATATATTTTGGACTTGATTTGGAAGGTTGTATGTTCTTTCTCTATAATATCTAGGCTGTAATCAATCCCCGAGATTCAATCTTCTGCATGGTCTAACCTACTGTCAAGACTTTCTACTTTGTTTTTTATTTCTTTTCCTTCTAATTGGTCGGCTTTGATGGCTTCAAATTCTTTGTTGGAGCTTTGTTTTATATCTTGTATGAACTTCTTTACTTCCTTAATTTGGTGTTCAGTTTCTCAAATCACTTAGTTGATTGGTTATGATATCCCTGTCTTGCTCCTTTCAGCATTCCATTTGTGATCTCCCTGACTTCTTTCAGCTGTCTGTTTATGGATTCCTTGAATGCCTCTATAGATCTTTGTCTATTCTCATCCTGCTCTCATAATTCCTGTATTACTCTTTGATTAGTTTAGTCAAGTTCACGCAATGCTACTAATTCTCTATGGCTGTGCTCAGCCTGCTCACGCATCTCCTTTATTTCTCTTTGACTCTTCTCAACCTGCTTATGTAATTCCTGCATTAATCTTTAAGTAGCTTCCTAATGCTTAAAAGATTCCTTTATGCATTTTGGTTTGCCTCCTCTTGCTCCCTATCATGCTCACACTGAGTCCTTTGCAAGTTTTCAATCATTTCATTCACCATGTTTACCAGTAGCGTTTGTACAGGTTTTGATGGAACTCCTCTGGATTATTCATTAACAATTCTGTCACCTGCTTAACATGAGTGGGAGTTGAGATACCTGGACTTGCCATTTTTATTGTTCTTTTCGGCTTGTTCTGCCCATTTGGTATGAAAGTAACTCCAATTTTGTGCTAGAACAGTATTTTAAGACAAGCATCAACCAGAGTCCTGTGGTTGCACAATCAAAATGGCTGCAGATACAATCTAATTCAAAAGATACAATCTATTCAACATAAAACAACTATGTATTAATGGGCTACAAAGAGCAAAAAAGGATTTGGTAATCCAGAAATTATTACATTTAGGGAAAAATGTGGGGACAAATAGGACTAGAGGGATGTGGAGCGGTAAAAGGAGACTAAATTTAACCAAATCCTAATCTCAGAGATGGAAATGGATTGGACAGAATGACAGGAGAGAAATAAAAAAAATAAAATTGGAAAAACAAAAATTAAATTTAACAAGTGAAACACTTAAAATTACGTACTTTTAAATAAATGATATTGACAGAAGAAAAGGATAGGATGAGTAGAAGGGAGGGATAGCAAGGAAATATTAAGCAAAAAAATAAGAAAAATTAAAATTAGTTACTTGATAATTATGTAGGCATAAAGAGATCATACTGCTCTTAAAGAAGTTAAGCCTAAGAGGTTGTGAATTGAGTAATAAATTATGGATTAAGTATGTACAAAATGGGAGATAAAATCTAATAATTGACTACAGGTATATATCGGGATGAGTAGAACAACAATTAAGTCATGTAAAAAAAAAGAGAGAGAAAATGAAAACAAGAAAAAAGGCCCAAAATGTCAAAAGAGGTCAAACACACCCACATACACACACACACACACACACACACACACACACACACACACACACACACACACACACACCAAAAATAAAAATTATGAGAAAAATGTTTAACAGAAAACATTTTTTAAAAAATAACAATTTTAGAAAAGTTTCAAAAAAGAGTTCCTTATTTTTTGGGGGGTGGGGGCTGAATGGGAAGACCCTGTATCTCCTCTGTGTCCATAACAAGTCTCTTGGTGGAGTCTTGGGTCTGCTTGTGGTATTTGGTTTTCTTATGGCTTGATTGGTTTCTTAAGTCAGTTTGGGCCGGCAGAAACTGCTCTGTGTTAGGCATGTTTTTTGATCTTCCTCCCAGGCTAGTTCAGTGGGAAGGAGATCTGCTTGGAGTATCACAAAAGGGGAAGATGGCTGTTTCCTCTAGTTTGGAGATGTTGTGATGAGGCTAGGTTCTGTTTAGGGTTGAGGTCTTTCAGGAAACAGTAGCTTTTCCCTGAGGGGTTAAATCCTGAGACACTCACAGAGCCCAGCTTGGAGCTTTTCTTGGGGTTTATGTTTTCTGAATTTCAATTGTTTGTCTAGGCTGTTGTCGGGAGGGGTAGTCTCTGGCTGTGTTTACCTGGTGAAGAAAGTCACTTCTCTGTGGGCAAAGTTTTATCTGCCTGGGTGGGATGATTTTCTCATGGGCGGAACGGACATCATAACTGACATCATAAACCTATTGTGTGATCATGGTATTTCCCCTGCCAGGTAAG
The DNA here is from genome assembly GCF_024711535.1 of Dipodomys merriami. Classification (NCBI taxonomy): domain Eukaryota; kingdom Metazoa; phylum Chordata; class Mammalia; order Rodentia; family Heteromyidae; genus Dipodomys; species Dipodomys merriami. The sequence goes on from NW_027204860.1 coordinate 251,604, forward strand.
TATGGGAAGGGATGTGAAGAGGAAACAAAGAAGGAGGCTATAATTCTTGATAAGAAATGTACACATTATCTTGCACATGTAATTGTAACCCCTCTGTACATTGTTTTCACAAAAAAAAAAAAACTATTGTTACTTATTATAACATCGTAAACCTATTGTGACCTCATCACCATTATGGCATCACCAACTAAGTATAACATCAAAATATTATTATCACTCAATATTGTGACATCATATTGCCATTGTGATATCATTGTTCCATTGGGTTTTTCAAACCTATTTTGACCTCATAACATTTTACAAAAATCGTGGCCTTTGAGACTATTAACATGTGAAATTGTACACTTATAATGCATGAAACACAAGGCAAACCAATGAGGCACATTGAAGATAATTTTATTTACACTAGATCTGGGCCTGCATTTACCTTATCCTGTGCCGTACACTCAGTGACAGCCCAGCCCCAACCACCAAACCTCAGACGTCCAATAGGCATAGTTAATTGGTTTGCAAAACACCATCCCCCAAATTACCATTTCCATGATCAAAACTTCAATAGGTAAGGCTTTTTCCTTTTCACTTATTCCTTCCTTCTTTATAGACCTTTCCTTCATTTCCCTTTTTCCCTTCCATCACTTCCTTCTTCTCTTTAGGCCTCTTCACTATATTTCTCTGGCCTTGTGGCCAATTGGCTTCCTTCCTCTCCTGTTCGCCCTCAAATTCCTCTTCTCCCAGGTCTTTCCCCTCCTGCTGTCTCAGCATTTCCTTCATTGCAGGTCTTCCCCTGATTTTCTCCAATTCCATTGCTCTGACCATGCAGCCTATATATAGGTTAAACCCCTCCATCACTCCAGTGGGTCTCCTACCTAACAGTTTTCAACCATCACTTCACAAACTGCCTGTTCCCCAATCAATTCTTCACAGCTCATCATGTGAGGATGACATCCTACCCCCTCCAGCAGCATGCCCTGCTCACTTGTGTGGCATGCCCCATGCACTCCAGTGGGCCAGATCATGGGGCAACATTGATTAGTGGGCCCTGCTCATTATTAGGACCATGCTGCTTTATGTATCCCCCACTGTTTTTCATGTCCAATCAAATCCTTGATTCCTTCGTGCCAAATCCTAAATGTCGTTGGTGGCATGGTTTGTCCCAGTTGGTATTCAAGGAGGTTTGAACTCAATTCCAGGGCACTGTCCCTGAGCACTTCTGCTCAAGTCTAGCACTCTACCACTTTGAGTTATAGAAACTCTTGCAGTGTTTTCTGGTTGGAGATAAGAGGCTCGAGCCAAGCTTCCAGCCTGGCTCTTTGCAGGTTAGTTGGGAGATGGAATCTTAGGGATTTTTCAGCTCGGGTTGGATTTGAATTGCAACTTTTGTCACGGAAACCCTTTGTTATTTCCAATTAAAGAAACAAGGAAATCAAATAGAATACGTAGAGCTTACCTGGTCCTTATCAAGAATTGACCAAATATTATGCAATGACAAAACTTGTTAGATGGGAGAATCTTAACACAGATGTGCCCAATATTTTAGAATCACGTAGTCAGTACTAGCCTAAACAACACAAAACAAAAAGGCAAAACTCAAATCCTAAAATTTTAGACAATAATGTTTAGACATATTTGCTAACAAAGCACATCAGATGGTTGGGCCTCAGTTACCAGAGTATGTGAAAAGAGCAACTTGTTAGCAAGGCACATTTGAACAGATGGATGGAGGAGAAGAAAGCTTGGTGGAAGGGTAAGGATTGGAGTGGGCCAAATCCTTCACCCACCATTTGTCCAAGATGGCGAACTCAAGATGACAAATTTCTAAAAAAATGCAAAGAAAGCCTGAACAAAAAAATCAACCCTAGTTTGGCTAGCCTTTTAGAGGGAAACTAGAATGGGTCCCCTGGACCCAGCCCATGTCGCACGCTTCATGGCACAATACAAATAGTTGTAGAAAAGAAAGGGAGAGATATAGAAAGTTGGACAGGATTAACAGAGAGCAAAGAGATCCTGAAAGTGAACAGACTGTTAACCATTTAACATTGCAGAGGCAAAAATTGTCTAAATCTGAGAAAAGCATAAAAAAATTAGGTGCTCTGGCTATCCAGGGAGCGCAGGAGGCATTTTAGAGGGGTTTCATGGCTCGGGCATGACTCGTAGCACCCCGTTAAATGTGTAGGAGAGTCAGTCTGGTGAGTGAAGGAGAGCTGACCAGGCAGAAGCAATGTCCCTGCTTCCCCTAGAGCTCTAGAGAGAAATGGCCAATATCCCATAACCAAGCATCCTCGGATTCAGAGGTGACCAGCCTTTCCGCTAAAAGGCCGTAGGAGCTCCTCTGGCATGTTGCCACATGTGAACAGAGATTGAGCAACGAGCTGTAGAGAGTAGTTTCATTCACCAGAGAAGAGAAGTGGTGTGGACGTGGATGTGAAGGCCAGCAATGGTATTGGTGAAAAGTCTCACGTGGTGACTCAAGGCAGTTTAGTTCACAGAAATGAGGTGGTTAGGAAATTCTAACATTTCCAACTGAGTCACACCATCTGAGTCACAGCATCAAATGTAATATTAAATAGTTAGGTTTCATTCAGTAGCCTATGAATAGAATACCACACACTATGAAGGCAGGAAAAGAAGTTTATTTACCAAACTGCTGCCCCCACCATACATGGTGGTGAAGCAGGGCCAAAAAGGAAAGGGGGGATAGCAATTTGTATTTCTGTAGAAATTCATCCACCTCTGCTAGGTTTTCCTTCCTTTGTGAGTAGAGTCTGGAATTATTTCCTTATGATTGTCTTGGATATTTGTTGTAATTTTTCCTGTGATATCTCTGATAATATCGATTTGGGTCTCCTCTCTTATTTTGTTAGTTACTCTTGCCAGTGGTCTGTCAGTTTTATTGATTTTTTCTTAGAAACAGTTTTTTGTTTTATTAATTTTATTTATAATTTTCTCAATCTCTATCTCATTAATTTCAGCTCTTATTTTGGTTATCTCTTTCTGTCTAGCAACTTGAGGTTCAATTTTTTTCTTCGTTCTGTAGCAGTTTTAGTTGTATCATAAAATTGGTCTCTGTTTTCTTGATATGTGCACTGAGAGCAATACATTTGTCCCTCAGGACTGCTTTTGCTGGGTCTCATAGGTTTCTTTGTGATGTTTCTTAATTTTCAGTGAATTGTAAGAACTTTTTAATTTCTTCTTTAACTTCTTTTGTGACACAAGTATTGTTCAACATAGTGCAGTTTAATTTCCATGTGTTTAAGTTTTTTCTATTTTATGTCTTGTTATTGAGAATTAGTTTGATTCCACTATGATCAGATAGAATAAAGGGTATTATGTCGATCTTCTTCTATTTGCTTAAATTCCTTGTATGAACTAAGAAATGATCTATTTTAGAAAAAGTGAAGGGGTTGGCAAGAGTTAGACCCTGCTGGTGTGAATGACTGTAATTGTAACTACTCAGGAGGCTCAGATTTGTGTATTAAGGTTCAAAGCCAGACCAGGTAGGAAATTTCATGAGGCTTTTCTGGGGTTGTTCAGCACCACACCCTGCGTCATGTCTGGGGTTGTTCACCACCTTTGCCACCATGGGCTGGGCTGGGATGCTTATGCAAGCCGGTTTGGAGAGGCGCTCCACCCTACCATGAGTCAGGGGGTTAACCAGTGCTGTTGCCTCAGGCTGGGCTAGTCTGCTTATGTGGGCCAGTATGGAGAGGCACAAACTGGCATGGGTCTGGAGTTGTCCACTGCAGCTGTCCCTGCCCCAGTTATCACTGCCACCCCGGGCTGGTCTGGGCTGTTCCTTTGGGCTAGTGCCAAGAGGCATTGTGCACAGAGTCTAGGTGTTTTGCCACTACTGCCAGCTGCTGCTGCTGTTCCAGGTTAGACTAGGCTGTTTACACCAGAAGGACAGAGGTGCCACACTGCAAGTCTAGGGTCGTTCACCACTGCTGACAGCTGCTGCTGCTCCTGACTGGGTTGGGCTTCTTGCATCAGCCAGGCAGAGGTGCCATGCTAGGGAGGTTGAGGGGAATCTTCATGCCGATTCTGTCTTCTGAGATTTCAGTTTGTATTCTCTGGGTTGGCACTGGAACTTGAGAGTCTTCTGTGATCCTTGGGATGCTTGTGGGTGAGTGGTCCTCCTACGGTCCAGAGCCAGGCCACTTAAGCAACCTGGCACAAAGTTCCACCACTTAAGCTGCTCAACGGGGAGCCCTATCAACAACAAGTGAGGGGGGGAAGGTTCTTCCCACTTTACTGTCTGTATAGGTTTTTCCCTTTTCTTTTTTCACTTTCTGTATCTCTCTGAGTAATCGCCTGTTTTTGTGGGTCACTTGCAGAAACAGAGCACTGAAATCCAATCTCTGTATTTCGTTGGGGAGATCTGTGGTGTTTTCCTGCTGTTCCATTGCCATCTTGCCCCCTCCCCTTCAGGTGGAGTTTTTCTTATGTGGCTGGTGGGCCTTGGTTACCAAAGGATAGGTCCATAAAAGAATATGTTGTAAAGCCTGCAGATTGTAGTTAGACACTTCTGTTAACATAGCCTTCCAAAATTTAGGAACCAAAGGGGGTGGTCTACCCTAAAATATTTCATAGGGATTAAATCCTTTAACATAAGGGCTACATCTTGCTCGAAGATAAGCAAAGTGGACGAGGCTCATGTAGCCAGGGACAGTCTCTGTATTTAATTTAGTTAGTTTCCTTTGAGGGCATAGTCATTCTTTCTAATGCCTTGAACTCTGAGTTGTATAAATGGATTGTAACTTCCCATTTATTCCTAGAGTGTTAGTTAATAATTGAGAACTTGGACCATGAATGCAGCGCCATCTTTGGACCCCACAGCTAAGGGTAAGTCAAATCAAGGACTTATTACATGGCTCAGCTCAGCCTGAAAAAGTGTCCGCTATTACTAATAGATACCAATACCCATATTTTCCAGGCTTTACGTCTGTGAAGTCCACTTTCCCAAACTCACCAGCTTCCTCACATATGAATTCTTTCCATAGGTTCCAGCTTTTTAGCATTTACCTGTTGGAAATTACCTACACACCTTACAATGTATTGTCACGCTAAGGCCCCACTGGTTTTCAGAACAGTTTTAGGTAGTGGCCTCGGGCAATTTACCAGGGTGCAAATATTTACACGTAAACTGACACAAAGCTTGAGCCTGTATGCCTTTTTCTGAAGGTCAGTGTCAACATTTGCACACTTATTACAACTGATTTTGCTTCTTCCTTTAATTTTAATGACTAGTAGCTCTAGAGATCCCACTGGTTTTAGAGTGATCTCCCAAGCCACCTGATCAGCTCAGATGTTTCCCTGTATCTTAAGGTCTCTAATTTCTTTAACTCTTGTACAGTACTCTGAACCTCGGAGACCTCTTCCCATTTATTCTCCTTCTTTTCTCTCACACTGGCTTTCAAAATCCCACTCTCCTTCTCAATGTGCTCCTTAAACCATAACTGTTTTGGCAGGGTCACAGGAGAGTTCCTTTGAGTGGCCAAATGCTGCTCCTTCTCACAACACCTTTGCTTGCTCTTCAGCTCCTCCCTTAAGATCACAAAGGTGCTATTGCAAGGTATTTTTTCCCACCTCCACCAGTTCCATTGGGACATGATGATTCTGCATTACATTTATGGTGAACATCTCAGCAGGCTTTCGGGGCTTTTACTCTAGTAGTTTCTCTTTCTAGTTTTCCACTTCAGTATATTTTGTGACAGATATTTCAAATGTTTTTTTTTTTAGCCCTTCTATTTTTTTCCTAATGTCCTTTCCCTTTCCCCAGCATTCTCAATCAGAGCATGTGGACCTTTAACTCTTTCTGAAGAGTAATAATCTATTTCTTGAGCCTGATAGTTTCCTGTTCACTTTTCTTGGCCTCATCTATGACAGCATTTCCTGTCTTCTCTGCTAACTACTCTTTCCTTCTCTCTCTATTGCTTTGAATTTCTGGAGACAATTTTCAAAGCTTATAATCGACATGTACTTCAGCCTAATACATTCTTATTTCAGGTCCAGCTCATTTTTTATGTCCACATTTCTTAATGCAGCATCAGGATATCTGGTTGGCCTCATTTGTGGTTATCAAGGATGGCAGTATTTCTGTCTTGTGCTTCTGACGGTCTATGGTCCACTAATTTGCCTCATAATCATCCAGGCTAATGTACTTGAATTTCATTTGATTCTGAGTGTTTTCTAGGCTCCTTTTGAGGATTTTCTTCTCTCTTTTTTTTTCTTCTCATATTTATTTATTTATTTATTTATTTATTTATTTATTTATTTATTTATTTATTGTGAACATACTGTACAGAGGGGTTACAACCACATTGGCAAGATAATGAGTACATTTCTTATCAAGCACTGCAGCCTCCTCTTTGGTTACCTTTCACATCCCTTCCCAGCCTCTCCCCGCCCCCCCACTTCCCCCCCCCCCGCACCAAAGTTGTAATGTTTGTTTTTGACATAACAACTTGTACTTCTCATAGTTGCATCAGGTCCACCTGTATCCTTAAAAGACATGTTTTTCCCCATCTCCTCCACAAATTAAACGGACATCAAATATAGTGAAAGCAAGGGTTATACCATGGGGGAGGGACATACAAAGATACAAAGAAATACTCTCATACATGAGTTAGAATCAAATATGCATGAAAGAAAAAAAAACATTTAAATGCATATCTAAGGGTTCATTTTCATAACATCATATTATCTGACCTTTCCTGCTTGACTCATACATATACTAGATATTGCAAATAAGGGAAACCATGGGACCTATGTTTCTTTGGGCGTGGCTTGCTTCACTTCCTATAATTTTTTCCAAGCCTTTCCATTTCCTAACAAATGGGGAAATGTCATTCTTTCTGATGGAGGCATAGAATTCCATTGTGTATATATACCATGTTTTCTTGATCCATTCATCTACTGAGGGGCATCTGGGTTGGTTCCATATGTTAGCTATGGTAAATAATGCTGCAATAAACATAGATGTGCTGGTACCTTTAGTGTGGTCTTGTTTGTAAACATTTGGATAAATGCCCAAAAGTAGGATTGCTGGGTCATAGGGCAGATCTATGTGAAGTCTTTTGAAGAACCTCCATACTGCTTTCCAAAGTGGTTGAACAAGTTTACACTCCCACCAACAATGAAGTAAGGTTCCCTCTGTCCACATCCCGTCCAGCATCTGTTGTTAATAGAGTTCTTGATTATAGCCATTCTAACTGGGGTGATGTGGTATCTCAATGTTGTTTCAATTTGCATTTCTTTTATGGCTAGGGAGGTTGAGCATTTCTTCATGTGTCTATTGGCCATCCTTCTTTCTTCTTCAGAGAAGTTTCTCTTTAAGTCTTTCGCCCACTTATTTATTGGGCAGTTGGTTCTTTGAGGATTTGCTTTTGGGGGATTTAATTTATTGAGTTCCAAGTATATTTTAGATATGAGACCGTTATCCATTGTATGGCTAGTGAAGATCATCTCCCAATCTGTGGGCTTTCTATTGATCTTGCTAGCTATGTCCTTTGTCATGCAGAAGATCTGCAACTTCATGCAATCCCATTTGTCCAACCTTTCTTTGATTTGTTGTGTTTTCGGGTCTGTACTAAAAAATTTCGGCCTGAGCCATGGAGGCCTAGGGTTTCTCCTATTCCATCCTGTAATGTTTTCAGAATGTCTGTTTTGTCTCCGAGTTCTTTGATCAATTTGGAGTTGATTCTGGTGCAGGGTGATATATAAGGATCTAGATTTAGTTTTCTACAAGTAGTTAACCAATTTTGCCAGCATAATTTACTGACGAAGCTGTCTTCTTCCATTCTTTTATTTTATCTCCCTTATCAAAGATTAGTTGGCTATAGGTCTGTAGGTTCATTTCGGGGTTTTCAATTCTATTCCATTGGTCCTGAGGTTTGTTCTTGTGCCAGTACCAAGCTGTTTTCATTACTATGGCTTTATAGTACAGTTTGAAATTTGGTATTGGTATTCCACCAGCAGTGTTATTTCCATTGAGGAGCGTTTTTGCTATTGGGGTCTTTTATTGTTCCATATGAATTTTTGGATTTCCTCTTCTATTTCTTTAAAGAATGAGTTTGGAATTTTGATAGGTATTGCAATGAATTTGTAGATAGCCTTGGGAATTATTGCCATTTTCACGATGTTAATCTTTCTAGTCCAGGAGCATGGGAGGTTTTGCCATTTTCTAAGTTCTGTTTGGATTTACTTTTTCAAGATTTTAAAGTTTTCATCATAGAGGTCCTTAACTTCTTTGGTTGTTAATTCCTAGGTATTTTATTTTTTGTGGGGCTATTACAAATGGAGTTACTTTCCTAATTTCAGCCAAACTTTTCTCATTGTTGGCATACAGAAAAGCCATTGATTTTGGGGGGTTAATTTTATACCCTGCTACTTTGCCAACGTTTTGAATCAGCTTGAGTAATTTGGGAGTGGAGTCTACGCCATTCTTTAATTATAAGAACATGTCATCTGTAAAGAGGGAGAGTTTTATTTCTTCTTTCCTTATTTGGATCCCCTTTATCTTGTCTTATTGCTGTAGCTAGGCATTCTAATACTAGATATAAGAGAAGTGGAGAGAGTGGACATCCTTGTCTTGTTCCTGAGTTAAGAGGAAATGGCTTTAGTTTTTCACAATTAAGTATAATGCTGGCTGTAGATTTGTCGAATACAGCCTTTATTATATTGAGGAATGTTCCATGGATTCCTAATTTTTCCAAATCCTCATCATAAAAAGGTGTTGGATCTTGTCGAATGCATTTTCTACATCTATTGAGATAACCATGTGGTTCTTATCCTTGCTCCTGTTGATGTGATGAATAATATTAATTGATTTGTGTATGTTGAACCATCTTTGCATCCATGAAATGAAACCTGATTGATAATGGTGTATGATTTTTTGGATGAAATGTTGAAGTCGATTGGCCAAAATTTTCCTGAGAAGTTTTGCATCAATGTTGATCAAAGAAATGGGTCCATAGTTCTCTTTCATTGATGAGTCCCTGACTGATTTTGGGATGAGGGTTATGATGGTTCATTGAATGTGTTTAGTAATGAACGTTCTTTTTCAATTTCATTGAAGAGTTGGAGGAGTATTGGTGTGAACTCTGCTTTTAATGCCTTGTAGAATTCTGCTGTAAAACCATTGAGTCCTGGAATTTTCTTAGCTGGGAGGTCTCTTATTGTTGTTCCTACTTCAATGCTTGATATGGGCCTGTTAAGCTGGTTTAACTCATCTTGGTTTAGTTTTGGCATGTCAATATTTGCTAGGAAAAGGTTCATTTCTGTCAAGTTCTCACACTTATTAGCATAAAGTTTTGAGAAGTATTCCCTTATAATGTTCTGAATCTTGGTTGTTTCCGTGGTGATGTTTCCATTCTCATCTCTGAGTTTATTTATTTGGGAGTGTTCTCTTCTTTTTCTGATAAGATTTGCTAAGGATCTATCAATTTTGTTAATTTTTTCAAAGAACCAACTCTTTGTTTTGTTGATTCTTTCTACAGTTTTTTTGGAATCTAATTCATTTAATTCTGATTTAATTATAATTATTTCTTTATGACTACTGGATTGTGGTTAATCTTGCTGCTTTTTTCAAGGAGGTTCAGATGACTCATTAAATTGTTGGTTTCAGATCTCTCCAATTATTTGATGTAGGATCTCAGAGGTATAAACTTGCCTCTGAGTACTGCCTTTGTTGTGTCCCAGAGGAGCTGGTAATTTGTGTGTTCACTTTTGTTGAATAGCATGAACATTTGAATTTCGTTTCTAATCTCTTCCATGACCCAATCGTGATTCAGCAGTGTGTTGTTCAGCCTCCATGTGTTACCGGATTTTCTTTGGTGACTTTTGGTGTTGAGTTCTAATTTTATTCACTTGTGGTCAGAGAGAATGCAAGGTATAACTTCAATGTTTCTGAATTTGGACAAGTTTGTTTTGTGGCCTAAAACGTTCCATGTGCTGCTGAGAAAATCGTGTATTCTGATGCTGGTGGGTGAAATATTCGGTAGATATCTGTTAAATCTAGTTGATCTATGCTGCTGATTAGATCTGTGGTTTGTCTTTTGAGTTTTTGCCGAGTTGATCTATCTATTGGGGAGAGTTGTGTATTAAAATCCCCAACAATTAACGTTTTTGGATCTATGTGGGATTAGAGGGAAAATAGTGTTTCTTGGATAAATGTGGGTGCTCCATTGTTTGGCGAATAGATATTTAGAATTGTAATATCCTCCTGAAGGAGAGATCCCTTAATTAGTATGTAGCGACCTTCTCTATCTCTTCTCTTGAATTTTAATTTGAAGTCTATTTTATCTGATATTAGGATTGCAACTCCCGCCTGTTTATGGGGGCCGTTTCTTTGGTAGATTTTGCTCCAGCCTTAACCTTGAAAATGTGTTTGTTTTTACGGGCAAGATGTGACTCCTGCAGACAGCAGATAGAAGGGTCTTGTTTTTTAATCCAACTATACAGTCTATGTCGCTTAATTGGAGAGTTCAGTCCGTTAATGTTAAGAGATAGGACTGAGAGGTATTTGGGAGTTCCTGCCATGTTATCCACCTTCTTAGGGGTTGTGAACACTAGGTTCTTCCTATGGTTCTTGGATTCTCAGTTAGGGTGCAGTTTATTGGCCTTTATTGTGGTCTTGTTGGTTTTCTATATGTCGGATATCTTTAAGAATCTTTTGGAGGGATGGTTTGATGGGGATGTAATGTTTCAATTTTTCTTTGCTATGGAAGGTTTTTATTTGGCCTTCAGTTTTGAAGGAGAGTTTAGCTGGGTACAGTATTCTTGGTTGATTGGTGTTTGTTTTTAGCGCTTTGCATACTTCATTCCAGGCTCTTCTTGCTTTGATTGTCTCTGCTGAGAAATTTGAGGCGATTCTAATTGGTTTCCATTTATAGGTGATTAATCTTTTCTCCTTCACAGCTTTCAGGATCTTTTCTTTGGTCTGAGTTAATCCTGTGTGGATTATAATGTGACTGTGGGATGTCCTATTCTGATCTGGTCTGTTTGGAGTTCTAAAAGCTTCTTGTATCTGAATAGGCCTATGCTTTTGCATGTTTGGGAAATTCTCTGCTAGGATCCTGTTAAACAAATTTGCTAGACCATTAACTTCTGTTTCTAGGTGCTGCTCTACACCCATTATCCTTAGATTAGGCCTTCTGATGGTGTCTTCCAAGTGTTGGATAGATCTATCATTTTTCTTGGACTTCTCTTGGATGGTTGTATTTTCTTTCTCTATAATATCTAGACTATCTTCAATCCCCGAGATTCGATCTTCTGTATGGTCTAACCTGCTGTCAAGACTTTCTACTTTGTTTTTTATTTCTTTTCCTTCTAATTGGTCAGCTTTGATGGCTTCAAATTATTTGTTGAAACTTTGTTTTAGATCTTGTATGGACTTCTTTACTTCCTTAATTTGGTTTTCAGTGTTTAATCTCAAATCACTTAGTTGATTGGTGATGGTTTCCTTGGACTCCCATTCCTTCTGTTGGGGTCCATTCAGGATTCCCTTTGTGGTCTCCCTGACTTCCTTCAGCTCTTTGTTAATGGATCCCATGAATGCATTTAGTGATCTCTGTGTATTCTCATCCTGCTCTCTCAATTCCTGTATTACTCGTTGCTTAGGTTCCTCCCGTTCATGCCGTTCTTGTAGTACTCTTTGAGTGTTCACAGTCTATCACGCCATTCCTGCCTTTCTCTTTGATCATTCTCCAGCTGCTCACGCTGTTCACCTTTTCTCTTGCCATTCTCTTTGAGTATTCTCAAGCTGCTCACCGACAAGTTCGGCGGAGCTGCTAGCTCCAATTCAGGCCTTGGAATAAAACTAGAGTCATTTAGCAGGTCACAAGAAATTAACAGCGTGACCTGCCTGACTCAGCTCCACCCAGGGAAAAGTCACCCAGTTCGGGCGCCAGCCCTAGGAGTGGCTTTTTTCACTGGTTAATCAGAGCCAGAAACTGCCCCTCCCTTTAGCAGCCTCGACATCAGTAAACAGAAACCCTGAGAGTGGCTCCAGGCTGTGTTCTGTGAGTTTCTCACAAACTAGACCCCAGGAAAAGCTACTGTTTGCTGAAGGGCCTCAACCCTACCCAGAACCTAGCCTCATCACAGCATCTCCAACCTTGAGGAAAAAGTCATCTCCCTCTTTTGTGATACTCAAAGCACATACCCCTCCCATTGAACTAACGTGGGAGGAGGATTGCAAAATCCTGGGTAAAGCAGAACATTTTTCTTCCTGTCCAAACAAACTGACTTAAGAAACCAACCAAGACACGGGACCACAAGCAGACCAGAGACTCCAACCAGAGGCTGATGACAGACACAAGGGAGATACAGGATTTTTCTCAACTCTCCCAAAAAAAACCAAAGAACTTTTTTTCCTTCTTCTTTTTTTTTTATACCTCTTACAAAAAAAAATGTTATTTTCTAAAACTTTTTTTAATTTTTAGCTTTTAACTTTTTTCAAAAAAAATGTTTTCTAGTAACTTTTTTCCCCTCTTATAATCTTTATTTTAGGGATACATGTGTGTGTGCATTTTTCTTTCTTTTTTAAAAAAAAATTATTTTGTTTTTTGCTTAGCTCGACTGAACTTCTGATCTTTTTTTACTTTCTTCCTTGTCCTTCTCACCTCTTTTTCTCTTTGGTTCTTCTTTATGGGGCTTAATTGTTGTTCCTCACATCCTCAGATAAACCGTACTTGACTATTAGACCCTATCCCCCATTGTGTGCACACTTAATCCACAAATTTATTACTCAATTCAAAACCTCTGAGACTCAAATTCCTTAAGAGCAGTACTACCTCTTTATACCTATATAATATTTTAAGTATTTTTATTTTTAAATTTTTCACATCTCCTTTATATCCCTTCCCTTCTCTCATTATATTCACGTTCTTTGAATAGTTTCTTATCGAATCTGCATATTATTAATTTTTATTTTTCTATTTGTTCTGGTCTCTTTTTTCCTTTCTCTTTCTTCTTGTTTTCTTTCTCACTACTTTCATCCTATACAAAATATTTCCTGCTTTGAGTCTAGGACTTAGTTAAGTTAACTCTCCCTGTACCTTCCTACATCACTCTATTCCTACTTTTTATCTACATCTCTCTCTAACCCTAATAATTTCCGGTTTTCCAAATTCTTCTTTGCGTTTCATAGCCCATTAATATATAGTTCTTTGATGTTGAATAGAGGTATCTGTTGAACTAGATTCTATCTGCAGAGTATGGACTATGCAAATTCAGACTTTGGTTGATGCTTGCCTTAAGTTAGTGTTCTAGTACAAAACTGGTGTTACTTTCATCCCAAATGGGCAGAGTAAGCCATAAAACCACAAGGAAAATGGTGAGTCCAGGAATCTCCACCCCCACTCATGATAATCAGGGAACAGAATAGATAATGGATAATCCAGAGGAGAGTTCCCAAATAGCTTTACAAACACTGCTGGCAAACATGATAAATGAAAAGACTGAAAACATACAAAGAACTCTGTATGAGCGTGTTGGGGAGAGAGAGGAGGCAAACAATAGGTCAATGCAGGAAAAGATTGTAAACATACAAAGGACTCTGTATGAGCATGAGAGGGAGAGAGAGGAGGCAATCCAAAGGTTTACACAGGAATATCATGAGCGTGAGGAAGCTATTCTCTTTTTTGACTCTCACAAGTTTATATCTTCAAGTGTTTTCTTCACGTCAAATAATTGTCTCTGTTTTCTCCAATGTGCTCTTCTATGTGCTTTTAACCTCTTGGTTGGTTTTGACTGGCACATAATGGAGATTCAGTCTTTTATAAGCCTGGGTTTTGAGATAGAAGTGTGTGAATTTTTTTTGCCACATTTCTTTGGAATTGTAGAGGCCTGTTTTTTAAATTTAACATAGTTGGAATTCAGAGCCCCAAGCTCCTTTGTATCTTACTCCAGAGATATGAACACATTTTCCAGGTGTTTAATGTGATTATGTAACCTGCTATTTCCTATCTTTCTCCTCCTTGGACATTCCTTTTCCCAATGTCCATTTTGCTTTCAATAAGCACACTGATCTAGTCCTAGAGGTTCCCTACTGCCATTTGCAAATGAATTGTACTGTCTTTGCCAAGGGTCTCTTGATCTGTATTGTGGTGCTCCTATCAAAACTCAACCCCCTTCCTTAGAGTCTTTTTTATCCAAGGTATCTCTGTTATCAAACACCTACTGGGCAACTACTTCCAACTTAGAATACACCTTTCCGTCAAAACCTTCTAACTTTTGAAGGTTTTTTCTAATATCTGGGGCTGACTGGGTAGCAAAGGCCATATTTAGGGATCTTTGATTCTCCAGAGCTTCAAGATCTATAGGTCTATATATCCTATAGGCCTCTGGGAGAAGTTCCAGAAAAGCATTAGTGTACTCACTGGGCAACTGTACCATCTGACTCATCTTAGATATTGATGACTTGGCTTTCTAGCCACTGAGGTATCCCTGCTAATCAAACCTAGCAATAATAGGCAAGCACTTCCATACCTCGATCACTGTTAATCTCAGCTTGGGTAAGTCTGTGGAAAGACTTTCCCCAAATGGTCTTGATAATAGTGGGTCTACTGTCTGGTCCAAGGACTACTTTCAAGTCACCGAGCAGGTTTCACTCCCTTTTCTACCAGGTGAAAAGCACCTGTAAATTTGCTGACACTCATTCCGGATGTGCTTATGTGTGAAAATTACTGTCTCTAATGAAATAATGAGCCCCTGTTTTTTTTTTTCTGAAAAGGATGGAGTTTACTGTTTCCAGTTATACAAGTCACTAGTTGTAAAGGGAACATATATTTAAAAGGGGTCCTGCCCCGCATCTCCTTCATGTTCCTGTCTCAATGGTAATAATGGTAACATACCACATTGTACCACCTCAGACTGGTACACTTTTGGTATTGGAGGACTTAACATTACAGGTGCTGATGGCAAGGAATAGGAAAGAGAATACATCAATGCATCTTCCTCTGAGGGACTCTATAAGCCTTGAGAAGAATATTCTTTGGATATAGGAACTTTAGGCCTTGTTCTCACATCCTGAGTAAAAGAGAAAACAAAGGTACATACAGGACACAGATAGAACTATCAGCATACACAAACAGACCAATAGCCACAGACACTTAACTTACATGACCCATACCGCTCAATGTTGACCTCTACAGGATGTCTCAGATGACAGAGATAATGTCCCAGATTGCCTCTTGAGATGACATCTGGTGAATGTCACATATGTCCTCACTAGGAAGCCCTAGATAATCTCTCATGGAGGTTCCAAATGTCTCCCCAAGGAAGTGTCAGATGACCTCCAAAGGAGGTCCCAGATGTCCTCTCAATGAGGCTAAGATTACCTCTCGAATAGCTCCCAGATGGCCACTCAAAGAGGCGATATATGAACCCCAGAGGAGGGTCCAGAAAACCCTCTAGAAAAAGTCAGAGATGACCTCCAGAGACGGTCTTATATGGCTTCTCAAGGAAGTCCCAGATGATGTCTGAAAATGGTCATACATTCTCATCAAGGTAAACCAAGCTGACCTCCCAAATAAATTCCAGATGACCCCAAGAGGTGGTGCTAGATTGCTTCTTAAGGACGCCCCTAAGACTACTTTTGAACAGGTCTCAGGTTTCCTCCTGAGGAAGCCCCAGATGACCTCTGGATAAAGTCCAAGATGGCCCCTGGATAAGGGCCCAGATAACCTCCAGGGTAGGTTTCAGATGGCTTCTCAAGGAAGTCGCAGATGTACGCTTGATGAGGTTCCAGATGGCTTCCCCGGTAAGCCCTACATGACCTCTCAAGGAATTCCCAGAAGCCACAAATGGCCTCCATATGGGGTCCCCAAAACAGGCTGGCAAGCTTTCCCAGACACACCCTTAGAGGAACCTAAACGAATTTTGTCAATGTTGGTCCTCTAGCGACAAACACTCCAGGTAGACTCTTAACCCTGAGGGTTGACACTTTCACCTATGGGGAATTTTCAATGGGGCCAAGGGCTGATGCTATCTGTGGAGCACATGGGCAGCAAAGATGGCGCTGAGAGGGGGTTGAGTGGGCAGAGCCTAATTTACTCTAGAGCACATGGGCAGCAAAGATGGCGCTGGGAGAGAGTAGAGTGGGCAGATCACAATTGATCTTCCCATCAGGCCTAAACAGCCCGTGAAGGCTCAGGTGCATGATAGGTTGTGACCTTGACAGTGATTGGCTCCTCTTCCTCCCTTGCGATGCCACCTGCCCTTTTTGGCTTTAAAAAGGGCTGCTCTCTGTTAATAAATGAGTTTTCTACCTGCTGGATTTGGCTCCCTGCTGTGTCTGATTGTCTCCGGGGCTAAGGGAGGCTGGGGAATGGGTGAGTGCCACATTTACCTTTCCTCGGATTCTGACCATCTTTCGTGGGATGGATGAAGACCCAACATCTGGCCCCCAACGTGGGGCTTGAAAGGAAAAGATACCTGCTAAGGCTAAGCGGTCTCTCGGGGTAAGTGAAACCCTAAATATGGGTAATGCTGTATCACAGAAGAAGGAGGAAGAGGCAACATTAGGCCTAGAAGGAGTACAGGAGGAGTTGGGAAGTGAGAAGGAAAAGAAAGGGTCAAATCCGATCGAGAATGCACTGAAACGTGCACAGTGGAAGTCAAAACAAGGGTAAAAATTACCCCCTCTTACCCTGCTGACAGTCCTAGGCCCCCTCCCTATTCCCCCAATTAGATTGGAGGTACAGTACCCTACGAGACCTGTGAGAGGGACTTGCAAGACCCAGACCCTTACCAACATTCCATGAAGGGGCCAAGGGCCGGGGAATAACCTACTCGGAGACCTCCTCTGGAAAGGAAGGGCCACTCAAGAGCCCAGACTCTAGGCCACAGGATTCACTTCCCCAAGCATATCCGGTCAATCTGGCACGAGGAGCTAACAGGCCCTTGGAATGGTATCCATGGGAAGCTAAGGATCTTAAAGAGCTCCACAAGGCAGTGGTGGAGGATGGCCCAAACTCTCCTTGGGCCCAGACCCTATTACAAGACATTGCCTATCACCCGTGTGTCCCTAAGGACTGGATGGATGTGGCCAAAGCCGTTCTTACTAGTTCTCAGTTTATTAAATGGTGTGCTTTCTTTAAGGAGGAATGCAGAGTTTGAGCGGAGAATAACCGGCAGGGTCAACCAGCGATACCTATTACTTATGTCATGCTAGCAGGGACGGGGGAAGGGTACTCCACCGGCGTCCAACAGGTTGCAATACCTGGCCTGTATCGTGACCAGGTGAGGCAGGCAGGACTTGACACGTGTTATAATCTAGATGATGGGCCCACTGAGTCCCCCATGGCAGGAGTGAGACAAAAACTGGGTGAGCCTCTACCTGATTTCATAGACCAAGTCCAACAGAGTGTTCACCGCAAGCTGCCGGCAGGGAACCTCCGAGATCAGTTTGTAAAGCTGATGCTCTGGGAAGGGATGAATGCAGACCACTGCATGGCCTGCGTGGGATTGAGAGAGAATTCCCTGAGCAGATGGGTAGTGGCCTCAGAGGATGTGGGAATGCAACAGCACCAGTCACAATCACTAGCTTTAGCTTTACAGGCTCAGGCATCTACAATGACTGAGGCTATTTCTCAGGTGCTGGCAGCCCAAGGCCAAGGAACCCCAAGACCATCAGGGAGAGGGACTTGTTTTAAATGCAGGCAGGATGGGCACTTTAGGTGGGACTGTACACGACAATTCCCCGCCAACCGGCCCGGGGAAGCCAGACTGCCCCCTATGCCCTGCCCCAGGTGCAGGAAAGGATACCATTGGAAAAAAGATTGTTGATCCAAATTTGATTTAGATGAGAAGCCTTTTTACTAAGGGAGGGGCATCCTTCAGCACCGTTAACTCAAGGAGGAACCCCCTCTGATGTGAGGCCCAGGCAGCCTCATGGCAGGGCAGCTCAGGTCCATTGGACTGTCCTCCTGGTGGATGGACTCCACCCTAAAATGAGTATTCTCATAGGCGGAAAGAGGTTTCACTGCTTAATTGACACTGGGGTAGAGCGAACCACACTCAGGGAGGAGGAAGTTCCCTTGGACTGGAAGCTTGCACCTGGTCCCCCGATATTGGGAGTAGGGGGCAACTCCCAGTCCA
Organism: Dipodomys merriami; assembly: GCF_024711535.1. Lineage (NCBI taxonomy): Eukaryota > Metazoa > Chordata > Mammalia > Rodentia > Heteromyidae > Dipodomys > Dipodomys merriami. The sequence goes on from NW_027204860.1 coordinate 269,703, forward strand.
AAGACACGGTTGCCCTTATGACATGGACTAGCCAAGATGGAGAACAGGGAAAGATACACCTTTTAGTGTCAAGGAACCTCACTGCCAATTTACTAGGGCAACACATGCTAAGACAAATGGATACCGTGGTCACTACAGACCATCAAGCATCATATGATGATATCCTGGATGGGCAAGAATCACAAAGGCTTAAACAGGATCTAGAGGGAGTTAAGGTAAGGGTTTTTTTTAACTTTCATAATTACAGAGAAGAACATAGGGGACCCACTCGAGTGCACCCCCAATCCTAAAGGCCACTGTCCCCCGAGTAGCTCCCATTGGGTAGAAGCCGGGAAGCCCAATATGGGAGGAGCAGTGGCCATAGACCAAACCTAAACTTGAAGCCCTCCACCTTCTGGTGGAGGAACAGATAAACCTCGGGCATATTCGTCCTTCTATAAGTTCTTGGAACACACCCATATTTGTTATTCAAAAAGCCTCCAGGGCTTGGCGTATGCTCCAAGACCATAAGGTAAATGAAAGCATGGAGCTAGTAGGAACGCCCCTAAGAGGCATGCCCTGTACTCCTGCTATACCTTCAGAATATACCTTGGTTGTGATTGATATTAAACATTGTTTTTCTTCTATCCCTCTGCATCCAGATGACTGCAAGAAGTTTGCATTCTCTATCCATTCTCTTAATTTTTCCCAGCATGATCGGAGTTTTGAATGGATGATGCTGCCACAGAGAATGGCCAATAGCCCGGCCTTTTGCCAACAATACTTGGCCACACTTTTAGGGCCTGTGCTGGGTTCAGATACCTCCCTTGCCTATGCCTACATGGATGATATAATTCTGGAGCACCGAGACCCAAGCTGCCTGGAGGGCTTTCTGGCCCAGGTTCTCGCCATATTAAAAAAGGGGGATTTTACCATAGCCCTTCATAAAATTCAAAAGGTAGTTCCTTTTAAGGTGCTCGGGAGCCACCTTACCTTGACTCAAGCCAGCCCCCTTAAGCCTTTGCTGGGTATTCCAGCCTCTCTGACCTTAACCCAACTTCAGAGTCTTTTAGGGGAAATCAATTCGCTGTTGCCATGGGTTTCTGTCCCTAAAGATAGTCTTGTGCCCTTATTTGCCCTGCTAAAAGACAGGACGCCACAAGAAGTTATTACAATTACAATATAAGGAAATGCTGGCTGTAATTATGGCCCTTCAGGACATTAAAAAACCTTTTAATTTGTGTTCTGATAGCCAATAAAACAAAAAGGGGGAGTTAGCCCCCATATACAGTTACAGATAGCTTTGTTTACCATTACCATTTTAAAATTTTTCAAAAAGGACAACTGAATCCAGATTTCAGAAGCACTGGGGACAACTAAACCCTAAGCCCCAAGTGAAAGTCAGGTGGAAGGACCCCCTGACCCCCTAGTTACTATGGGCAGGGGATTTGGATGAGTTTTCCCCATAGGGGAGTCTGTTCCCATTTGGATCACTGCGAGGAACCTTAAGTTTTTACTCATCTCCTCTATACAAGAAGATGCCCAAGAATAAGCTAACCAACAAGGAAAGAGAAACGGCCATGGCCAAAGCTTGTGTTTTAAAGACAAAAGCCAGAAAGACAAGTACTAACCATCCCAAGGGCAACCAGCCCTTGAGAAGCTCTTGTGTTCTCTAACAATTGCAGATGGCCATACTCCAGCTGTTGGCTGTCCTGATTCCCAATCCTGTGAACGGCCCCTATGGAATCTGCATCATCCTCAACAGGTGACCTGGGCAGTGATCAACGCTGGCAATGCAGAAATATTCAATAGCACCACAAGAGAAGCTGTCCCTTTGACCTGGTGGCCTCGCCTTTATTTTGATCACCACCCTATGGACTGTTTAATATTTTTGTAGGAGTCAATTCTTTTAATGTTACCTGCTTTAATTGTTCTTTTACTAATTGCTGGTATAGCAGCATTGAATCCATACTTATTGTTAAACAATCACCTTTTGTTATGCATCTAGTTTAGATCTTGTCCAACCCCACAGGTAAATAGGTAGATTAGAACAATCCCCACCTCTGGACTCTGAAGTGGCAAAGACTGATACCCCATCCTTCACTAAGGTTAAAGGACTAGTGGCATTTCCTGGCCTGGTAATGCTTTTGCTGATGTTTTTTTCTATGTCTTCCTTGCATGTTACGTGCACTGCAAAACTCTTAAGAGCTTAGCCAGCCAGTTATCAAGCTCCAAATGAATGAATTCCCCCCCCCAGAGGAATCACAGCCAGAGATGGGTAAGAGGGGGTGTCAGTCTGACCAACCTAAGACAGGGCTTTTAGCTTTGCTCTGAAGAAGTTCCCGATGATGGGTAAGGCAGACAAGGCAATCCACCCAACCTAAGACAGGCGGGTTTGCTTCTTTAAACTATGATGTGGAGATGATGTTGGGAGCCATTGAGAGCTGACAGTAAAGCTCAATGGTCATCTTGACCCCTGTGCTAGCTTAAAGGCATGTACAAGGAAATGGCTTACTTAATAGACACCGGGTGCTCAGGATTTAATTGAACTGCTTCGGACATTTCTAACTGTGGTGGGACTGATGTTTATTACCGTGCTAGGTAGGGATGTGAGGTAACTGAGACAGGCTCTTGGATCATGCACAAGGGCCCTCCCTGTCCTTGTCTGGCAAATCTCGACCCCCAGATTTCCCTGGAACCCCCTGTGTAGCCAATGTTAGCCTTACCAATGTAATCCGGTTAAAACAACTTTTACAGAGGAGGGAAAAGGATAACTAACTGGGAGGTGGGTCTGCCATTAAAACAAAAAAAAAAAGGGGGGGGGGAATCTGTGGTGCACATGGGCAGCAAAGATGACGCTGAGAGGGGGTTGAGTGGGCAAAGCCTAATTTACTCTAGAGCACATGGGCAGCAAATATGGAGCTGGGAGTGTGGGCAGAGCCCAATTGATCTTCCAATCAGTGCCTAAAAAGCCCATGAAAGCTCAGGTGCATGATAGGGTGTGACCTTGACAGTGATTGGTTGCTCTTCCTCACTTGCCATGCCACCTGGCCTTTTTGGCTTTAAAAAGGGGTGTTCTCTGTTAATAAATGAGTTTTCTACCTGCTGGATTTGGCTCCCCGATGTGTCTGATTGTCTCCTGGGCTGAGGGAGGCTGGGGAACGGAAGAGTGCTGCACTTACCTTTCCTCGGACCCCACCATCTTTCGTGGGACGGACGAAGACCCAACAGCTATCCAAAATGATTATCTTGATGGGATTTCCTAAAATTAGAAACTCTGTAGTTCAAGAGAATCAATCGAGATACATTTAATATAATAAATGTTTTCCAAACCACCACCCCCCAAATTATGATATCCAAAGCTCCAAACATCAAAGGGCAAGCCATTTTCCTCCTTCCCTTTGTCTCTCCTTGGCTACAGAACTATACATCCTTCCATGTCTTTCCATTTTTCCCTTCTACCAGTTCCTTCTTCTCTTCAGGCCTCTCCACTCTCCACAGGTCTGACCTGCTTTGTCTGAGTCGTCAGTTGCCATCCTTCACCTCCTGCCCCCACTCAACTTCCTCTCCTCCAACGTCTTTCCCCTTCTGCTATCACACCACTTCCTTCCTTCCAGGACATTTCCCTTTTTCTCTTTCCTTTTAAGAAAATATAAAAATGCATGAAGATGAAATGGTATTATATAAGAAAAAAGTAAACATTCTATAATGCATAATAGAATGAATTCAGTAACATTGCAAGGCAACAAGCTAACCTATAAAAATCAGAATTTTCTCATATAGTAAATGTCAACTCAGAAAATTAAATTAAGAAAAATAAACCTAAGATATGATTTATTGCAACACAGAAAAAAATCCATTGAAGATACAAAGACTAGAATCAGAAAACTGGAAGACATTAATGAAATAATTGAAGAAGTTATAAATGAATAGAAATAAATATATCAATGTCTTAGAATAAATATTATTAAAATGCCCGTCTTTCCATAAAATGCCCTTCCTCCTCAAAGTAATCAACAGATTCAATAAAATCCTTACTAAAATCCATTGTTATTTTTTACAGAATTAGAAATAAAATTAAAATTTTTTAGGCTGTCATAAAGGACTCCAAAATAAAACAAACTAGAGATCACAACATCTAGATTCAAAATATTTTTTAAATCTATAGCATCCAAACTTAATGTTTTGGGGCAGAAAGACTGACACAAAGACCAAAGTGACAGGACAAATAGCCAAAAGTTAAAAGTTTGGTGAATATCAACAGCTTTTCTTGTTTTTGTACAAAGAACACACAGAAAAAGAGTCTCTTTAATAAATGGTGTTGGGAAAAGTATATATCCAGATTAACAAACTTTAATACATAATATAGCATACACAAACATTAGTTCAACATGGGTTGAAATTCTTCACAGAGTACCTGAAAATATAAAAATAGAGGAAGAAAAACAGTGAAAACACAATTAAAATGATGCATAACAATAGTTTGGGGGAAAGATTGTTGGAATATGATCTGAAAAACATAAACAACAAAAAACAAACAAACATACTTACATCAAACTAAAAATCTTATGTGCAGCAAAGAAATTCATCAATAGAATAGAAAATCAATTTATATAGTATGGGATATAGTTGCTAACCATATATCTCATAAAAGAATAATGGTCAAAATATAGAAGGCATTCACAGAAATAAAATGAACTAAACCTGGAAAAGGTCTAACTAGATATCTCTGATTGGAAAAAAAGCAGCCATTAGGTGTATGAAGTATAGTCATACTTCATAAAAATTTCAATTTTAACATATATTGTATTAAAATGAAAATATGAAATACTTTATTTCATTAAACAAATGGTTAAACTTGGGTGAATTTTATTATTATGTCAATTATAACTTAGTTAATGGTTTCTTAAAAAATGATCACAATAATTCTCAGGCAGATTTTATATTAAAGAGAAAACCTGCATTGATTCTAGCATATTGTAACATATCAGAGCCATAAGACAAGGCTAACTCAGCTAATCATATGGAGGAACCAGGGCAGGATGATGGTCAAATAACTACAAATACTACTACTAATAATAATAATAAATAAAACATGAAGTTAATGCAAGCAATCCTAGATACTCAGAAACTAAGATCTTTGAGGGCTGGGTTAGAAATGTGAACCTCACATCTTTGTATCCTGAGTATTAAAGAATACTGACAGGAAATTCTTTGAGACTCATATCCAATTAACTAGCAAAAATACTGAAGTGGAGCTGTAACTCATGTAGTTGAACACCAGCATTTTATTCATTACCTAGAAGGAACTTTACTCATAAATGAATTTGTTGACTATAATCATTTTTTGAGCTGATGTAAATATCAGCTCAAACATCCTGAAGGATGTCCAGCTGAGAATGAAGAGTTTGAATAAAGTGTTTGAATAAAATCAAATATGATATTGTAATCTGGATTGTCACACCATTGAGGAACCCCTATAAAATCTGTGATTTATTTTTCCTCAAAAGGATTTTACCATATTACATTTAAATGTCATATTACTTTTTCAACCTTTGTTTCCTGTGTGAAGAGAATTTATTCCTTGAAAACAATCTTAGACTGCATTATCCTTTCTCACTTTTTCTTAATATGTGCATTACTTTCTGTAGTTAAATTACCAAACAACCTCTATTCCTGAGGGCTCACATGACAGTTCCACAATCTAAGGCTAATCCATTTGACCTTTTATATGCTCTTCTTCACAGTTTATGTTCTGTAAATGTTTAACTTAATTCATTTTTTTATTTTATTAACTTGTTTATTTTTGCGAGCCCTAGGTCTTGGGTAAAGTCTCTGAGTTTCTATTTGCTCAAGGCTAGCACTCTACCACTTGACACATAGTGCCACTCCTGTTTTTATTTCTGTTTATGTGTTACTGAGGAATCAAACCAAGGTCTTCATGCATGCTAGGCAAGAACTCTACCACTGAGCCACCTTCCCAACTCCAAAATGTTAGTTTTGAATTCTTCCTCTTTCCATATCTTGATTTATAGGATTCCTTTGTCTTCCTCCTTTCCTTCTGTGACTCTTCATAGGAAAATCTGAAGCCTGAAATACACTTCCCATTTTTCGTGCCCACTTTAGAAAGTCAGTGGAGACTCACGAATCCTTCATTTCTCTGAGCTTTCTATCTGTTGCAAGATCATTCTTTTTCTAATGATGCATGCCCTGAAACCCAGATGGCTCTTGTCCCTAGCTCACAGATGACATGTTTTATTGATGTGAAAAGTTAGTCTATATGTTTATAGGTGGCGTATAATCCTAGAAAACTAGAATGTTTATGCTAGAGGAAAGTTAAATCATCTGTCCAATTGACTCATAAATGAAGGCAGTTACAATACATGTAACCTTGTCTTTCTCAAAGGAAGAGAGCTACTAAATAGCAATGCTGTTTTCAATTATCCTTCTAGACAATAGTCAAGTACAAAATAACAGGACCTCAGTGGCTTTCTACACCAGTCATTGATTTTATATTCACCCGCAAGTTGGGTGCATTTTGATCTGCCTGGGTGAACTTCTCTGGCCTTATCAGCGCTAGACAGAACTCTTCAATTCAATTGGGTTTTTATGCCTGTTGTACAGAAGCTAGATTCACAGAATAATGGTTTCTTCAGATATGTTGATAACATGTCAGAACTGAAAATACAAAACACTGGTAAAAGTTAGTAATGCATTTTCAGTCCTTGATGGAAATAGATACATTTTAAATCTACTCACATACTCAATTAGACAAAGCAGTCCACACCAGTGAGGCAAAGTACATTGGCACCTACAGGTATAAAAGATGCCTACGACATAATCATAAGCACTATGGAGAAAAAAGAAAAGATAAAGTACAAAAGGTAGTCTGTACCAGAAATATCACAATGTTGTTACACAAAAAATGAAGACTCATTACACTCATTCTTTCAAAACAGGTTTGGTGAAATGAAATTTGGGTTTGTTATTTTTATACTGAATATTATGATTCTTTGGAAAAGATCTTAAGCTAAGTCACACAGAAAGCATTAAAGTTAATGGAGATACTATTGTGAATATCACAAATATGGAGGCAATAGAACATGAGGTTGCCACATGCCTTGGGCTTTTAAGTAATTATTATTAACCCTAAGGAACATTTGGAAACACGTAGAAATATCTTTGATAAATTCTGATAACGTTTTGAATCATATAGAGACCAGCGGCATTGTGGGACATGGTCCCATTGGTAGAAGAGCTTCCTTAAATAATTATTCATTCAATCTGTTAGCACTGCAGTAAATTCAAAATTCTATATTATTCTTATGCGAAGGAAAAGGGAGAGAAAGGGGTCATTCTATAAACCCCAGGGTGTCTCTTGCCACAATTCTCTTTTCTATGGCATGGAGTTCTAGTGATTGTAGAACAAATTCTTCTAGTCTTTAGTAAACTGTAGAAAATGGAAAATAAATCCAAATAAATCACAAACATGGAACATAAATTCATCCTTAATATTTTTGAAAGTGTTAAGGTGACTTTACCTTTTTGTTAAGTATAATGGAAGAGATCAGATAAATGTCAATAAATCTCTAAGTCCATATTCATTTAGAAATCCTGTTTCCAGAGCTATTGTTGGAGTGCTTGAGTATGTGCTTTGAGTTCCATGAGACTTCCACAGTCCTGTGTCCATCTCAATGTTTAAAAAGATCTTCAAATGTAACACCTAATGAAAATCATTTCATAAAAATAATATTTAATTAGACACCAATTGCTGGCAATTGTGAACCTAGCTAACCAGATGGCTGATATTTGAGGATCATTGTTCAAAATTAGCCTGGGCAGGAAAGGCTGTGAGCCTCTGATTTCCCATTCATCACCAAAAAACCTGGGAATAGAGCTGCACCTCAAGTTGTACAGTTCTTACCTTGAGCAAAAAGGAATCTCAGGCTCAGCACTCAGCCCTGACTAGCTCAGGATTAGCAAGCATACACACACACACACACACACACACACACACACACACACACAATTGTTTTGATCTATAAAACATATATCAGTTGAATTATGGAAGTAAGAAAATGCAGAATAATTCTAAGAGAGATACTAAATAGTAATTTTAGGACTAATGACCTAATGACTTGCAGTGATTGAAAGTTTTGCTGTTGGAGACACTTATACTTAATTGCACAACATAATGAAAATGGTCTATTTACAGACAACCTGAAACAAGTCTACTATTTGCTATCCTTTGTAAACATAATTTTACCATATTGAGTAGTAGATCAAATAAAGGAGACCATAGCAGTATGTATTTTATGCACTTTTTTATTATGAAGGTGATTACAGAGGGGGTCACAATGATATGTCAGAGTACATTTCTTTTTGAATAATGTCACCCCTTCTCTCACTCCTTGGTTTCCCTCCTGTTCCTACCCACAGGTTATATAGTTCAATTTCCACATAGAGTCTAATGAGTACCACTGCTATGTATGCTTTTGATTTAATTTAATTTGATTTGATTTTAATTTATAACAGAAGTTTCAAGAGCCAACTAAGACATTAAGTAGCCAGGCACTGGTGGTTCACACCTGTAATCTTATCTACTCAGGAAGCTGAGATTTGAGCATAATGGTTCAAAGCCATCCTTGGCAGAAAAGCCTGTGAGACTCTTATGCAATTAAATCACAGAAAAGCCAGAAGCGGCAAAATGGCTCAAATGCTAGCCTTGAAAAAATAGAGTCCAAAACAGCACCCAGGCCCAGAGTTTGAGCCTCAGGACCAATCTATACTCCCCCAAACAACAACAACAATAACAACAGAAATTAAGGTAAGTATTTGAAATATTATTATTGTGTGAAAGTAGTGGTCCTCAGAGGATGCTCTCAAGGAGGCAAAGACAAAGCTCATTTGAATAATCACTCAGACAGTAGACTTGTTCAAGGAACATTACCAACTCCCTTACTCAGAACTACAGTTAGGTTTATAGCACCAGTTGAGCAAAGATAAAACAGTTGAACCTAACCCTGTTCCTTGTGTTGGCATCCATAGAATGCATGTTTGCACCATTGCAATTCAATTTAAAAGAAGGATCAACTTTCTACTAGATAGATCTTCAAGTAATACATTTGGAAACACAAGTTTGGAGGAAAGAGATGATCTGAAAATACTGGTGCTCTGAAGGCTCATGATGGACAGCTGGAAAGGCAAGCGGAGATAAGGATATTGGAACATCAGGGGAAGTAAGCAACTTACAATAATGAACCTCTAAATACGTGCCTTGGCTTTAAGGTGGTTTTTAATTAAAGAAAGAATGAGGAAGGGAGAAAATAGGAGACTATGCTGGTTTAGAATTGCATGTTTTCATTATTCAGGTAAAAAGATGAACATTCTATGGATGCCAGTTCACTTTCTATGGCAGTGTAAATACTGTTTGAAGGCATAGAAAATTTGGAAATAGTAATAGGAAGATTTAAATATGAACAATATTCTGTGATGATTATCCTTTTGGTATTTTGGCAACTGTTTTAGCTAGCATTTTAAATAAGGTTGATGTTAATGGTAGCTTTCCACTTCAGCTTGAAGTTGCCAATTACTAGAGTCATTGCACCTAAACTGAAATAGAAATGATCTTCTATCAGAAACAAAATGATCTGTTCTCTCTCTCTCTCTCTCTCTCTCTCTCTCTCTCTCTCTCTCTCTCTCTCTCTCTCTCTCTCTCTCTCTCTCTCTCTCTCTCTCTCTCTCTCTCTCTCTCTCTCTCTCTCTCTCTCTCTGTGCGTGTGTGCGTGTGTGACTTCTGGGGTTTGAACTCAGGAATTCCATTCTTGCTTATATTTTCCCCTCAACACTGGTCTCTACTACTTGAACGACAATGCTACTTTCTACATTTTACATGTTTATTGGACTCTTGCCTGTGATTGGCATTGAACTGCGATCCTCACATCTCTGCCTGCTAAGTAGATTGGATTAAAGGGATAGGCTAAAAGAACCTGCCTATATTTCCATTTTTCAAAAAGGTGATAGTTGTTTTTTTCTTTTAATTTCTGAAAACATATTTACTGGTGTTAGCTGAACACACAGAATCTGTAAGCTGATGGATACTTACTGAGTAGCAGCAGAGGTGGAATTCATTGAGTACACTGAACTATTATTTGAGAATCTATTCTATTAGGCCAGTGAACATTCCTCTAAACACCTGGATAGAAAGCTGAAACTATTCTATGACTCTTTTGTCATCTGATTTTATCGTGAGAATTATCATCTGTAAAAGGATGCCATGCACTTTCTTGTGTTTTACATCAGTATTAGTGACAGTAGGATGCTTTAGTGATGGAGTAGGAAGGGCCATAATTCTTCCCTGCTATCCTTATACTTTCTCCATAACCCCAGCTCCACCCAGACATGCCTACCATGGTTCCTGCTCCCAAAAGGCAACAGTGAATCCTTTTGATAGTTCCTAATTACTCCATCTCTCCTTAATGGTAATACCTGTTGCTTCTAGCTCTTAAGCAGCTCACCTAGGAGAGGTGGTCACTGTTCATGTGGGCTTCTCAAAACAATAATAAGAAGAAAACCTTTCATTTATGGAATTCCTGCTATTCTAAAGAGTAATATTGTATTTTGTGCTTCCAATTACTCAGAAGTTCTTCTGAGTAAGGTGGATTAAAGTTGTTTTTCCTGGACTCAAGCATCCAGTATCTAGTTGTGGGTGTTCTTATGAATCAGGTGAGATGGTTCTACTCAGCATTCCAGAGGCTGATGGGCTCTGTGAGATGCTGAGTTGTGAGTGGCAAAGACTGCTGGATCTGGGTCTTCACATATGCCTGTGTTCCCCAGGAGCTGCGTTTTCAAACTCAGAATTTCTAGTACCATCTATGATTTCAGAAGCCCTTCCCCATCCTGTTGAAACATAATCAAAATAAACAAAAGAATACTCTGTCCAGAGTCGATACAACCTGCATGCTTCAAAATATAAAATTAAGCTTATGTTAAAATCCTACATTTCTATATTAAGTGAAGTAAGCCAAGCCCAAAGAAACATAGGTCCCATAGTTTCCATTATTTGCAATATGTAGTATATGTATGGGTCAAGCAGAAAACGTCAGATAATGTGATGTTAGGAAAATGAAACCTAAGATATGTATTTAAATGTTTTTTTTTCTTTCATGCATTTGTTTCTAATGCATTTATAAGATTATTTCTTTGTTGCTTTTGTATGTCCCTCCCCCACAGTATAACCCCTACTTTCACTGTATTTGATGTCGGTATAATTTGTGGAGGGGAAGGTGAAAAACAAGTCGTTTAAATAAGGATACAGGTGGACCCGTTGCAACAATGAGAAGTACAAGTTGTTATGTCGAACATGAAATTTACAACTTTGGTGGGGGGGAGGGTTTTAGTGGGGGGGAAGTGGGGAGTCTGGAAAGGGATTAGAAAGGGAAACAAAGGAGGAGGCTACAATGCTTGATAAGAAATGTACTCATTATCTTGCTCATGTAATTGTAACCCCTCTGTACAGTATTTTCACAATAAAAAATAAATAAATAAAAATAAATAAAAAATAAAAACAAAAACAAAGAAAATCATATATTTCAAGTGGTACTTTCTAGATGCTAGGTTGAAAAGAAACTATACCATTTGTGGGTGGAGACTGGCGGGAGGAAGGGGGAGAGCAAAGAAAGAGGTGACAATACAAAAAGAAATGTACTCATTACCTGGCTTATAAAGTTGTAAACCTTCTCTTCCTCACCTTTAGAATAACAACAACAATATTTTTTAACTAGAAAAAAAGTTACATGTTACATATGTTACATTACATTCCTAAACATTTTATATTTTTAAACTATATGCACTTTGATTCATAATTCATAAGAGAACTATATTTCAGAGTTTGCTGACTTTATGAAAGTCGTTGTTAGTTAGCCTATTATATATTATTTCCTTTCCTAAGAAAGTTTCTAGCTATTTATAGCCCTCTAAGAGTTTCATAAAGCTTGGATTGATTAAACAAACAAAGTAAACCCTTACTTGAAAGGCAATTTCAAGTGGTCATGTTGTCATGAATTTAAAATTATATTTTTTAAAAATAACTTTTCTCAAGGGTAGTCAGTAACCTCTAATATGTAACCTATAAGGTTTATGGAGGGAGAAAAATCGAATTTTCTTAGAAAGGATTTTCTCTTGTTGTGTGAGTTCTTAAAATTAAGATATTAATGCATATTATTAGAGTTGAATTTGTATTTCAATCAACAAACATTTCTTATAATCACAGTGTTGTTGCCAGCAGTACTATGTGATCTGGAAACTGAGAGGTCTTGTTGAGTGGAATCAATACATTTTCTTAATGCTAATTGTTACCTGATTCCATCAGATTACACATGCTATGGTACATTTATTAGTAATCAGAATACATGGATACACAAAGCTACTGTATAGTATACATAAAAATGAGATGTACAAATCATAGGATTCTATACACACACTCTACATATACACATATCTCTATATGTATATATGTATGCACATACATGTACATACACATATACACACATACATACGTATATATGCAGAGAGGAAAAACTATTTTATAATTGAATATGCATTTTGTGCAAACTTAATAATGCAAAGCATACATTGATTCCATATATAGGTGTCACCTGGCAATTTCACAAATATTTTAATTACTGTTGCAGTTAGTAGTATCTTTGAAAATACTTATAATGAGCTGAAGTCATATGTTTTTCTTGTCACCCCAGAGTTTCAATTCACCTGCCATATGTTGTTTTTTAATAATTACAAGGCTTTTTTCTCTCTGCAGCATAAGTACTTATTAAGTTGCAGCGTTGATACAATATATCCAAGGTTAGATTGCATCATCTTGAAAACTGCCTTAGAATGTTTCTCATTTCAGTTAAAAATAACCACCCACCAACAATAAAAAAGACTCCAGTCAAAGAAAGTCATATGGAAATCAATATAAGTGAATAAACAGAATCGTATTGAAGGGACAAGAACATTTAGTAAGATTTTACCTCTTTAGTTTGTTACTGCACAAATAACATTCAAGCTATTTCATACTGTGTCTTCCCATAACTCAAGCCCATCATAAAGGTTAATTATCCTTATGTGTAACAAAAGCATATCCTGCAGTATCAAAGCAAAGATTAAATAATATCTCTCTAAAATATCTTGTAATATATGAACTGATACAGCAGCTTAAAGGATTTCTTTTTTATTTTTGTTACAAGACTGTTCTGCTAACAGAGATATCAATTAGCTAACTACAGGCTACTACCCCTAGGTAAAGGAAATCACAGAAACTGCATTGTAGGAGAGTTTTAGTAACATTTTAAAATCATAAAATGAAAACATAATGAAACGTTTCTGGTGGTTCATGCCTATAATTCTAGATACCGAGGAAGTAGAGGTTTGAAAGGTATTAGTTCAAAGCCAGCTCAGGCAGAAGAGTCAGAGAGTCTCCCAACTAATTATTAAAAGACCAGAAAAAGAATTGTGGTACAAATGGCAGAGTGCCAACCTTGAGTAAAAATATAGTAGAGCAAGAGCCATAGCCCCTGAATTCAGGTTCCATACCAGCACCTAAAAGACAAGAAAAAAAGAAATCTTGTTCACTTTCCTTCAAAATATTATTCCTGTGAAATGGAGAGAGGACACTATTTTCCCAACAACTTGCTTTTTCACTACCTAGTCTCTGGGTGCTAATACACAATAACAGTAAATGGATAGGGATTCATTTGGTAGCCTAGGATGATGTTTAATTCTCCGTATTAGTGATCCTTGTATCTGGGGATTTCCTTTGCTCAAGATTGAGTTTCCTATAATACTCTGAATTCTCTGGATGTAGAAGTTCCCTCTGCTGTCACACTGAAAGAAATGAAGATTAAAAAGAGCAGTAATGCATGATAACATTTAAAATAATTGGAATCTATCTTATGCCAGCACCCTCTGCACTTCTACCACTTCCAAGCATTAATAAAACAATATTTGATCTTGAAAATGTTATACAATGAGAACCTTTCCAGTAATAAACCTTAAGAGAAGAAATCCTGTCTTCTAATACAGTATTCATCTTCATGAAAACTCATTTAAGAAGTCCAAATATCTTTCTACTATTTGGATACTCCCTCTCTAATAGACGGAGAAGATGATTCCTAATTACCAAAGAAAACTCTACACTCTTATTTTTGTCATTATGTGCTAGAAACTTCTGGAAGCCCATAGATAGTTCATGTTTTATTTTCTTGCTGATCTTAGTAAATTATTTTGTGGTCTTTTGTAGCGACCGTCTACTCGACCAGCGAGAAAGAACGACCACCACACCAGGAGTCTTCTCAGATCACGCTTTATTGGAGAGCCTTTTAGTTGATGGGAGAGCTTGGGCGCGAGAGAGCGTGCACCCGAAACATAGCCGCTTATATAGGGAAATAGGAACGCGGGTCGGTCTATTGTTGGTTGCCTGCCTTTCACCGTCACCAGGTGTCATGGGATTGGCTGGGGACTCTACCTGGCTCACGCATGGCAAAGCCCAGGCGTCCCACCAAGCACCGTCTAATATGGGGTGGTTACCTCAAAGCTGCAAGGGAGTGGGCAGAGTCTCGCCCCGGCTCCCTACAGTTCCCCCTTCTTTGTTTTTTGGCAACAGGTAAGAGTAGAGGTTGGGCCTATGTCTAAAACATTAGGACCTTGCACTGGCCTTTGCCTGAGGGGCGCGCCTTCCCCAGTGATGACCAGGCCCTTCCGATGCCTTTTTTGCAGAGGTGGGATCTTGGGCATCAACCCACTTGCAACCCAGCATACTCTTCTTGAGGAGATGAGAACCATCTCCTCAAGTGCAGTGCACTTGCCTTGCACCCTGTCCCAAATTGCAAATTGCATACCTGTCCCGGTGCAATGGGATCCCCTGATCCCTCGGGGTGCTAAGGCTATGCAGAATGGTAAGGCTTAACTGCTTGTTAGGGCCGAAGCCAAATCTGGGGTGAGGATCCACTCTCCAAAGCGGCTAATGCTTATAAGATAACAACCTTGTCCCTTCTGGTTTGGGCTCGAAGGTGACAGACCAACCATAGGCAGACCACGCATCCTCCCAAGCAGCAGGCTAAAAACATTCCGACTCCCACCCGCTCTTTGGAAAAGGACACCGCAGAGGCAATCCAGTCAGTAAATTGTAACAGCCCACAGCGTCATCGGTTGAGCTATCACAGGGATTGCTATTAGCACTGTTGCTAACAGCAGGAAGATCAGTTGTATCAGGAGACGAGTGGATGGCATCTTCAAGAGGGGGTTCTTCTGCAGTCTCCACCGGCCTGGTCAGTCTCGTTGGCACCCAGTGAGGTACTTCTTGACTCTGTGGAAAAACACAAACAGCTCCCCTGGATCTCGTTATTACCGGATCCGGTCCATACCATTTGTTATTAATAACATCCTTCCACATAACCATGTCTTTAGTATCCATGGAGTCCCTTGTCATATGCCGATCTGCGGCAGACTGATCGTTGTCATTTAGAATTAAAAAATTAAGGGTAAAGAGCGCAAGAGAAAGTCTTTCCCTGGGGGACGCAGACTCAGCAATTCCCCCTTTTTGATTTTGAAGCATTTCTTTTATGCTTCGATTAGCTCTTTCCACTATACCTTGTCCTTGAGGATTGTAGGGCAATCCGGTGGTGTGGGCAACCTGCATTTGTGCGCAAAAGGCGCGAAAACCATGGGAAGTATAAGCAGGGACATTATCCTTCTTAAGTCTAAGGGGCTTTCCCCAAGCTGCCCAAGCTTCTAAGCAGTGTATTCTGACGTGAGACACCTTTTCTCCTGCCAAATGTGTGGCATGAATGACACCAGAAAAGGTGTCCACAGACACATGTAAATATTTCAACTTACCAAATTCCGTCAGATGAGTAACATCCATTTGCCATAGGGCGTTTGGTCTCAACCCCCTGGGGTTTACCCCCACATGGGGAGGATGAAGAAAGGTAACACAAGATTTACAGGCTTTAACAATATCTCTTGCCACATGCCTGGACAAATTATATCTTTTCCTAAGGGTATTAGCAGGTACATGATACAATTTATGAAAGTCTTTTGCCAATTCTACAGGATCAGCAGCAACCAGAGCCATAGCCCGAGTTGCCTGGTCCACCAAATCATTACACTTTGCCATCGGGCCCGGCAACATAGAGTGGGCACGAATATGTCCAATATAAAAAGGATGTTTTCTGTTTAAGATAAGGGATTGAATCTGTAACAAAACATTAGAAATTGTACTGGCCTGCTTAACTGAAGCAGCAACTTCAAGAGAAGCAACGGCATTTACAACATACAATGAATCAGAAAATAAGTTAAAAGGTTGATCAAATCTTTTAAAAACTTCAAGCAAAATTAAACATTCAACAGCCTGTGGGACATTCGGCCGAAAATTAAAGACTACCGGCTGTTTGTGTCCTAGAACAAAAAAGGCACCTTGTCCAGATTTTGATCCATCCTTAAAGATGGTTAGAGCATCAGCCAAGGGCTCCTTTGAAGTGACAACAGGAAAATACACTAAATTTTTGTTAACTATGGCAAGCAGAGGATGCTTAGGATAAGGATTATCAATTACATTTGGAAATGAGCAAACAAGAATTGCCCACATATCCACTGTAGCTGCTAAAATTTCAACTTGCTCACGGGTGTATGGAATAATTAATTTATCTGGAATTTTTGCAAAGTCCATTAAACAATACTTTATACCCAAAATTGCCTTTATTTTTTTTATTTATTTATTTTTTCTATTTATTTATTTTTTCAGATCGAAATTGCCTGTTTAGCCACTAATTCAGGAAAATATTGAACAGTTTTTGCTCCCACAGAATCATAGCATTAATAGTTAGCCTTTGAAGCAAGGCAGTGGTATAATTGGCCGTCACTCCATAAGTCCTGACTGCCTCAACTAAATCCTTAAGCTGGGAGTAGGAAACCGGCTCAAAATTTCTTTCATTAGTAATTGGATTTTCAAAAACTGGAAAAGCAGCCGCCAGCAGCGACCAAGTGTTTTCTTTTATAAAGTGACTCTTCCCTGCTGGCGGGCACGGCAGGGGGGCCGACGGGTGAGGGCCAGCTCCGTTTCCTCTTCCTGGCTGCTGCAGTACTCCCACCCCTAGGGGGCGCCACCCCCGATATCTGTCTGTCTCGTGCTCCGCCGCAGCCTCTTCTAAGTCTTCACTATCAGCTGGATCAAGCTGTTCTCCCTCCTCCTCTAACATTTCTTCCTCTGAGTCACTCACAAGATTACTATATTCTTGGTCCCGCCCTTCCACATGTAGGCCTGAGAACCGGTTTGCTTTTAAAGAAGGGCATGGGGGTCTCCTTGAGTCCCCCTCCCTAAAACCCTTCTCCTTTTGTGAGGGCTGCAGTCCCTCCTGCTTTAATTCTTTAGGATCCTTTTGTCTTTTTTCCCTTTTTCTTTTAGGCCTATTTTCCTCCCCTTTACTGTATGCTGACTCTGATAGACTTTCCTGATGTTGTGTTAGTACTTTGCGTCCTTCCTGGATTAAATCAAACCCTCCCTCCTCAAGGCAAGTGCGCACCATCAAAAAGACAAGCCACAAGGGAAGAAGCAATGCAAGCAACCAATAAATATCTAAATCTACAGTGAACAGCATACCGGGGGATATTTACCGACGTCCCCTCTCCGCGTGTTGAGTTCTGGCTCCGGTTCGGCCTCTCGCGCAGGTCCGGTCCCTGGTTCGTTCCCGGGTTACGGCACCACTTGTAGCGACCGTCTACTCGACCAGCGAGAAAGAACGACCACCACACCAGGAGTCTTCTCAGATCACGCTTTATTGGAGAGCCTTTTAGTTGATGGGAGAGCTTGGGCGCGAGAGAGCGTGCACCCGAAACATAGCCGCTTATATACGGAAATAGGAACGCGAGTCGGTCTATTGTTGGTCGCCTGCCTTTCACCGTCACCAGGTGTCATGGGATTGGCTGGGGACTCTACCTGGCTCGCGCATGCGCAAAGCCCAGGCGTACCGCCAAGCACCGTCTAATATGGGGTGGTTACCTCAAAGCTGCAAGGGAGTGGGCGGAGTCTCGCCCCGGCTCCCTACAGTCTTTCTTATAATAAGATGCTTCTAGAACAGCCACAAGCATACATAGGGAATTTGTCCTCCTAAAGGCAAAAATCAAGGCTCAGGGAGCTAAAGTATGCATCTGTTTTTTAAAGCAAAGTTACACAATGCATGACTGATTACTACTACACAATTAAAATAAATTAGGAATCATAATCTTGTTCAATATTGCATTAATTTATTGATTTTTTCCCAATGTCCAATTGAAGTTTACTTGAATGTGAACATATTAGGAAATCAAAAGTATTCAGTGACCCAAGATTGCCTTCAAAGTGCTTTTGAATATTTTTTGTTGTTTATGTATTATCTTAAATTATATTTTATTATTCTTAGGTAGTTTACCAAAACAGTTATCATTCAGTTGTTAAGATGATGCTTTATTCTTTTTGGTCCATTTCTAGATTTTCCTTTGTTTTCATTTTATGTTAAATCTGCAGCAGTCAGGTGCTGGTGTTTTGTTCCTGTAATCCTTGCTACTCAGGATGTTAAGATCTGTGGATTGCAGTTCAAAGCCAGCCTGGGCAGTTAAGTACATAAGACTATTATCTCTAATTAACAATCAGGAAAAAAAAAAACTGGAAGTGGAGTTGGGCTCAAAGTGCTGGAACACTAGCCTTAATCAACAAAGCTCAGAGTGAGCACCAGGTTCCTAGTTCAAGCCCCATGAGCTATCTTCCCCCTGCAAATAAGAAAGACCTACAAATTGATTTCTCCGTTTTGTTTTACCATAATCCAATAAACTTAAACTCACAATGATATTTTGAAAATACTCAAAGATTTGAGAAAATTTAAATTCTTTGTAACCTTTGAGAAATCCAGTTGTATGATAGCTTTTAGTTCAATTTCTTGATCATTACTTAATTATAATTTATCATTTTTGTAACTCAGAAATCAATTATTTAGGTTTTATAATAATCATCACATATCATTTAAAAACAAATCTTTAAAGAGAATATCTTAAAATGATAAAATATTATTTATTCTAATTTTTCACACCTTTAGCCTGATGAATTATGTTTCAAGAAGTTATATGAGCTCGGCGCTGGTGGCTCACACCTGTAATCGTAGCAACTCAGGAGGCTGAGAAGGGAGGATTGTGGTTCAAAGCCAGTCCAGGCAGGAAATTCCGTGAGGATATATTTCTTTTGTTTCTGAATCCACTATTCTAAGATACTTTGTTACTGCTATTCACGGTAAGAAGCTGCACTGTCTCCATTTAAAGAATGTTTGTTTAACTCATTCTGGTTCATTCTCCCTGTATTTTTTTCATACAGTTTAAGATTAAGTTGTTTATAAGAAGAAGAAGAAGAAATATAATATACATCTCCAAATGCATTTATTCCTAATTAAAAATTTATGTTGGAATTATATTCACTGATATAAATGAAAACAGATTTCCTCATAAAGTGGCTTCAATGTCCAACAATGAAGGAAGGGACTTAATTAATTATTTTTCTGTTCTTTCCCTTTTCCTTTCTTTTTCTTTCCATTCCTTTCATTTCTTTTTCTTTTCCTTCGTCAACTTTTCTCTTCCTTCCTCTCCTTTTCTTTCCTTCTTCCTTTCCTTCCCTTCTCTCTCTTCTCTTGCTCTCTCATTCTCCTCCACTTTCCCTCTCCCCCTCTGCCCACATCTCTCTCTCTCTGTCCTCTTTCTACCCTACTCTCTAGTCCAAGACTGGGACTCTAAGTAGCTGATGCTTTCACTCTCAATAGAGCTCTACTAACTGATATTTGTTCTTTCCTTCTGCTGAGATAGCAGATAATTAAATTATTACTTCTTCCTTCTTCCTACTTCAAATTTCAAACCTTAAATATATCCTAGTTTTTGCCTATAAATTTGCTTTACCATTGGGCCGGTGATTTCTTGGCATCTGCAATCCTCTGGACTTCTCATCTGCCTTTGGGAATCTGAAAATTGGCCTTGGAAAACTTGTGTCTTGGTTTCTTTTATGAAAGGAGTACTGTAAGTGAATCTCTCTCTTATACTCCTCAAAATAAATTACTGTACATTGCTAATGATAAATTTCTAGGTTTGTTGCTGTTTTCAGTTTCCCATTTTTGTTTATTAAAATATATTTTTTTGTGCCAGTAGTGGGGTTTGAATTCAGAGTCTCATGCTTTTAAGCTGATGTTCTGCCACTGAACAACAACCCCTCATCCTAGTTTGCTCTAATTATTCTTGAGTTAGGGTCTGTCTTTATGCCCTGACTGACAGAGACCACAAACTTCTAACTTTCCCACCACAGCTGATACCAATGCTGCCCATTATTAATTGACACGAGTAATTCCCTAGAACTTATAGGTGTGAACCACGAGGTGTTGGCTTCACTGCTTCCTTCTAGTGGTGACATTCTCATATGAAGTTATGTCTGACAGGACTATAAATCTAACTTCTAATGATAACAATAAGGTTCCACATCGTACCTGTCGTGCCAACTACAGTACACCTTAGTGAAACAAGCATTATTACACAAGGAGGCAACCTCTAGTTATAAGTGTATACGTAGATTATGTACAATTCACTCAGTCAATGATACTAAATCATGCTGAAAATTATACAGGCAAAGGAAAGATGAAAATATGAAGTGCTTTAAAAAAAACAAATAATGGTAACATCCTTGTTACTAGAGGTATAGCAAATTTTTGAGATTGTACTTTCCAGGCATACTGTTCAAATAAGATTATATATTCGAACCTGTGGAGTTCCATTTTTAAATGCCACCCCTCTTATGGGAGTTTATGTCACCATTCTACAAGAAGGAGGTGATTTTTCAGATAAACTCATAGAAAGATAGGTAGGTAGGTAGGTAGGTAGATAGATAGATAGATAGATAGATAGATAGATAGATAGATAGATAGATAGATAGATAGATAGATAGATAGATAGATAGATAGATAGATAGATAGATAGATATACACACAGAGATTGATAAAATAGATAACATATTTACATTTTTATTTGCTTTATTTTAAAAGATAAACAAACTTCAATTTTCCTATTCTCACTTTTATATAGGAACTATATCTACTATAAGCAGATAAATATTTTGATTAGATGTTGTACATCTGTGAGAAATGGTTTCAAATTCAGTACTGTTTTTACCTGTCCAAAAATTCTTTAAAATATAAAGCGATGTTCAATAGACTATTTCTTTAGAAAAACAGATGTCAGTACATGTGTGAAGGCAGTCTAAGGAATCTCAGGGAAACCTGTTGATTAAAAGGGGATTGAGAGAGTGAGGAAAGAAAATGAAATGGAGAGAGATATTCTGGGCAAAATATAATATATGCACATCTAAATTACCATAGTGAAATCCCTTAGTGGACTTAATATGCACTAGAGAAAGAAAGAGAAAGAAAAGAGAGAGAATGACAGGAAAGTAAAACTAGTTCCAGTATGAGTGGAGGGATTACTGAGAGAGCAGAAAATACCAAATAAAATGCCACAGTGATTCTAAATCAAGCACCAACATTTCTTTTGTTGAGCTGAAACCCCATTGTACAATTACTTGAAGATAATTCAGAAAAAAGTAAAAAGGAAGAGAATCAGCTTTCACACATGCAAAATTTGCCTAATATTCCAAAGCTTTTATGCTTTTATTGTCAGAATGGTATTTCCCAGGGACCTTGTGTTTTAACCAATCTAAGTCCATTTCAACTGAAAAAATCCAAAGAAATGAAAGTCCTATCTGACTGTTTGTATATACACATGTGTATTAGCTAGGGGGGGAAAGCTCACATTTTATTGAAGAATATAAATTTTTTTATCTTCTTTACACTTTTATGGATATAAATTATTCTTCTTGTCTATGATCATGAGAAACATTCCTGCTCCCCACACTATCACATCTGTGCTCTTTGCAAACCTTTGTCCAATGTTTTTATTAATTCAATTTAATAGAACCTTTTTATGGTAACCTTAAGAGTTTAATATCTCCTCCATGCAATGACAATATCACCTACAGGCTCCACTGGGATTAAACTGTACTGGTTCAATATGTCTGTTGGAACCCATGAAGAGAGGAAAGGGGAAGGAGGGAGGGAGCAGCAGCTACACAAATCCGTCTTTTCCCTCTCACCAACAAGTACTGCAGTTGCTTAAGACAGTCAATCCAAGCCATTTGCAGAGAATTTCAGTGGTTGCTAAGGTAATATGTTGCTCGCTCAAAGCTTCTTAATAATATTAATCTAACTTTGATCATGTCAGAGGCTAGCAATCTTCAATTCAAAAATGTCTCTCCTCCTGACAGACATTCTGCATATTTTATAGATCTGATCAATACGTTATTAGTCAACAACCTGACGCTGGCTCATGAATTAATCCTTTTTTGTCAACCCAGCAGTTTATAGTCTTCTGTAACCTCATTCCCTCATTGTAGATGTTACCTGGCTTAATCCAATTAAGATAAAATTAACTTTTCCCCCTCATGGTACTCTCCTTCTATGTTAATTTAAGTCTCCAAGGACAGCGACTCCAGGCAAATAATTTTATGCTTAACCTTTTATGTGCAATATTAAAGTGGTATGTATATATGCATGGGAAATCAATGAGCTGTCTTTCCATTTTCATCCTTCTTTAACAGTGCTGGAAAAATTCCATGTGGACACAGAGAGTGATATATTTATTTAGGTTGTGAAAAAAACTCTGTCACTTCAGCTTTGTATTTAGTATCTGTAGTGTCTTTGTCTTTTTTGAAAGGTAAATTAATAATAGGTGGTGGCAGCACTATCAGAGTTATTGTAGATATGGCACACCAAGGATGTTTTTAACAGTTTGCAATATGCAAAAGTAATCATGTATGCTGCTGCAACTCATGTGGCATATGACATTACCTGCTAAGAAAAAGAAAAAGGTGGGAAATATTATTTAATTTTGCATAAGAACATTAATAGACTGCCTGTACTTCTGGGAAAATACAAAGATTCCACTTGGATAACAGAACAAGATTTCTTCGTAAACATCTAGCATACATTTATTTGAGGTTCAGTTTTAAAGTCTAGTCATCTACAGGCCAACATTTGAAAAGAATTTGTCTCTCAGGCAAAATGGTTTCTATTTCCTCTCCTTTCCTCCCTAATCTCATGCACTTCCTCCACACACCTGTCCACACATGCCTCCATACACCCCCTTAGATGCCATTTTGGTATCTAACTTCTTTGAAGTCATTTAGGAGAGCTTACTTTTCCTTTCCAAGTAACACCTAAGTCTGAAAAAATACATAAATGGCAAATCATTGCCACTGAAGTGAAATGTAAAGAAATATATTGCCTCCTCATAGACTTGTAAGTGTAAAATTCTTTGCCTATATAAGAGAGGAATGAAATGTCTATTGGAACAGAATTATCATTTTATTTCTGTAAACATTAACTCTATAGGCTTTTGGTTGTATTTGATTAAGTATAATAAGCAATGTTTATTTTTTTGTTTTTGTTTTTTTTGTCCGTCAAGAGGCTTGAACTCTGCACCTGGGTACTACCTCTCAGTTCTTCAGCTCAAGGTGAGTGCTCTACCACTTAAGCCACAGCACCACTTCCAGTTTTCTGAGTGGTTTATGGGAGATAAGAGTCTCACAGAGGAGGGAGTTCCGGGAAGATGGTGGAGGAGAAGCTGGAATCTGAACAAGCTCTCACATAGAAAGCAGTTTTAGAGTTCCAGTGAACAGTCCTAAGCCAGAGAATCACACCAAGTGTGCCATCACAGGACAGAGAGTTAGACAAGAGAGGAGAAGCCAAGGAAACACATCAGCTGCCGCTGCGGCGGCAGGGTCGCGGCAGCGACCACCGCCGCGGGGTCATACCTGAGACACAGAGAGTCCGGGACGAAGGAGCCAGACGCAGCGGACGAGCGGATTCTACTCAACACCAACAAGAACCGACAAGGAGCGGACATCTTCATCCTGCAGTTTGCAGACCAGAGATGACCCAGGATCCAAGACTCGGCGTGAGTACAAGCCAGACCTCCTCAATCCTTCTCAGGGAGCAGAGCAGGGAAGGCCACCCCTCCCCCCCCAGCACCGGTGATCTCCATCTTGGATACCGACAAAGCTCGGAGGAGCTGCTAGCTCCACCTCAGGCCTTGGAATAAAACGAGTCATTTAGCAGGTCACAAGAACTTAACAGCGACGTGACCTGCCAGACTCAGCTCCATCCAGGGAAAAGTCACCCAGCTCAGGCGCCAGCCATTGGACGGCCTTGCCTCACTGGGTAACCAGAGCCAGAGGCTGCCCCTCCCTCTAGCAGCCACCACAATCAATTGAAAAACAGAAACCCTGAGAATGGCTCCAGGCAGGGCGCTGTGAGCTTTATCACAAAATAGCCCCAGGGAAAAGCTACTGTTTGTTGAAAGCCCTCAACTCTACCCAGAACCTAGCCTCATCACCACATCCCCCTCTTTTGTGATTCTCAAAGCAGATCACCCTCCCAGAAAACTAACCTGGGAGGGGGATCTCAAAAGCTTGGGTAAAGCAGAGCATTTCTCTGCCTCTTCCAACCAACCGACTTAAGAAACCAATCAAGCCACAGGACCTCAAGCTGACCAGAGACTCCAACAAGAGACTGGGTACAGACAAAAGGGAGATACAGGATTCTTCCCACTCCTCCCCCGCCCAAAAAAAAATCAAAAGACTTTTTTTTCTTTTTTTTTCTTCCTCTTCTTTTCTTTTTTTTTGCTTGTTTTTTTGTTTTTTGTTACCATATATATATATATATATATATATATATATATATATATATATATATATATATATATATATATATATATATATATAACTTTTTTCCCTTCTAAAAATTTTATTAATCTTTAATTTTTGCCTCTTCTAAAAAATAATTGTTTTCCAGTAACTTTTTTTTTCTCATCTTATAATTTTTATTTTAGGAATATGTGAATGAGCGTTTTCCTTTCTTTTCTTGTCTTCTTGTCCAAAGAAACCATAACCATAACCAATCAACTAAGTCATTTGAGAACAAACACTGAACACCAAATTAAGGAAGTAAAGAAATTCATACAAGACCTAAAACAGAGCTTCAACAAAGAAATTGAAGCCATCAAAGCTGACCAATTAGAAGGAAAAGAGATAAAAAACAAAGTAGAGAGTCTTGACAGCAGGTTAGACCATGCAGAAGATCGAATCTCAGGGATTGAAGACAGCCTAGATATTATAGAGAAAGAACATACAACCATCCAAGACAAGTCCAAGAAATATGATAGATCTATCCAACACCTGCAAGACACCATCAGAAGGCCTAACCTAAGGATAATGGGTGTAGAGGAGCACCTAGAAATAGAAGTTAATGGTCTAGGAAATTTGTTTAACAGGATCCTAGCAGAGAACTTCCCAAACATACAAAAATATAGGCCTACTCAGATACAAGAAGCTTTTAGAACCCCAAATAGACCAGACCAGAATAGGACATCCCACCACCACATTATAATCCACACAGGATCAACCCAGACCAAGGAAAAGATCCTTAAAGCTGTCAAGGAGAAAAGGGTAATCAACTATAAAGGGAAACCAATTAGAACCGCCTCAGATTTCTCAGCAGAGACAATCAAAGCAAGAAGAGCCTGGAATGACGTATGCCATGCCCTAAAAACAAACAACTATCAACCAAGAATACTGTACCCAGCTAAACTCTCCTTCATAACTGAAGGCCAAATAAAAACCTTCCATAGCAAAGAAAAATTGAAACAATACATCTCCACCAAACCAGTGCTACAAAAGATTCTTAAAGATGTCCTACACATAGAAAACCAACAAGACCGCAACAAAGGCCAAGAAACTGCACCCAAACTGAGAATCCAAGAACCTTAGGAAGAACCCAGTTTTCACATACCCCAAGAAGGTGGATAACATGGCAGGAACTCCGAAATACCTCTCAGTCCTATCTCTTAACGTTAACGGACTGAACTCTCCAATTAAGCGACATAGACTGTATAGTTGGATTAAAAAACAAGACCCTTCTATTTGCTGCCTGCAGGAGTCACATCTTGCCCGTAAAATCAAACACATTTTCAATGTTAAAGGCTGGAACAAAATCTACTAAGCAAATGGCCCTCATAAACAGGCGGGAATTGAAATCCTAATATCAGATAAAATAGACTTCAAATTAAAATTCGTGAGTAGAGATAAAGAAGGTCGCTACATACTAATTAAAGGATCTCTCCTTCAGGAGGATATTACAATTGTAAATATCTATTTGCCAAACAATGGAGCACCCAAATTTATTAAAGAAACACTACTTTCCCTCAAATCCCATATAGATCCAAAGACATTAATTGTTGGGGATTTTAACACACCACTCTCCCCACTAGATAGATCAACTCGGCAAAAACTCAACAGAGAAACCGCAGATCTAAACAGCTGCATAGATCAACTAGACTTAACAGATATTTACCGAACATTTCACCCAGCAGCATCAGAATACACGTTCTGCTCAGCAGCACATGGAACGTTTTCTAAAATAGACCACATTTTAGGCCACAAAGCAAACTTGTCTAAATTCCGAAACATTGAAGTTTTACCTTGCATTCTCTCTTACCACAAGGGAATAAAATTAGAACTCAACACCAAAAGCCACCAAAGAAAGTCCGGTATCACATGGAGGCTGAACAACACACTGCTGAATCATGAGTGCGTCATGGAAGAGATTAAAAAGGAAATTCATATGTTCATGCTCTTCAACAAAAATGAACACACAAATTACCAGCTCCTCTGGGACACAGCAAAGGCAGTACTCAGAGGCAAGTTTATATCTCTGAGCTCCTACATCAACAAATTGGAGAGATCTGAAATGAACAATTTAATGACACATCTAAACCTCCTTGAAAAAGAGCAACAAGATAAACCCCAATCCAGTAGACGGAAAGAAATAATCAAAATTAAATCAGAATTAAATGAATTAGAATCCAAAAAAACTATAGAAAGAATCAACAAAACAAAGAGTTGGCTCTTCGAAAAACTTAACAAAATTGATAGACCCTTAGCAAACCTTATCAGAAAAAGGAGAGAACACACCCAAATTAATAAACTCAGAGATGACAATGGAAACATCACCACGGAAACAACCAAGATTCAGAACATTATAAGGGAATACTTCTCAAAACTTTATGCTAATAAGTTTGAGAACTTGACAGAAATGGACCTTTTCCTAGCAAATATTGACTTGCAAAAACTAAACCAAGATGAGTTAAACCAGCTTAACAGGCCCATATCAAGCATTGAAATAGAAACAACAATAAGAGACCTCCCAGCTAAGAAAAGTCCAGGACCAGATGTTTTTACAGCGGAATTTTACAAGGCCTTCAAAGCAGAGCTCACACCAATACTCCTCCAGCTCTTCAATGAAATTGAAAGAGAAAGCTCACTACCGAACACATTCTATGAAGCCATCATAACCCTCAAACCAGGCAGGGACTCATCAAAGAAAGAGAACTATAGACCCATTTCTTAGATGAACATTGATGCAAAACTTCTCAACAAAATTTTGGCCAATCGACTTCAACAATTCATCCAAAAAATCATACACCATGATCAAACAGGATTCATTTCAGGGATGCAAATCTGGTTCAATATACGCAAATCAATTAATATTATTCATCACATCAACAGGAGCAAGAATAAGAACCACATGGTTATCTCAATAGATGCAGAAAAAGCATTTGACAAGATCCAACACCCCTTTATGATGAAGGTTCTGGAAAAATTAGGAATCCATGGAACATTCCTCAATACAATAAAAGCTGTATATGACAAACCTACAGCCAGCATTGTACTCAATGGTGAAAAACTAAAGCCATTTAATCTTAACTCAGGAACAAGACAAGGATGCCCAGTCTCTCCACTTCTCTTCAATCTAGTATTAGAATGCCTAGCTACAGCAATAAGACAATATGCAGACATAAAGGGGATCCAAATAGGGCAGATGACATGATCTTGTATTGAAAGAATCCCATAGACTCCACTCCCAAATTACTCAAGCTGATTCAAAACTTTGGCAAAGTAGCAGGTTATAAAATTAACCCCCAAAAATCAATGGCTTTTCTATATGCCAACAATGAGAAAAGTGTGGCTGAAATTAGGAAAGCAACTCCATTTGTAATAGCCCCACAAAAAATAAAATACCTAGGAATTAACTTAACCAAAGAAGTGAAGGACCTCTATGATGAAAACTTTAAAATATTGAAAAACGAAATCAACATAGAACTTAAAAAATGGCAAAACCTCCCAATCTCCTGGATTGGCAAGAGTAACATCGTGAAAATGGCAATACTTCCCAAGGCTGTCTACAAATTGAACGCGATACCTATCAAAATTCCAACCTCATTCTTCAAGGAAATAGAAGAGGCAATCCAAAAATTCATATGGAACAATAAAATACCCCGAATAGCAAAAACGCTCCTCAACGGAAAGAACACTGCTGGAGGAATATCAATACCAAATTTCAAACTCTACTATAAAGCCATAGTAATCAAAACAGCTTGGTATTGGCATAAGAGCAGACCTCAGGACCAATGGAATAGAATTGAAAACCCAGAAATGAACCTACAGACCTATAGCCATCTAATCTTCGATAAGGAAGCTAAAACAATAGAATGGAATAAAGACAGCGTCTTCAGTAAATGGTGCTGGCAAAATTGGTTAATTACATGTAGAAAACTAAAGCTAGATCCTTATATGTCACCCTGCACCACAATCAACTCCAAATGGATCAAAGACCTTGAACTCAAAGCAGACACTCTGAATACATTACAGGATGGAATAGGAGAAACCTTAGGTCTCTTGGCTCAGGCCGAAATTTTCTGAATAGAGACCCGGAAGCACAACAAATCAAAGAAAGGTTGGACAAATGGGATTGCATACAGTTGCAGAGCTTCTGCAGGGCAAATGACATAGCTAGCAAGATCAATAGAAAGCCCACCGATTGGGAGAAGATCTTTACTAGCCATACAACGGACAAGGGTCTCATATCTAAAATATACTTGGAACTCAAAAAATTAAACCACCCAACAACAAATCCTCAAAGAAACAACTGCCCAATAAATAAGTGGGTGAAAGACTTAAAGAGAAGCTTCTCTGAAGAAAAAAGAAGGATGGCCAATAGACACATGAAGAAATGTTCAACATCCCTAGACATAAAAGAAATGCAAATCAAAACAACATTGAGATATCACCTCACTACAGTTAGAACAGCAAAAATCAAGAACTCTAACAACAACAGATGCTGGAGGGGATGTGGACAGAAAGGAACCTTACTTCATTGTTGGTGGGAATGTAAACTTGTTCAACCACTTTGGAAAGCAGTATGGAGGTTCCTCAAAAGACTTCACATAGATCTCCCCTATGATCCAGCAATACCACTTTTGGGCATTTACCCAAATGTTTACAAACAAGACCACACTAAAGCTACCAGCACAACTGTAGCGACCATCTACTCGACCAGCGAGAAAAAACGACCACCATACCAGGAGTCTTCTCAGATCACGCTTTATTGGAGAGCCTTTTAGTTGTAGGAGAGGTTGGGCGCGAGAGAGCGTGCACCCGAAACATGGCCACTTATATAGGGAATAGGAACACGGGTCTTTCTGTTGTTGGTCGCCTGCCTTTCACCGTCACCAGGTGTCATGGGATTGGCTGGGGACTCTATCTGGCTCGCGCACACGCAAAGCTCAGGCGTCCCGCCAAGCACGGTCTAATATGGGGTGGTTACCTCAAAGCTGCAAGGGAGTGGGCGGAGTTTCGCCCCGGCTCCCTACAGTTCCCCCTTCTTTGTTTTTTGGCAACAGGTAAGAGTAGAGGTTGGGCCTCTGTCTAAGACATTAATGAGAGGACCTTGCACTGGCCTTAGCCTGAGGGGTGCCTTCCCCAGTGATGACCAGGCCCTTCCGATGCCTTTTTTGCAGAGGTGGGATCTTGGGCTTCAACCCACTTGCAACCCAGCATGCTTTTCTTGAGGAGATGAAAACCATCTCCTCAATTGCAATGCACTTGCCTTGCACCCTGTCCCAAATTGCAAATTGCATACCTGTCCCGGTGCAATGGGATCCCCTGATCCCTCGGGGTGCTAAGGCTATGCAGAATGGTAAGGCTTAACTGCCTCTTCCCTTCTGGTTTGGGCTCGAGGGCGACAGACCAACCATAGGCAGACCACGCATCCTCCCAAGCAGCAGGCTAAAAACATTCCGACTCCCACCCGCTCTTTGGAAAAGGACACCGCAGAGGCAATCCAGTCAGTAAATTGTAACAGCCCACAGCATCATCGGTTTAGCTATCACAGGGATTGCTATTAGCACTGTTGCTACCAGCAGGAAGATCAGCTGCATCTTCAAGAGGGGGTTCTGCTGCAGTCTCCACCGGCCTGGTCAGTCTCGTTGGCACCCAGTGAGGTACTTCTTGACTCTGTGGAAAAACACAAACAGCTCCTCGTTATTACCGGATCCGTTCCATACCATTTATTATTAATAACATCCTTCCACATAACCATGTCTTTAGTATCCATGGAGTCTCTTGTCATATGCCGATCTGCGGCAGACTGATCGTTGTCATTTAGAATTAAAAAATTAAGGGTAAAGAGCGCAAGAGAAAGTCTTTCCCTGGGGGACGCAGACTCAGCAATTCCCCCTTTTTGATTTTGAAGCATTTCTTTTATGCTTCGATTAGCTCTTTCCACTATACCTTGTCCTTGAGGATTGTAGGGCAATCCGGTGGTGTGGGCAACCTGCATTTGTGCGCAAAAGGCGCGAAAACCATGGGAAGTATAAGCAGGGACATTATCCGTCTTGAGTCTAAGGGGCTTTCCCCAAGCTGCCCAAGCTTCTAAGCAGTGTATTTTGACGTGAGACACCTTTTCTCCTGCCAAATGTGTGGCATGAATGACACCAGAAAAGGTGTCCACAGACACATGTAAATATTTCAACTTACCAAATTCCGTCAGATGAGTAACATCCATTTGCCATAGGGCATTTGGTCTCAACCCCCTGGGGTTTACCCCCACATGGGGAGGATGAAGAAAGGTAACACAAGATTTACAGGCTTTAACAATATCTGTTGCCACATGCCTGGACAAATTATATCTTTTTCTAAGTGTATTAGCAGGTATATGATACAATCTATGAAAGTCTTTTGCCAATTCTACAGGATCAGCAGCAACCAGAGCCATAGCCCGAGTTGCCTGGTCCACCAAATCATTACACTTTGCCATCGGGCCCGGCAACATAGAGTGGGCGCGAATATGTCCAATATAAAAAGGATGTTTTCTGTTTAAGATAAGGGATTGAATCTGTAACAAAACATTAGAAATTGTACTGGCCTGCTTAACTGAAGCAGCAACTTCAAGAGAAGCAACAGCATTTACAACATATAATGAATCAGAAAATAAGTTAAAAGGTTGATCAAATCTTTTAAAAACTTCAAGCACAATTAAACATTCAACAGCCTGTGGGACATTCGGCCGAAAATTAAAGACTACCGTCTGTTTGTGTCCTAGAACAAAAAAGGCACCTTGTCCAGATTTTGATCCATCCGTAAAGATAGTTAGAGCATCAGCCAAGGGCTCCTTTGAAGTGACAACAGGAAAATACACTAAATTTTTGTTAACTATGGCAAGCAGAGGATGCTTAGGATAATGATTATCAATTACATTTGGAAATGAGCAAACAAGAATTGCCCACATATCCATTGTGGCTGCTAAAATTTCAACTTGCTCACGGGTGTATGGAATAATTAATTTATCTAGAATTTTTGCAAAGTGCATCAAACAATACTTTATACCCAATATTGCCTGTTTAGCCACTAATTCAGAAAAATAATGAACAGTTTTTGCTCCCACAGAATTGCCCTGGAGCCACAATAAGGGGCCATTTTGCCAAAGAACCCCCGTGGGATAATTTTTTGTTTTTAATATACACAAATCCATAGGTAATTTTAAATCAACCCGTGAAAGTTGAGCCCTAGACAAAGCTGCCTCAACCTTTTGTAGGGAATTTAGTGCTAAAGGTGTCAGGGATCTAGAGGAGGTGACTTCAGGGTCGCCCTCCAAAATGGCAAATAAAGGTAACAACTCTGACCGAGGGAGATTAAGAAACCCCCTTATCCAATTAATATCTCCTGCCAATTGCTGAAAATCATTAAGTGTTTTATGATGACCAGTTCAAATGGAAAGTTTTTGTGGTTTAATCTGAGTAGGAGAAACAATGGTTCCCAGAAATTGAACAACACTAGTCTGCTGAACCTTCTCAGGGGCAATAATTAATCCTTTATTAGCTAAGGTCTCCGTTACCTGCCCAAACACCTTATGAAGAGTCTCTACCGAGGGAGCAGCCAACAAGATATCATCCATATAATGGACAATCCGTACTTTTGGAAATTTTTCCCTAACAGGGGTTAATGCAGCCCCCACGAACAATTGACAAATTGTTGGGCTATTAGTCATCCCTTGGGGGAGAACTTTCCACTGATAGCGAGCATCCGGGGTTTCATGATTAACAGAGGGCAAAGTAAAGGCAAAGCGCTCCCTATCCTTTT
This sequence comes from Dipodomys merriami, assembly GCF_024711535.1. NCBI lineage: Eukaryota > Metazoa > Chordata > Mammalia > Rodentia > Heteromyidae > Dipodomys > Dipodomys merriami. Next base: position 302,323 of record NW_027204860.1, read on the forward strand.
CATAAAGAGGTATGGAAAAAAAGCAATCCTTAATGTCTAAAGCCAAAATAGGCCACTCTCTAGGTAACGCAGAGAGCCATGGAAGTCCCCTTTGGATGGGTCCCATAATTTGCATCTGGGCATTTACTGCTCTAAGATCATGTAATAATCTCCATTTTCCGGAGGGCTTTCTAATTATAAAAATTGGGGTATTCCAAGATGACACTGAAAGCTCAACATGCCCCAGCTGCAGCTGTTCCTGGACAAGAGTTTGAGCCGCTTCCAATTTTTCTCGAGAGAGGGGCCACTGAGGAACCCACACCACCTTTTGCGTTAACCAAAGTATGGGTACCGCACCTTCAGTGGAAGCTTTGTTTTCAGAGGCCCCTAAGAAAAACCCAAACCCTTCCTGTCCTGTTTAGGAAGTGGCTCTATCGGCTCCTTGCGTCCTTGGAGACGCTGACCAAGCCCCAAGGCTGGCACAAATCCTTGCTGTTTCAACATATTCTGACTGGCCTCAGAATAATCATTAGATTGTTTCTAACACATTTATAAGATTATTTCTTTGCTGTTTTAATGTCCCTACCCCACAGTATAACCCCTGCTTTCACTGTATTTGATATTGGCATAATTTGTGGAGGGGAAGGGTAAAAACAAATCATTTAAATAGGGATACATGTGGACCCACTGCAACAATGAGATGTACAAGTCATTATGTCGAAAACGAACTTTACAACTTTGGTGGGGGGGGAACGGGACGGGGGGACGATGAGATGGGAAGGGAAGCAAGGGGAAACAAAGGAGGAGGCTACAATGCTTGAAAAGAAATGTACTCTTATCTTGCCCATGTAATTGTAACCCCTCTGTACAGTATTTTCACAATAAAAAAAATGTTAGTCTGTGTTTCACCTTAAAAAAAAAAATAATCATTAGTTAAAGTTAGCTTTAGCTGTTGCTGCACATCTCTTCCCCAAAGATTGACAGGGACGTCTACCACAAATGGCTGCATATTTCCAAACTGGCCTTCGTCTGTTCTCCAAGTCAATTCTTTTGCACTTAACTGTGGGGCATCGGCATAGCCCAGCCCTTGTAAGGTCTGGGAGGATTTCTGAGTTGGCCATTGCTTTGGCCACTCCCCTCTTTGGATGATGCTTCGATCTGCCCCTGTATCCACCAGTCCCTCAAATCTTCTCCCTTCCACTTGGAGAGTTAGCATGGGTCTTTGGTCTAAAGTTATGGACAGGCATGTAAGGTCGACTCCAGTGGAGCCTAGCCCTTTATCTCCTCTCTCTATCTCCTTAGCAGGGAAGTTGCCATGAAGAGAAGGCAAAAGCAGAAGCTGTGCAATTCTATCCCCGGGAGAAATGGACACCACTCCATGGGGGACATGACAGAGGGCCTTGATAGTCCCCGTATAGTCAGGGTCAATCCCTCCTGGGAAAATTATTAATCCTCTCATTGTGGAGGAGGAGCGTCCTAAAACTATTCCTACAGTGCCTTCATCTAGGGGTCCTGTCATGTCTGTCTCCACAATCTGGACTCCCATCTGCTGTGTTAATACACGTCCGGAGGTGGCACAGAGGTCCAACCCTGCGGAGCCTGAGGTTGCTCTTCTTGGCTGGGGGGTTGTTGCGAGTGCTGTCTGGGAGCCAGAGTCTGAAATGCCCCATAAACTTTCGGGCCCTGGGGATGAAGGCCCTTCTCTCCGTTTTTTGGCTCCTGTTCCGAATTAGTGTTTGGAGTAATTTGGGGGATAAAATGTCCATTGATGTCTCTAACTGACCTGCATTCGTTGACCCAATGCTTTCCCTTTTTACAACGAGGACACACTCCTGGAGTCCTTGGCGGCCTGGGTATATTTTGTACAGGACCACCATTTTGTGGGCATTGCTGTCTAAAATGTCCCAACTGACCACACCGGAAACACCCTTTTCCTTTACTATCTTTTGCGGCCCCAGCAGCCGACAAGACAGCAGCTGCCAGCCCCGCATTGGTCAGGGGGCCACCTACTTCTCTGCAGGCTTTTAACCAAGCTTCTAGGCTTTGGGTTCTTACTGGGGTAATTGCCCTCTGACATTCCTTGGTGCTTTGTTCAAAAAATGATTTGTTGTACAAATGGCATGGCTGTTTCCAGATTTCCTAATACCCGCTCGGCTGTCTCTAGCATACAGGCAACAAAATCAGAAAATGGCTCATTAGGGGCCTGCATGATTTTTGTTAGATTGCCAGCCACCTCTCCCTTGTTTGGGAGGGCTCGCCAGGACCTGTAAAAAACCTCGTTTACCTGGCGGTACACTTCAAAGGGATATCCTGTCTGGTCTACCGAGTAGATTCCCTGCCCGAGAAGCATGTCCACAGTCCAGTCCGGGTGCCCGTCACGGACATTTTGTCTGTATTGGGCTTGAGCCTTGTCTTGTACAATTGACCGAAAATCAAGGAACTGCCCGTGATTAAGGTAAGTACGGGCCACTTCAAACCAATCCATAGGTGTCATAGCATTAATAGTTAGCCTTCGAAGCAAGGCAGTGGTATAATTGTCCGTCACTCCATAAGTCCTGACTGCCTCAACTAAATCTTTTAACTGGGAGTAGGAAACCGGCTCAAAATTTCTTTCAGCAGTAATGGGATTCTCAAAGACTGGGAAAGCGGCTGCTAATCGCGACCAGGTGTTTTCTTTTATAAAGTGACTCTTCCCTGCCGGCGGGCACGGCGGGGGGCCCGACGGGTGAGGGGCAGCTCCGTTTCCTCTCCCTGGCTGCTGCGGTACTCCCACCCCTAGGGGGCGCCACCCTCCATATCTGTCTGCCTCGTGCTCCGCCGCAGCCTCTTCTAACTCTTCACTATCAGCTGGATCGAGCTGCTCTCCCTCCTCCTCTAACATTTCTTCCTCTGATTCACTCACAAGATTACTATATTCTTGGTCCCGCACTTCCACATGTAGGGCTGAGAACCGGTTTGCTTTTAAAGAAGGGCATGGGGGTCTCCTTGAGACCCCCGCCTCTCTAAAACCCTTCTCCTTTTGTGAGGGCTGCAGTCCCTCTTGCTTTAATTCTTTAGGATCCTTTTGTCTCTTTTCCCTTTTTCTTTTAGGCCTATTTTCCTCCCCCTTACTGTATGCTGACTCTGATAGACTATCCTGATGCTGTGTTAGTACTTTGCGTCCTTCCTGGATTAAATCAAACCCTCCCTCCTCGAGGCAAGTGCGCACCGTCAAAAAGACAAGCCACAAAGGAAGAAGCAATGCAAGCAACCAATAAATATCTAAATCTACAGTGAACAGCATACCGGGGGATATTTACCGACGTCCCCTCTCCGCGTGTTGAGTTCTGGCTCCGGTTCGGCCTCTCGCGCGGGTCCCGTCCCTGGTTCGATCCGGGGTTTCGGCACCACTTGTAGCGACCGTCTACTCGACCAGCGAGAAAGAACGACCACCACACCAGGAGTCTTCTCAGATCACGCTTTATTGGAGAGCCTTTTAGTTGATGGGAGAGCTTGGGCGCGAGAGAGCGTGCACCCGAAACATAGCCGCTTATATACGGAAATAGGAACGCGAGTCGGTCTATTGTTGGTCGCCTGCCTTTCACCGTCACCAGGTGTCATGGGATTGGCTGGGGACTCTACCTGGCTCGCCCACGCGCAAAGTTCAGGCGTCCCGCCAAGCACTGTCTAATATGGGGTGGTTACCTCAAAGCTGCAAGGGAGTGGGAGGAGTCTCGCCCGGGCTCCCTACACACAACTATGTTTATTGCAGCAATATTTACCATAGCTAAGATATAGAACCAACCCAGATGCCCCTCAGTAGATGAATGGATCAAGAAAATGTGGTATATATACACAATGGAATTCTATGCCTCCATCAGAATGACATTTCCCCATTTGTTAGGAAATGGAAAGGTTTGGAAAAAATTATATTAAGTGAAGTAAGCCAGGCCCAAAGAAGCATAGGTCCCATGGTTTCCCTTATTTGCAATATCTAGTATAGGTATGAGTCAAGCGGAAAAGTTCAGATAATGTGATGTTAGGAAAATGAACCCTTAAATATGTATTTTAATGTTTTCGTTTCTTTCATGCATGTGTTTCTAACGCATTTATAAGATTATTTCTTTGTTGCTTTGTATGTCCCGCCCCCACAGTGTAACCCCCGCTTTCACTATATTTGATGTCAGTATAACATGTGGAGGAGATGGGGACAAACAAGTCGTTTAAGGATTCAGGTGGACCTGTTGCAACAATGAGAAGTACAAAATGTCATGTCAAAACCAGCTTTACAATGTCGGTGTGGGGGGGGAGGGGAGTATAATTGGGTGGGTGGAGGGGGGAGGCTGGGAAGGGAGGTGAAGGGTAAACAAAGGAGGAGGCTGCAATGCTTGGTAAGAAATGTATGCATTATCCTGCCCATGTTATTGTAGCCCCTCTGTACAGTATGTTCTCAAATAAAATAAAATAATATTTTTAAAAAAAAAATTGTCTCACAGAGTTTCCTGCCCAGGCTGGTTTTGAACTGCGATCCTCAGTTTTCAGCCTCCTGAGTTGCTAGGTTGCTGGCGTGAGCCACCAATGCCGGCAATAAGAAAAATTTTTACACTGTAATAGAGAAAAGAAATAATGTTCAGCAAAAACCCAAGAACGCTATTATATTTCTGATTGACGCCACATCACAATATATATTCTCTCTATGTTTATACATGTTTTTTGTGTGTTTTGTTTTGGAGTGTGTGTGTGTGTGTGTGTGTGTGTGTGTGTGTATGTGTGTGCATGCACACACACACCGCACCAATCCTGGGGCTTGAACTCAAGGTCTCAAACTCTCACCTGACATTTATGCACATGGCTGGCTCACTACCATTTGAACTTCACCTCCACTTCTGACATTTGTGGGTGAAATGTGCCTATTCTGTCTTCAAACCGTGATCTCCAGATCTCAATCTCCAGAGTAGCTAGGATTATAGCTTTCTGCTGTATGTTTATTTTGAAATCTTTTGATCAAAGAGCAAACATTTGTATATCCTCTATCCATAGCTCATTAACAAGACAGAGGACTCTGTGAAATCCCTGAAACTAATTTCAAGTTTCCTCCACTTAAAAATACATTATTACACTGTATTTCACCTCAATCAGTTATTTAATACTAAATATGATAAATATATTTGAATGAATACATATACATTATTATCTTCAATAATCATTCTTATATTTCAACCTTTCTAAGACTCACTTTTCTCTGTCTTCTTTAGTATTTCTATTTAAAAAACGTATTGTCAGGGTGATGTATAAAGGGGTTAGAGTTACATAAGTAACACAGTGAGTACATTTCTTATTGAACTTGTTACCCCCTCCCTCATTTTTCTCCCACTTTTCTGCCCCTATACTCACTCCCCCCACGTTGTACTAATCATTTCCAACATATTGTCTTGGAGTTTAGCCGTTGTATTAGTTCCTTCCTTGTCCTTTGTCTTATGCAGAGTTTCCATCTAAATCTCAACATTTGACATCTTTCTTCAAAGATAGTTTTGTTGTTAGACAAGTCCTAATTAGGTGTTTTTTTCTTGGTCTATTTACTTTTTTCTAGGGTTATTTTGGCTTCCACTATGGTTATGACGCATTGAATATTAGGGCTGGGATCTGAAATATCTCCCCAACTCTCAGATGCAGCAGGTATTTCTTTCAATGAAGTAGTGTTTGAAGATGAAAAAGTTAGGCGGCGGTATGATTGTGATGACTCTGACTTCATCTCTAGATTTTTTTCATTGATAGTTTCATAAGTTAATGGGATATTACAGTTGGGGGTCGTAGAGCTGTATTAGAGAATTTTGGAGGTGATGGAGAATTTCAGAGGTGGTGGAGACTTTACTAAGTGGTGATGTTTTCAAGAGAGACCTTGCCAAAGGAAATCCGTAACTGACAGACATACCTTTGAAGTGTAATCTTTTCTAATTTTGGCAGATCTTGTCAGGTGTTGTGGTTACAGAAAAGGCAAACTACCCAATCCGCTGTCATTCCTAACCCTTACAGTCAATATTTTCTCCCTAATATGTTACAAAACCTTTGTCTTAATCTACCTACAATTTCATAAGGGAAGTTTTGTATTCATTTATTCTATTTGGAATGTATTAGCATAGCCATGTAGATGTTTTCTCCTCAGTTCTACAATATTCATTTTCTCCTTAAAGATTCAATTCCAGTATGCCCTCAAAAATGTATATTTTCTGTATGTGTTAAATTAAAATGTCAACTTTTCTATTTCGACCCTGTGCATGTTTCCAGAGTTGTCTGAGAACTGGAGGAACTTTTGACCCTAACTTTATATATTGTACTAACTAGTGACTCATTTCATGGACTTGGATTTGAGACAAACCAGAAGGCAATTTTGCATTAGTTAATAAGCACAACATATAGAAAACTGACAGGTTTAGTTTCCACTTGATTGCTCTTTAGCTCTCTGGATATTTATATTGAGTGGAATAATGCAGAGTCACTTTGTCTACATTAACAGAGAAGTGTAAAGATTCTTCTGAGAAGACAAAGAGCTTCCTGAGATCTGGATATTCTGTGTAGTGCTTAATAATCTAAAGTTAAATTATGAGCTTTGCAACCTCTGTAGTAGCTGTGTTTGTGAGTGTTGAGCATTTCTAATGTTTGCCTCAACTTCTTCTTCCTTTAACATATGTTAATTTTATTAAATCCTGCTATGAGTGCACCTTAGGGAATACTATGAGGCCTATGGACTACCTGACCGTATATAATTAATATACATTTAAAACATGCTTGCTTCTTACCCACCCGTGTTTAAACTTGCTGGCTTTTTCCTTTCCTTTCTAGATCAGTCCACTGTTTACAAATATTTTATTTCGTAATTTTGGTGTTGTCAATAGAAAAGTTATTGAAAACATTTAATAAATCCTACTGCTTGAGGGTCAAAATCCAGGGAAATTTAGCACTGAAAAGCAGGAAGAATGGTAACTTCTGCATACAAAATTCTTTCTCATCTCATCAGTGTATCAAGAATTGATTTTACTGAAAGGAAATGTCAAATATCCTAAATTCAAACATAGCAGTTATGCATACTTAGAATCATGCATATTATTTATGTAAGGAAAAAAATAATGCTTAGATAAGGAAATAATTCACACATTTATACTACTTCAAGATATTCTCATCTTCGTTGCCTTATTGCAAGACTCCAACACTGCCTATGCTTTATTTGGGGCTTTAGAAAATGTCAAATCACTATGAAAAATTAGAAGCCATTTTTATCCATTATATTCTAAACCGAAAGAAATAATCTATCATTTTTTCCCACTGAAGTGGTACTCTAATGAAAAAGGAAGGGAAAATAATGACTAGGTAGATAAGCTACCAACAGTCCTAAGGGAGTGGATTCAGACCAGTTCAGTTGGGTTTCGTTCATGAAATAAAAATCCAGAGCACCCAGCAAATTTGACCACATGTGTTTAGTTCTTGCCCCAGATCCCCTTGGTAACCCGTGAAAAGAGAGACCAGAGTTGTATCTCACATGACTCGATGACAGGCTATACCCTTTGGCACAGAACAGAAGAACAGGTGCCTTCTTGCTTAACTGCTTACTACCTGCATGGCTTCTTTTTAATTGGCACCTGCCCCTTGTTCAAGTGGTGGGTTGTGCAGCTGAGTAGCTATCCCCCACCAGCCTCATTCAAAAAGATGCCAGGCTTTCTTTCTAAGCTTAGATTTTAGCTGGATTCATTTGTAGAAAACATCCATGTAAACTTTTCACCTGAAAAAAAAAAGATGAAAGACAATTTCACGTAGAGAAATCATCGAGGGGCCCAAACAAGGAAGACAGTTGGAGAGAGATGATTTACAAATCTGTTCTGCTAGTTCTTCTAACTTCAAAGAAGGCTAAAAACTTTTGGGGAGAGTCATAGAGGTTGAAATAAAGCATATAGTCTGGAGACTTTTTAAAAAAATGGACTGATGCCTATAGTACACTGAAACTGATGAAGATATTTTCTCCCAGAAAAGAATGTTAATATTAACTAAAAATACAAAAAAGTAAAGACAACCCCAACAATATGTCAAGAGAACTGAAATAAGAATTTCTTAATTGAACATCTGTCAAAATAAAAAATGTGTGCTACATGCCAGTGCCTTTTATCTGTAATCCAACCTATTCAGCAGGCTGAGAGCTGAGGATCATGGTCAAATCCAGCCTGAGCAGAGAAATCAGAGTGACAGCCTCAAAATGCAGAAGTGGCACTGTAGTTTAAGTGGTTGAGTGCCAGCCTTGAGCAAAGGGACAGTGCCCAGTTCCTCAGATTAATTTACAGAAAGAAAATGTGTCAAAATATTTTAACTGTTGCTATAATATTTATGTTTTAGTGATTATTTTTGTCCTAGTACTAGGGTTTGAACTCAGGGCTGTATTTTTTGTAACGGTTAACACCCTACCACTAGAACCTTACCTTCACTTATGGTTTTATGCTGGTTAGTTGAATAAACATCCCTTGGTTTTGTCTTACTGACTGGTTTCAAACCTCCATTCCCAGATGTCAGCCTCCCAAGTAGTGAGCCACCAGTGCCTAGCAACATTTTCATTTAAAGTAAAATTCAGCTGATGCACTAGTATTTCTAGTTTAAGATTTGTAGTGATATGTTCATTCAATGATCACAGATCACCATTTTTTCACTCCACTCTGACACTCTTAATTCATATCTGTTTCCATAACATGCAACTCACCTTTAGATAGAGACAATGTGATTATATACCTTCTAGAGACTACCTGACTTACTATCCTGAAATTAATAAATTCTTTGTAAATTGAAAGGTGAAAGCTATTTTTTAATACCTGCATTATTTTTCTCATTCTGTACATTATATTAGACCCTAAATACTAGGATCTAGTGAAGGAACTGAGCATTAACTTTATTAGGTTATTGATGTTAAATTTGTAATTAATCATTGTTGAACATCTCATTCATTGACTGCTTGTATGACCTCATACAGATATCAAGTTTTTGGAAAGCATGCCAGTATTCTGCTCGGTTACTTGGGTAGTGAGGTGTAACTGACTATGACTATCACAAGGTATTTTCATATGTTGGGTTCAGATGCATTCTACCATCTTTACCATTCTATGTTTTCAGAATGTGTCCTGGCCTACAGCTATCCACATGACCCACTGGGCTAATCTGCAGTGCCTACCGACACAGGTGTTTTTCTTCACATGCTTCGTGAGCATTTTCGGTAGAGTTGAGGAGTGCATCCATTTTTCATAGGTCTTATGAAAAATTAAATGGTTTGCACAACATGGTGAAACATTATGGGAACAACTAAGGCTTAATATTATTAACATATAACATTATTTTTATTAAAACATAAGCACCTGTCTATTACACTATTAAGTTTAAAAAGAAGATAAAAAGAGCACAAATAATCTGGATAAAAAACATATGTATACTTTTTAGGAAAAAGGATATTGTATTTATTTCAACTGTGAGGTATCTCAAATAGCTTCTATAATCCTTTGAGGTTTTTGGAAAAGCATAACTTATATACTTGATTCTATATTTATTATAAGTACTTATTTTATTACTCAGATTAAGAGATGTTGGCGAGAAAAGACTCATTAAATATAGTTTGAAAATCTGTCACTTGATGACCTAATTGAAGGGGACTATTTATAATAATGATGAATATCTATACATATTAATTTATTCAATTGGATTCTGAGCTTTTAAACAATCCAATAAAATACTTGTTTAGTTTTAAATAGCATCATGAGTTAGAATTTCACAATTAAGTGATTAATTGCATGAATAACTTAGCAGAATGCTTATTACACATTAACATTATAACAAGATAGTATTATTGCTATAGTCATCTTTATCAATACATTAGCAATAGTAAGAATAGCAATGGCATTGGTATTCATCAGTTTAAAAGTTCATATTTTAATAAAAAAGTTTTTAATATATGAATCCTATTTGATTTTAAATTATGTGAAATCAACACAATAAGAAATGAAGTGCATAGTAAGGGCAATGGTAATCTTATGGTAATATGAATATTTTCCTGCAGACATTTGTCCTGTAGATGTGTGTGTGTGTGTGTGTGTGTGTGTGTGCACGCGCGCGTGTGTGTTCATTCTATAGGATACACATTCTATATCATATATACACCGACACATTCTATAGGCTAAATATTTTAAACATACATAATCTATCTATGAATCAATCAATCTATCTATCTATCTATATATCTATCTAGGGATATTCTCAGATATAATATTTCCAAATGTTATTTAACAGTAAGAATAAATCTTCTCAGTTCAATAAAGATTGTTCTTTAACCTTTTATCATTATGTTTATGTGTTCTTACCATTCTTACTGAGAATTGATATTTGAAAACTTCTTCTTTTTTAATTTTTATTTATTTTTATTGTGAAAATACTGTACAGAGGGGTTACAATAACATGGGCAAGATAATGAGTACATTTCTGATCAAGCATTGTAGCCCCCCCCCCTTTGTTTCACCCTCCCATCCCTTCCCAGCCGTCCCCATCCCCGCACCCAATCCTCCCCCCCCGCCCACCAAAGTTGTCTAGTTAATTTTCAACGTGACAACTTGTACTTCTCATTGTTGCAACGGGTCCACCTGTATCCTTATTTAAACGACTTGTTTTTCCCCTTCCCCTCCACCAATTATAACGACATCAAATACAGTGAAAACAGGGGTTATACTGTGGGGGAGGGACATACAAAGCAACAAAGTAATAATCTTATAAATGCATTCGAAACAAATGCATGAAAGAAAAAAAAACATTTGAATACATATCTTAGGGTTCAGTTTTCTAACATCACCTTATCTGACCTTTTCTGCTTGACTCATACATATACTAGATGTTGCAAATAAGGGAAACCTTGGGACCTATGTTTCTTTGGGCTTGGCTTACTTCACTTAATATAATTTTTTCCAAGTCTTTCCATTTCCTTAAAAATGGGGCAATGCCATTCTTTCTGATGGAGGCATAGAATTTCAAAATTATCGAAAATATTGAGATTTTACAGACATGTATAGGCATATCTCTAAAATATGCAGCAATAAACACAACACACCATTTTTTAACCAGGTGCACATTCTTGTTCTTTTGCAGTAGGTAACATATGCAATCAATCCATACAACAAAAAGGAATGGATATAGAAAATAAGGCATGATGCAGTATTCTAATTAATACAATATTTTGTAGAGTCATCAGATTTTTTAAGTTTACATTTTTCTTTTACTTTTGTTTGTAGGTGTGGTTTAATGCATATGTGTGTGTGTGTACAGTGACTTAAACTCAGAGCCTTGTGTTCTTGTTTGCCTTTCTTTGCTCAGTCTGGCAATTTATCCCTTGAATCACCTCTGCTTCTGGGGTTCTGCTATTTAGTTTTTAAAAAAAGTGTCTTGGATTTATCTGCCTGAACTGGTTTTGCACCTCGGGTTTTAGAGCTCAGCCTGGTGAATAGTTAGGAGTACAGAAATGAGCCACAGGCAACTAACTTTAAGCTTACTATATAAGCACTTACCTTAGCAGATAACAATTTCTAACCTACAAATTATTAAGCAAACTAAGATGTTATTGCACTTTCTCTTTTAAATATCCAACTTTGAAACTTTGCTTTGAGTTATCCACAATTTTTTTGCAATCACATTGTCTTCAGAGTATGAAAATATATTTCAATTCCTTCCATACTAGTTCATCCATATATATTAGGTGCTATAAGAAACTGGGCATTTTGTCAGATAAAGGACAATTTGCGCAAGTGCCATCCTGTGTTCTTTTTTCTTTAAATCAAGTAATCGTGGCTAAGTACTAGGTTAGGGTAACACATTCTACGATTCTTCATGATGTCTTTCATTCCACAGGTAACATTTGAAGTTAAGTTTGCAGTATCTAGGTGTAATTAATTTAGCATGGTAGTTGGCCCATACATCAATTTCTGAGAATTTTTTTTTGTTTTTTATTTGTGTAACTTGGGAAATTTTCAATAGGTTTGAATTAATTCTGCCATAATATTAGATGCCTAAATTTTAGTGAAACTTACATAACATGAATGTAAGCATTGATGTATAATAATTTTTATATTGCTTTTTTTAAAACAATAAGTTTTTAATTTTGGAAATAATGTACAAAGGGGTTACAATCAAATGAGCAAGGTAATGAATACTTTTCTTTCTTTCTTTCTTTCTTTTTTGTAGGGTCCATTCGTGGGGTCTGAATTCTGGGCCTGGGCGCTGTCCCTCAGCTCTTCAGCTCAAGGATAGCGCTCTACCACTTGAGCCAAGGCGCCACTTCCAGCTATTTTCTTTCTGCTTATGTGGTGCTAAGGAATCGAACCCAGGGCCTCAGACATTCAATGCAAGCGCTCTAATACTGAGCCACCTTCCCAGCCCATGAATATGTTTCTTATCCATCATTGTTGCCTCCTCCTTTGTTTCCCCTTACCATCCCTTTCCTCCCATCTCCACAACTACATTTCTTCCTCCCCTCTTGCCTAAATTGTAAAGTTCGTTTTTCGACATAGCATCATGTACAACTCATTGTTGCAATGGATCAACCTGTATCCCTATTTAAACAATTTGTTTTTTCCCTTCCTTTTCCCAAATTATACCAACATCAAATAAGTCAAAACAGAGGTTATACTGTGGGGGAGGGACATACAAAGCAACAAAAAAATCACATGGTACCTTATAAATATGTTTGAAACAATATCAAGAAGGAAAAAAAAAATTGTGTCCTTATCTTGGGGTTCATTTCACTTAACATCATGTTATCTGACCTTTTCTGCTTGTCTCAGACATATACTAGTTATTGCAAATAAGGAAATCCATGGGACCTATGTTTCTTTGCACCTGGCTTACTTCACTTAATATAATTTTTTTCCAAGTCTTTCCATTTCCTATAATTCTAAAGAAAGATAATATTAGAAGTGAACTCATAAAAACAGAATTTTCTCTGATTTTTAAAATCATCTGACAGTTGGCTAAATCAAATGACTTTATGAATCCAAAATGAGTAATAAACTAGGCATCTTTAAACTACCTTAAAATGCTTTTTCTAATTTTCATGATTCTCTGAAAACTCTCTGGAACATAATTAGGTAAATATTTGAGAACTTTTTCTAAAAATATCAAAAAATATTGAGTTTTCATTTATACATGGCATAAGAGAATATTTATTCCATAAACAACAAATACTAAAAAAAGAATATATCATAAAATGACCATTGAAATTCATCAAATTGAACTTTTATTACCAGTTGGAAATTCTTTATACATCTCTTCTAAATTTACATGCATATCACATTCATCACAATAACACAAACACACACTAACTTGATATTTAATTGTTGTCTTCATTTTACATGGATTGTGTGTACATTTTCTTGATTGCTGTTATAGCTACTGTAGCAGTTTGAAAGGCAATCACTAAAACTATTGTCGATGCTCAGACTCTTACATCAAGTATAAAAGGATGTCTGTAAGACCCTCAAAAGAAAAATTACTTGCCCTTTGATCATTTGGATTGCTAAGGTTGTAGTTCTTAGAATGATAAAAAAACAAAACAAAACACAGTGATTAATATGTATGTCCTATACAATATATTTCATTCTTAGAATTCTTTCTGGGTAAATTACAGGCAACAAGTTTATATTGGGTTTCATGTAAATAGTATTTGTTTTCTCATGATTCAGTTGACAGCTTTGAGGGCTGTGCTTATTTAATTTCTCATTCACAAACCAGTATTTTTTTTAATCTATCAACTCTGGTATCAAAGACATCAACTTCCTACAGGGAAAATGGACAGAGACTTTCATTCTGCACAGGTCATCATGCAGAGAGTAAAAAGAAAGACTAGCTTCCAACAACAGATGAAGAAAGAGGACAAACATTCTTTTCCAGAAACTCCTCACATACTTCTCCTTTCTCTAATTGTATCACTTTGTTGCAAAAACTCTTGGTTGAACAACCCCAATTAGGCATAGTTTCCATGCATTAGTTAACTTAGAATCTGTTTTCTAGATTATTAAGGTATTATGGAAAATGGAATTTTTATTCCTTACTTAGAAACTATCCTTCTAGAGTCAAATTTAAGTGAAATGTATGAAAATAAAGACATTTTCATACATCCACATTCTCCAAATTGCTACTACATTGGTATCCACATTGCTACCATCCTTCCTTTCTGATTAATCCTTGAGAGTTTATGCACCCTCTGGACAATGGAGTACTCCAAAAAGGGAAGATGGAAAGTCTAGAATGCAGTTGACCAACCAGAAAATACTATAAAGCCCAGGATGATTATTAAGGAGATTTCTGGACAAGACTATTAGAGCTATATGAAAAACCTCTTGTTTTAAATAAGTCATGAATCAATCATGTCCTAGATGAAACATATAAGCTGTCACATATGCATGAAGAAATACTAGTGGGTAATTAGCATGTGGAATGATGCTGAAATTTATTTCATACTAGACAATAAATTTAATGATGTGTACTCTGATTTTACCCATTTTGTTTCAGATAATTGTGCATTTGCTTAGAGCTAAATAACCTCAAATTCTCTTTTGTATCTAACATCCAGCAATTCTTTCACTCTTATTAGTTAATTTAGTGTAAGATCAATGGTATCATATTTGATTGATTTGAGATGTCAATTTCTATCATTTTGACAAGATTATTCGCAGTACCCGAGGTGAAAAATTCTCTTGAAGTATATCTGGCATTTTCTTTACATGCCATTTTCAGTAAAGTGAATGTCAAGCTGTCACATCTGTGAATATGGACTTAAAACATTACCCATGTTTTCCTAAGTCTCCTGTGGTTACAAGTAAAATGCCGGGTGGACAGGGCTAGCATTAAAAGGGCCCACTTATGTTCTGTTTACTAATTTACATTTTTTTGATTTAAGCTGTCAAGTAATAGATGTCATGTTGCAAAGAAGAATACATTTTAAAATAATTTTTTTTTTTTTTTTTTTGGTCGGCCGTGGGGCTCGAACTCTGGGCCTGGGCGCTGTCCCTCAGCTCTTCAGCTCAAGGCGAGCGCTCTACCACTTGAGCTACAGCGCCACCTCCGGTTTTCTGGTGGTTTATTGGAGATAGGAGTCTCACGGTCTCTCCTGCCCGGGTTGGCTTTGAACCGCGATCCTCAGATCTCAGCCTCCTGAGTAGCTAGGATTACAGGCGTGAGCCACCAGCACCCGGCTTACATTTTAAAATAATTTTAACTTGAATTCATTTAAGTCAATAATAAATACAATATAGAAATAATTGGTAGAGTGTGCATATGATGCTATGACTAAAATTACTTACCTACCAGCCATACTTTTTTTGTGCATGTGTTTGCTGGTATTGAAGCTTGAAATCAGGGTCTGACCTCTGTCTTTCAGATTTTCCTATTCAGGGTTGGTACCACTAAAGTCACAGCTCCACTTCTGATTTTGGTTGGTGGATTGGAGATATGTCTTATAGATTTCCTTCCTGGATGGCTTTGAACCATGATCCCTAGAACTCAGCCTCCTGAGATACAAAGATTATGGAAGTGAGTCATCAGTCCCTCACTACTTACCAGTCTTCTTATTAAGACATTAACCCTAATATGAATTATGTTTATTATAAAGCAATTGTACTATAGAAAGAACACCCACCAGACATTAACAAAGACAGCATTTGTGATAGTGTTAGAATTAGTTTAAGAATTTGATAGGTATTTCTTTCTACATATTACTACAATATTTTTGAAGCATACTGGGATTTGAATTCTGAGCTTCCTGTTGTCAACCTGTTCTTTACCTCCTGAACTATGCCTCTGGTCTCCAAAAAAATAAATATTTGAGCCAGATGTCTGCAACTACCACTTATAGCCCTAGTCACTCAGGAGGATGAGAGTTGAGGAACGGTGTTTAAAGGCTGGCCAGGCAGGAAAGGCCATGAGGCTCTTTTTGTTTTTGTTTTTATTTTTGTTTTGGTCAATCATGGGGTTTGAACTTAGGGCCTGGGCTTTGTCTCTGAGATTTCTTCCTAAATGTTAATACTCTACTATTTTGAACCACAGAACAACTTCTGGTTTTCTAGTGGTTAATTGGAGATAAGAATCTCAAGGACTTTCCTACCTCGGCTGTTCTCTAACTGCCATTCTCATATCTCAGCCTCTTGAGTAGCTAGAATTACAAGAGTGAGCCACCAGGACACAAAAAGATAAAAGTAGACCAATGGGTACCCTTGAAAGAGCAAAGCACAGGGACAATACCCAGATCCAGTGTTCAGTTTCCAGGACTGGCACCTATATATTTATATATTTGTTGAAATTTCAAATTTTACCGATGCTAGGCAACCACTCTAATTTTGCCTGCTTTTCCAGGTGAAATTATAATTTTACATCAAAGTATATCTTGAGTTATTTATTCAATATTCCACATTTCTAACCTTTGATATTTGCTTGTGAAAAATAATGTAATCAGTGGTTTCTACAAGTGTTTCATTGCCTTTATAATTTATTCAGACTTAAGGCATGTTGTATGTTCAATATCAGTCAAAGATTAGGAGGGGAATGACATTATTTGTATTATTTGAAGCTCTTCCTAGCAGAATATATACACACATATGCAGAGCAAAGGTCAGAGAGAGACAGAGACAGAGATAGACAGACAGACAGACAGACAGACAGACAGACAGACAGACAGACAGACAGGCAGGAGAGAGAGAAGAGGAGGGAGGGGAGGGTAAGGGAGGGGAAGGGAGGGGACAGAAGAGGATAGGAGAGACAAAAACTGACTGACAGAAAGACAGTAGGGGCAGAGATAGAGACAGAAGACATTACTATTACAAGAATGTAGGCAATTCCTAGGATTTACTAGGATGCAGAGACAAACATGACATGGGCTATGAAGTAACATAAACATAACAAAAGGTCCAGAGAAGACATAGGTAGAAGTAGGAATGATTTAAAACTAAGCAGGCCAAGGAATTTGTGGTGCCTGTTACATGAATTTCAGTTTAGGCAAACGCCCTGTAAATATTAGATAGAGATTACAACTGTAAACAACTTTTGTCTTTTAAAAGTAGATACGAGATCAACCATAATACTTTAGAGAAAAGGGTTAGATTTTAGGGCATTTATTTATTTATTCGTCCACTGATTCATTTCAGAAATAATATAGGATATAGCATGTACTAAACTTCTCTTGTACATAAAAATTCAAATATAAACAAGACTAAATACCATTAATAGCTAGAAACTTAAGGCATAGCATCAAATACTTAGGCTTCAAAAAACAATTATAATGCAATCTTGCTAAGATAGCTCATTTCTTGGTACATAGAAAGGTGCCTACCATCCAGTGATTCATGATTTAAATCACAGTGTATAACAATTAGCATCTAGTTCTTTGAAAGTAGACAACAATGAGTTAATTTTGGAAAAGTGTAGGCTCAAGGATACTCAGAAAATCCATAACTCCTAGGCCTGAAGAATTATACTATTTCATGATTTCATTGGAAATGGCCTTATAGGTTTCCTCATGCCAGTCAAAATCCATTGATGAAGTAAAGGGGTGACAGTGTTCAAAACAGGGAATGTACTCATTATCTGGCTTATGCAATGCTAACCCCTCTGTACAATACCTTAATAATAACAAAATAATTTGGAATCATCCATTGATATGTACTCTACAGAGGAAGCTATTGCTAATTCAAGATGGAAAAAAACAAGAAGAAAATAGAAAGGAATCATTACAATGAAACTGGATGACTCAAATGTATCAATAGAGTTACACATGATGGATGTTTAGAGTACAAAAGCCAGACACCTAGCATGGAGATAAGCATGAGCTGTAAGGCTTTACATAATTGAAATTCACCCCAATTGACAATTAATTCTAATTTGCAGAACTTCTAGCAAGCAAAAATCAGATGGGGGCAGCAAAGAGCTGCCTAGGACAAAGAAATCAACCTAATAAAATGTGGTATATATACACAATGGAATTCTATGCCTCCATCAGAAAGATTGACATTGCCCCGTTTGTTAGGAAATGGAAAGGCATGGAAAAAATTATATTAAGTGAAGTAAGCCAAGCCCAAAGAAACATAGGTCCCATGGTTTCCCTCATTTGCAATACTTAGTATATGCATGAGTCAAGCAGAAAAGGTCAGATAAGGTGATGTTAGGAAAATGAACCCTAAGATATGTATTTAAATGTTTTTTTTTCTTTCATGCATTTGTTTCTAACGCATTTATAAGATTAATTCTTTGTTACTTTGTATGTCCTTCCCCCACAGTATAACCCCTGCTTTCACCGTATTTGATGTCAGTATAATTTGTGGAGGGGGAGGGGAAAAACAAGTCGTTTAAATAAGGATACAGGTGGACCCGTTGCAACAATGAGAAGTACAAGTTGTCATGTCGAAAACCAACAAGAAAGGCACAGTGACCCAGGTCTTCAGACTGCTTGGAATAAGGTTCTGGAATATCCTAGCAGAGAACTAATCTAACCCAGCAGAAATGCTAGAGTAGGGTAAAAAACGATGTCAGTTGTACCCAGCGTCAGTCTTATTATAGTTATCCTAATTATCTTTTGCTTTGTAAGTTTAATTCCTAGAAGGATACTGACCAGAATCCTGGAGAAGATGCTTTTGCAACTTCCCAGAGGAAGCAAATAGATCCCCACGTTACAGTTGTGTCCTGAAGTTCATGTATTGGGATGATCACTTCTTCAGAAATTGGAGAGAGCTGCGTAGTTTCTTAGCTGAGACCCTATCAAGTCATTGCCTTCAACTAAGGCTGCTTTACTAAAAGCGACCGACATCCAGAAGACTAATGCGTATAGCAAATGAAGGCCTGTAAGTATTTCTCCAGGGGAATAGGACATCGGAAAGCCATACCAGATTTAGAGAATGTGAGGTATCCATTACAATGGCTTACAAATCCACTCTTCTCTCTGTCCAGTCCTCCATCTGTGAGATAATAAGCAGGACACAGTTCAGTTCTGTACATTTTCTATGTATAAATCATGACGCTTGGACAGTCTCTAAGGAAATTCATCTAAAACAAGTGTGCAAGGGGGGGGAGGCTGGGAAGGATGTGAAGGGTAAACCAAAAGAGGAGGCTGCAATTCTTGGTTAGAAATGTACGCATTATCCTGCCCATGTAATTGTAACCCCTCTGTATAGTATGTTCACAAATAAAATAAAATTAAATTTAAAAAAATGTGAGGAAGGTATGGTGAATCTGGCCAGAACCCAAACAAAATGAGCAACACATTAGAGGATATTGTTTATTTTAATTTCCCCTGAATACAACCTGTGACAGAGACTTCTGTGTTGAATCACTTAAGGTTTTCTCAATTAGCCAGTCCTGTGGCAAACCCTGACACAGAATCTGCCATTTCCCTGAGAAAATTGCCTGTCCATTTATAGCAGCACCTCACAGAACTGAAGTGAAATCCTTACAAAACAATTTTTCAAACGAATTTCAGAGACTTCAGCTGAAAGCAAGACAGAGGAAAGAAGAATATGGTTCTCACAAGAGAGAAATACATTTTCATCTTTGACTGTTTATAAGAACTTGAGATGATAAATGACTGGATAACCAGAATATCTGTTATTTCCAGGGAAAATGTCTCTATGTCTCATTCATCTGGTTACCCAAACATTCCAAATACTTGGATAGTATTTAAGGATCCACTTGCAAAGTATTGGCAATGGTTCTTCCATCCTACTTGAATTTTAAAAACATAGAATAAACAATCTGATATGGATTTTCACACATATATTATTAGGGTTTAATAAAATCATCACTCTATTCCACATTATTGATACATTTATATGCATTTTTCTTATATATAATTACTAACTTTTCTTGTAATGTTCTTGATACTCATTAATCCTCAGTTTTTGTTTACTGTTGTTTGTTTGTTTTGGCCAGTCATGGGGCCTGAACTCTGGGCCTGAGCACTGTCCCTCACCTCTTCAGCTCAAGGCTAGTGCTCTACCACTTGAGCCATAGCGCAACTTTGGGCTTTTTCTGCTGATGTGATGCTGAGTTATCGAACCCAGGGCCTCATGCATGCAAGGCATGAGGTACCACTGAGCTACCTTTCCAGCCCTAACATTCAGTTCATTAGATTAGTATAGTATTTATTTTACCAGTACCAGGGTTTTAACTCAGGGAATCAAGCTTGCTAGGCTTGCTCATTCAACTGGCACTAAAACTTTTAAACCAACCACCCAATCTCAACTTCTTGCTAGTTATTGTGGAGATGGAGTTTCATGGCGCTTTCTGCCCAGACATTCAAAGTTTAATGCTCCAGATCTCAGAAATTCTGAGTGGCTGGGATTATAGCTATGAGTCATTGGTGTCTGACTTGCATTTCTTTTTAGATTATGAAGTCAATATTATTCCTCTTTTTATGGTCTAATTTATAGAATTAAGGGGTTAGAAAAATAACCCCTTTATGAAGAAGAAAAGACTATTTGTAATTTGCCTCTAGCATCTTATGTGTCACTCCTGCCTTGAATTTGAGTATTTAAGAATGATAAGGTGGCCTGAAATTTTTCCTAACAAAGTTAAATATCTACAGTGCATTGGATCTATGCTTTTACTCAATAAGAAATTTTCTTTTTAAATTTTTTACTGTAAAGATACTGTACAGTTGGGTTACAGTTACATGAGTATGGTAATGAGTACATTTCCTACCTAGCAATGTTCCCACTCCTTTGTTTGTCCCCTACCATACCTTCCCTCTCCACCTCCCCACGTTACCCTCCCCCAAGTGTCTTGTACATCTCATTGTTACAATGGGCCAAAAATAACTTTTCTATGAAAATTTTCTTCACTATCAGTTTTTTTAACTTTGATGTAGTTTTTCTCTCTATGAATTTGACACATCTAAGTAAATTTAAAATCTAAAAATTTTAAAATAATCTGTTTGGGGTATCCTTTACACCAAGCAGTGTAATACCATATGTAGTAAAATTCTTTAGTATTATGTTTATTCAAAATATAACATAAACCATTACTGATGGCTCATGCCTGAGCCTTAGCAATTCAGGATACTGAGATCTGAGTATTGTGGCTCTAAGCCAACTTGGGCAGAAATGTCTGTGAACCTCTTCTACCAATAAACCAGAGGAAAACTTGTTTATATTCAACTGGGAGAAGAGTAGATCAAGTGGTAAGGCACAAGCCTAGCACATAAAAATCCAGTACTTCTACCCAAATAAAGAAAGAAAAGAAAGAAAATATAACAGAGTATACATTGAAAGTTATGTGTGAGGATTGTCATAATTTCCTTTATGATTTCTTTCAGTTCAATTTATCAGCTCTTCCTTATTCAAAGATTTGTAACCTTGCTTATTTCAAAATACAGGATTTAATAAAGTTATAATTTTTGATAAATTGTTTTATCATTTTGATAAATAGATTTATTCATTTTATTGTATTTTATTTCAGCATTTCCAGTGTCTTTTACACATTTTAACTTTCTTGTCTTCTTCTTAAGGATTTCTCCTCTTTGTACATTACCACATATATAAATACATGTTTTGAACATTTATCTGTTAACTTTCCACTGTTTTGTTCACATATTTATAGGTATTATAAAATCAAAGGTTTCAATCCTCAGTTGATCACCTGGTTTGAAACTGGAGTATTCTTGAATATCTGATTATCTATCTTAAGTATTTTGTTTTGCAACATAGTGACAATGGTTATATTTAATTATAGTTTCAGGATGAATTGAAATTTTGTATAATATTTATCAAACAAATTAAGTAACTAAACGTATTTTACTACATAGCCAAGCATGGATTTATCAGACTATAAATTTATTTATCTACAATTAGGTTACAGCCTCTAAAGTATTAGGAATACATTAGTGCAAGAAATACTTTTTGTACTGAAGATCTGAGGGACAGTGCTCAGGGCCAGAGTTCAAGCCCCAACACCAACAAAAGAAGGAAAGAAATACTTTTTGTGTGCATGTTGGTACCAGGGCCTAAATTTAAGGTCTGGACGTGGTCATTCAACTGTTTCTACTGAGTCACAGCTCTGCTTATGAAATTTTGTTGGCTAATCAGAGAATCACAGAGTTTTTGGCTTATTTAGCTTTGAACCTGGACTCTCAAATCTAAGCCTCCCGAGGATCCTAGCTAGGATTTCAGGTGTGAGCCAATGGTACCTGGCAGTGAATTCAATTTTTAAAAGAAATAACCTCTATTTCCCAACGCATTAGTTAATTTTGACAGAGAATGTATACAATACTTCTTGATACATAAAAAAAATGTTGGTATATTCACTTGTTAAAGTAAAGAAAATAAGACCAAATAAACCATATTGCAGATCTTCAAGACGTTTAAAATAGAGACTGTCTGCATTGAGAGATATACATTTTTTTACTATAATGTTATCTCTCAGAGGATCTAAGGCACACTGTCAATAATTTGATGAGTCCTAGCCATTAAATAATAATAATAATAATAACCCCTGTTTTCACTGTATTTGATGTTGGTATAATTTGTGGAGGGGAAGGGAAAAAACAAATTGTTTAAATAGGGATACAGGTGAACCCATTGCAACAATGAAAGGTACAAGATGTTATGTTGAAAAACGTACTTTATAACTTTGGCAGGAGGAAGAGGAGGAAGATGGGAGGGCAGGGATGGTAAGGAGAAACAAAGAAGGAGGCAACAATGCTTGATAAGAAGTGTACTCATTACCTTGCTCATGTAATTGTAACCCCTCTGTATGGTATTTTCACATTTTAAAATAACCTTATTAAAAGAAAAAAAATATTAGTGTAGAAAGTATTGTAAGATTATCTTTGGTAACACTGTAGTTTTATTTTAACCCTAAATGTATTCTTCATGGTTGCACTTAGATCTGCAATTGAAAGCACCCTTATTTAATGTTTTCTACACTATCATCTCTAATTCCTGGGCCTGCATCTATTTCTGGCCATTGCATAGAAAATATCAGCTAGATGCAGCTGGGATGTCAGTGGCATTGTCAGAATGAACCCGTTTGGAAGAAAATTGTATCAATTATTTTTTAGCACATGTCTTTGCTATATTTCCCTATTGTTCTGTCCTTTTTTTTCACTAGTTTTATTCCATGTTAAAATTAATATGAGAAAAACCTCATTTTTTATTGAAGTGTGCCATTTCCTTTTTGTCAATCTTGTAAAAATTGTGTGTGTGTGTGTGTGTGTGTGTGAGTGTGTGTGTGTGTGTGTGTGTGTGTGTGTGTGTTACTGAAAACGTACTATTTGGGCTGGGTGGTTTGACACTGGTTAATTGTATTTAGTTTGCTTCCTATTCTTGTTAAATTTTCATTAAGAAATACTGTTTAAAGCTCATGAAATTTTAGGTACACTCTGTTCTTGTAATGATGACAACTGTTTTTGTTAATTAAGCCACATCCTGTTGTAAATTGTGGACCACTCTGAGCAGAGGCAACGGACAGAACCCCATGCCTTAGGAATAAAAAAAGTAGCACCTAACTCTTTAGGTGCTTGCCTGCTAGATTTCAGCTGATGGTCCACCCTTCTGTAGAAGTAAGCTTTGATTTGTTAAGTATCTTTACAGTTAGCACCTTATTATGACCCAATGAATCTTGGGAGTCATTTCACTTAACATCTTTTATGGTCATATGTACATAGCTTTTGAGCTTTTCTGATTGTCTGGTAAAATTATCTTAGACATATACTAGTTATTGCAAATCACTCTGTACAGTATCTTTACAATAAAATATTTTAAAAAGAAATGTACTCTCTGAATATCACCTTTACAATAACATAAATAAATTAAAAATGTTAAATTCAGCATGCTAATGTTGAGTTGCACATCGATTTTAAGTAATCTGTTCTTAGTAACCTGTTTGTTTGCAAATATAAGTTCTACTTGCTATTTTTTTTTCGTGTCTGGACTGTTCAAATAATTTGAAGCAGTGAGCACCAAGAATTGAGAGTCTCAAAATCAGAGATACAATTTGTTGGTGAAGTAGGGTCGTTGGGGCATTTAATCAGCAAGGGAAATAGCTGACTGCCCACTGAGAGGATAGAAGAAATTTCAGCTGGGTGCTTATCAAGAACTGAGAATGTACTTAGAAATTTCTAGGGTTGGTTGGGTAATCTAAGAACTTGTAAACTCTGAATAAGAATATATGTGTCTGTATCCTGAGTTTTACATCCCAAAAGATGAGTATCCAGCCCACTAGGGTTAGAGTTATGTGAACTACTCAACTAACAAAATCAGTGATATTACTATACCAGGAATAAACATAGATTCTTGGGGAATAAAATCAGACATAGCAGGACTTTCTCCTCTGACCATCAATGATGGAATAATCAGTATAACCCTATGGTCATTGTAAGGATCCTTTTACGGATCCTTCTGTTTAGCTGTTCCAGACTAGGAATTTTTACCAGTTAGGAAAATCTATTTATAATTAATGGAGCCCACTATACGGAGCCTTCTGATGACTTCCTCCTTCCAACACTCCCTCCTAGGCCTTAAGGCAATTATTATGAGGTAACTATAATAACGGTAAAAGATTTATGACCAGCCATGGCTGTTAAAACTGTGTATGGCTGTTGGCTCATGCCTGTAATCCTAGCTACTCAGGAAGCTAAAGTCTGAGGATCATGGTTCAAAGCCACCCTTGGCAGGAATCTCCATGAGACCCTTATCTCCAATATACCACTAGAAAACCAGAAGTGGTGCTGTGGCTCAAGCAGTAGAGCGCTTGCCTTGAGCAGAAGAGCACAGGGACAGCGCCCAGGCCCAGAGTTCAAGTCCCATGACCGACCAAAAAGAAACAACCAAAAACTGGGTATGGCGAAACAAATGCCTGTTTGATTGAATGGATAAAATATTCTGTTGGCAGTTATTATGCATGTGTGGCAGGTAGACCAAGATCTCAGATTTTCCCCTTCTTTTTTAGATGAATAATGGATCCTGCTGGCTTGGCATGCATGATAGCCCTCTTCCAAGACAAGATAACTTGGAGGAACAAGTTCAATAACATGTAGTCATTATTATTTCCTATGATTAAAGACTCAGATGTATTAAAGCCAACTAGGTTGGTTAAGTCAGTTTCCCATAAATGTAACTTCATCTCATGCCTCTCTAGGCAGTGAAGAGAATCAAGAGTTTCTAAGAAAGACATTTGGATACAGTGAAATCCCGTCTTTTGAGGAGATGGGAATGCATCTGCTCTCACTATTGCTAGAACTCATGTTTGGTAATATTGTAGAAGAGTTAAATGCTTGAAGCTCTTCTGTCAAATGGAGCAGAGGCTGTCCGTTGGTTCAATTTTGTCTATCTCCTTCACCCTGGCATTTTAAAAACCAAAGCTGTCTCCAAACCTAGGAATCAAATAGCAGCTGGATATGAGCCACGACTATTTTGATGCCATTATTAATATTAATGTGAGCTAGGTCAATTATATCTATTAAAACCAAGAGAGGTTTTGTCAGTTTTATAGTAAATGGAATTGTAGTACAATTATGACCCACTAGGAAGATGGCACGGGAAGCAGTATATGGTTCTTAATACAATTCTGGCAGAAAATTTGGTGGGGCTATGTACCCTGATATTTTTTTTTGGGGGGGAACGTCAATGTTGTACCATGTTTTCTGAAGCTAGAACCCTAGATGGGACCATCAACTAAAAAGTCAGAGATAGATAGACTCCTTCATAACTGGCTAACACAATCATTTGGAAGGGCATTATGGTCTTAATTTTTTTTTTTTTTATTTCAGGGGTCTGTCGTGGAACTTGAAATCTGGGCTTGGGCATTGTCCCTCACCTCTTCAAGCTAAAGGCAATCACTCTACCTCTTGATCCACAGCACCACTTCTGGTTTTCTAGTGGCTTATTGGAGATAAGAGTCTCATGGGCTTTCCTGATGGGGTGGCTTTGAACTGTAATCCTCAGATCTCGGCCTCCTGAGTAGCTAGGATTACAGGCGTGAGCCACAGGTGCTGGCTATGATCTTAATTCTAATGTCCTTTACTTGTCCCTCATGGGGACAATGGCGTTAATTGGGAGTTATGCGACTAATTTATAGAATCATCTATACTTCCTTAGACAAATTTCAGTATTATACCATTAGTTAAGTACAGCTGAGGTAGAGAGGCAGATAATGTTAAAAGAATTTGAAGAAAACATCACAAAGTACAAAGAGGGGCATTGTGAGAAAGGGTATCTTTTCTATCAGCAAGTGTGGCTTCCTTTCTGTTCATCTTGAGAGAATTGTCCTGAAAAATTCCTGCTTTGGCCAGATGGCTTGGCCCTAGTTGATTGTGGTTTAGTTGCATTCTATTTCTGGTAAACTTTTTAATTAAGATGCCCAGTTCCTGCTAATAAGACATCCTTTTCCTGTTAATGGATGTATCCTGTTCCTGTTAATTATGTCACATCCTGTTGCAGATTTTAAAGCTGAGCTTAGCCAATCCAAACTGGGGACAAGGGCCTCTGCATTATGGATAAAAGAAGAGCAGCCTAACTGTTTTCTGAGCTTGTTTGCTAGATTTTGGCTGATGGTGCACAGTTCTGTGGAGTTAAACATTTGTTTTTTTTTTCTTTATTTTTTTACCATGTTTAAATAGTTATACAAAGGAGGTGCCATTTAAAAAAGATATATATGAATACAGTAAATCTTGATCAGTGTTAACCATGTGAACATTAACAACACACTTTAACCCACCCCTTTCCTTTTCTTAATTTTGTGGTATATACAATTACTTCTTGACTGTATTCTCTTCCTCTTCCCCTTTCCATTTGTCTCACTTTCTCCTCTTGGCCTCATCCCCTCCCATTAATATACCTCTTTCCTAGTGCTTAGTTTTTTGGGCTTTCATGTAGTCTTTCTGAAAATTATGCTACTTGAACTTTCCAATTAGTCTATTATACATCAGTTAATTCATTTATAACCACTTGGATCAAGAAAATGTGGTATATATACACAATGGAATTCTATGCCTATATCAGAAAGAATGACATTGCCCCATTTGTTAGGAAATGGAAAGACTTGGAAAAAATTATATTAAGTGAAGTAAGCCAAGCCCAAAGAAACATAGTTCCCATGGTTTCCCTTATTTGCAATAGTTAGTATATGTATGAGTCAAGCAGGAAAGGTCAGATAACGTGATGTTAGGAAAATGAATCCTTAGATATGTATTTAAATGCTTTTTTTTCTTTCATGCATTTGTTTCTAACGCATTTATAAGATTATTTCTTTGTTGCTTTGTATGTCCCTCCCCCACAGTATAACCCCTTCTGTCACTGTATTTGATGTCGGTATAATTTGTGGAGGGGAAGGGGAAAAACCAGTCGTTTACCTAAGGATACAGTTGGACCTGTTGCAACAATGAGAAGTACAAGTTGTCATGTTGAAAACGAACTTTACAACTTTGGTGGGGGGAGGGGACGATTGGGTGGGGGTGAGGGGGGGACGCTGGGAAGTGATGGGAAGAGTAAATACAGGAGGAGGCTACAATGCTTGATAAGAAATGTACTCATTATCTTGCCTATGTTATGGTAACCCCTCTGTACAGTATTTTTACAATAAAAAATAAGTAAAAAAGAAAAAATAAACATAATTGAGAATTAACCAATCATAGGCAGCCAACTGGATATTCTGCAACTAAGCAAATGTTTACTATAATCAATAAGATTTTTTAAAGTTTTTCTTCTGTTTGACCCTCCAAAATTCACTAATGACATGGCTAAGTGGAGCTTTCCCAAATTCTATTGATTATGAATTCTGTTTAGTGTGTGCTTCCCAATTCACAAATCATTCTTTATTCAAATAAACCAGTAAATTTAATTTAACAAAGTTTTGTTTGAAAAGATTATTTTTTTTTCTGTCAGTCGTGGGGCCTGAACTCTGTGCCTGGACTCTGTCCCTCAGCTCTTCATGTCATGGTTAGTGCTCTACCACTTAAATCACGGCACCACTTCTGGCTTTTTCTCCTTATGTAGTGCTGAGGAATTGAACCCAGGGCCTTGTTCATGCAAGACAAGCACACTACCACTGAGCCACTTCCCAGTCCCTAAAGGATTAAAATTTATATGCTAATGCTGAGGTAGATCTGAGGTCATAAGCATAGTTGGGGCCCATTTGATTAGACATAGTTTTTGAGCGGCTGCATGCACACAGGGATTATGTCCCATTATAATAATTTAAGAACTTTCTCAAGTATCTTACTGATGTTATCTCACATTCAAATATTTACAAGTTGGTCTAGTACATATGTAAGTGTTTGTTTAATTGAATTTTTTAAGAACTACATATTGTTTTACACATTACAGAGAAAATGTTACAGAATAGAGTTTTAGTTGGATTATTAGCATTTTCTTCTTTAAGATAATTACAATGATGCTTTGAGTGAGGAAAATAGCTATTTTATTTGGAATGCTAAAATGTCAGTAATAATAACTAAAATATTATTTTAGTTTTATATTTTCATGTTGTACATTCTTTAAAAAAATCCCCTACAACTTATAGTCTATCCCAAATAAGATTGGAAGAAAGTAATTAATCTTTAGAGCAACCAACCTTCAATATGAGAAATGTTATTCTAATTAAACATTTTCCACTTCTGCAGAAAGGGAACAAATAAATTAGTGTACTGGGCCTGAGAATTTGATCAAAAGAATAGGTAACGTTAATAGTGCTAAAAAGAAAAAAAATCTCTGAGAGATATAACTAATTCAACTGTCTTTTATTGGATCTGGAAAATAAAGCTTTAGAAGTAAGTCAAAACAAAACAAAACGATAGAACTAAATCCCTATACTTTTTGGATACTTGTAGTTCAAACTATGGAGATTAGATCTGAATCATATTTGTATTTAACTGTCTGTTCATTTTCCAATTAATGCATAAATTCATATAAGTTGCTTTTTAATAACAAGGCACACTTATTATATTTACACCATTTGTGTTTCCTTAAACTCATGAAAAATTATATTCTCTAATAATAAGTTACTTCTGTTTTATTTATTATAGTATACTCATTAAAAACTATTTTCAATGTTATCTTTACTTTCATCTTTATTGACTTATAGTGCAAAAATGTGATATGGAAATGGCACTGTGTTCACACTACTAATTTCATTTTCTTTCACTCTGATTATGCTTGTTTATAACTTCCACTTCTGTTTAACTCATATCAAATGGTTACTATAAAATAAAATAAAAGGCAACATATTGTCTCAGTGGTTCAAGACAGAAAATTAAGAAGAGAAACACATGAATGATTTTTGTCCATTTAAGCAATCAAACATTGAAGTATATATATATATATATATATATATATATATATATACACACACATATGTATATATACACAAACACAACTCTCTCAACTCTTCCCACATAGACTATCTACATATCTACTATATATCTATCACCCACTGTATATCTAGCTGTTATCTTTTTTCTCTGTTATCTATCTACCAAGTATCACAATATTACTTATCTGAAATTCTTGGAACCAATATTTTTATTTTTTTCAGATTTTAGAATATGTAGTCTGGCATGCTGTAAGACTACTAAATAAGAAACTTTAAAAACAAAAGTCCTTAGGGTTTTAATTGTACAATAATTTACACCACCCTGCCCCATCTTGCCAAGAAAAGGAACTATTTTTGTACATAGTTTAACAATACCGTATAAGCTACCTGTCCACTAGTCAATATCTCTCAGATATAAAATACACTTCTATTGTTTTAGTGGAATTACTCAATTGTTGTTTTTTTAAATTTTATTTTATAATAATATTGGAATAATATGTCAGGTACAGTTGTCAATAATGATTGTCTATGTGGTAATTTGCTCAAAACACATTTGAAGTTCCCACTTTGAATACACTAAAGAACTGTATGTGAAAAGTTCTTAATAGGAATTTAATATCTCAGCAATAATAACTAAGCATATAAATATAAGAATTTATTGGAAAGAGAACGAAGCAGATGTGACTCATAGCTTATCTCTGTAATTTGAAGTACAAGTACTTATTCTTTTTTGTCAAATTCTTAAGGCCAATATAATGCATAGCTTTATTTTCTCCCTTTCTATATATATGAACTATTAGGACATTCCTAGGAAAGTCCAAATTCTGTACTGAGATTGCCAAATTCTGGGAAAAAATGAATTTATGAAATTGTAAAGTGAAATCTGTGTTAGATTTACTGTCAAGCCTCAAACTACAAATAATATAACCACAGTGTGTGATGAATCCTTTGTTGAGAATGTTTTAAAAGGCATTAAGCTTGAATATGCAGAGGAAAAAATATAACATACAGAGCATTCAGTATTAGCTGTAGACTGAGGTATCCACTTTCAAATATGCACTGAAGGTCTTGGAATATATATCTCTTGCTGAGAAAGGAAAACTCCTGTAACAGAACTCCTGTGATAGTAAAAAGAGAATCGCTTATAGATCTGCTAGTAAACTTTTCTTTCTAGTCATAACATCGATTAAGAACAAAAAACTCCCTTTATTTTCTTCATATTGATGGTTCAAGCCTATAATCCTAGCTGCTTATGGTACTGAGATGAGGATTGTTGTTCAAGGCATCCTGAGCTCCTACCTTCTTTTAACCACACCAAAGCCAGAAACGGAAGAGTGGCTTATGTAGTATAGAACCAGCCTTGAGTTAAAACACTAGTGGACAGCACCCAAGCACCCAGACCCTGAGTACAAGCCTCTGTTCACACACACACACACACACACACACACACACACACACACACACACACACACACACACAACTAATAATAATAATGTGTCTACAGATTGTCACGTGAATATGAAATATTTCCTTCTTTTTATATTAATGCATTTTGAAATGTACCTATTGAATTACCTATAATTCCATTGTGAAATGCTTTCCTTAATTTATGCATTAAAATTTAATTTTAAGTGGGTGAAAGTGTTATCTATTAATTTTGTTTCAGGTTAATTTCCAATATTTGGCATTAAGTATCTAAGGTGTAATCTGTGTTTAACAAGGATAGAATGTAACTCACAATTTTTCTATTACTTCTGTTAATATCTGGCTCTGGTCCTACTCTACACTTTTGCATAGATCCCTTGTGCTTTTTCCTGACCTGTTCAATTTTTCAAATAAAGGGTATCCTTAACAATTTTTTCTACTAGACTTAGCTGATTTTCTGGTACCCTTAATTCATTAAATGTTTCTATGGCTGGGTTGTCCTATTGTACTATAAAATTTATTTGCCCATTTCCTATTAAAACATTAAGATCCAAAGCAAAAGCGCTATGTAATTTAGTCATTTTATATTGAATTGTCTTATGCATAGTATTTAGTGGTAAGTATTAAATAAATTCTGTGTTGTAAGTAAAATGTATGAAATTAAAAGTTTCTTTTTAAGTTTTATTAAACATTCTGAAATATAATTCCTTTTTATTCAGTCATGGAGCTTGATCAAAGAGCCTGGATGCTGTTTCTCAGCTCTTGCACTTAAGGATACTTGCACTCAAGGCTAGCACTATACCACTTTAAGCTAAGGCACCACTTCCCATGTTCTGGAGGTTAATTGGAGGTAAGAATTTCATAGACTTTCTGGTCTAGACTAACTTTCAACAGTAATCCTCAGATCTCAGTGTCCTGTGTAGCGAGGATTATAGACATGAATGGTAATTCTTACATTTCAAAAACCCCTCGAAAGTACATTGAAAATGTTTTGTTAAATGTAATGATAGTTAATGATATTCAAGAAAATAATGTTTAAATGTACATAAAGCTTCAAATTATACGTATAATTTTGCTCTTGGAAGGCATTTTAATTTTGGGTGCATCATTATGTTCTTTTTAATTTAATTTATGTTTTTTTTCCTATACTGGAATTTGAATTCAATTTTGCTTAATTTTTTAACCTTCAAGTTTGATGCTCAACCTCTTGAGCCACACCTTCACTTCTGACTTTTTCTTAGTTAACTGAAAATAATGAATCTCTTGAATTGTCTGTCCAAGCTGGCATTGAACAATGAACTTCAGATCTCAACCTTCTGAGTATTTAAGGCTACAGCTATGAAGCACTGGTTCCCTACTCAGAACGATTGTATTCTATGTAAAATAATCATGAAAACAAGTGAATAAAGTAATAGTCCATTTTTTATGACTATGTACTTTTATCAATACAGATATGTTTCTTCAGATGAAAAATATAAACATCATCTTTCACACCTTTGCTAATTTATTATTTAATATAACCATATTGATACTTTCTATGGTATACATACGTCTATTCAGGCATATTTGAAAAGTGCACTTCTTATTTCACGAGTCCTATGTAACATAAATACTTCTTTTGAAAAGTGTATTTTTTAAACAGAGTCTTTAACTTACAGTTCAATAATTATCATTTGCATTGATTAAAATCTCACCTCGTCTTTAACAATACACTTTTCCACTTAGAGACACTGTAAATTGTTATGCCTTGTAATGCTCATAACGTAGCATTCTTGTATCCAAGTGCATCTTAATTATTATATTCAAAGACAGTTACTTGGCCCCCCACCCCCAAAGTATTCTTGACTTCCCTCTGCTTTGTTTATGTAATAATGCTAATTATTGTTTTTTAGAGCCTCTTGGGTAAAAGTCTGTGATTAATATTCATTCTGTCTTACTGTATAATCAGTGTTTGTGAAAGGTTGTTATCAGTTCTCTCCAAGGGCCTTACAAATCCTGAATCAGGAAAACATACCATGGCAATTTAATTAATCTTTGACCTCAGCTTCACATCAATGGCAAAGTTATATACCTACTCATTATCTATGCAGTAAGTGATGGTTCAATCTTTATTTTGCTATTGCAATAGCATGTTTATCTATACATGTATGCATTTGCAGCCACATATTTTAACACATAATATGTAAGTACAGTTGTGAACTGTATACCTGGTTTCACTAAATTGCTTTGCTATCTCTGCCCCTCAAGAAGACAATAAGTTTCATTAAGCAGCCCTTCTGGGTCAGTCTATCCTTGTACCTTTCCTCTAAAGAGTTGCAAGCCTGATAGCTCTGTAGTAAGTTCAAGATGGTTCGTATTATCTAAATATTATCACAGGGCAGTGCAACCTGTTCAAAATCCTCTGTGTCCTGGATAAGGTTTAAGTAGCTTCTTTTAAAAGGAACATTAAAATAAGAAAGAAAAAATATATTGAAATTTATACACTGTCAGTAGGAATGTAGAATTCCATTATTTTCTTAGTGAACGTTCCTGAGAAAAGAGTTCCTACCACAAAAGACTAGAGCTTAATAAGTACAAATGAATAAGTAACTGAAAAATAAAGCGTGTATAGGAGTACATGTACTAACCCTAAAGGAGAAAAATAAGAAAAAGGTGTCTATATTTGAATGATTTTGTAACATTCTGTCTTTGTGGTTTGTGTTTGCATTGTGTGTGTGTGTGTGTGTGTGTGTGTGTGTGTGTGTGTTTGTGTGTGTGTGTGTGTGTACATGCTTTTAGTGTGAATTTGGAGTCTCTCCCTCTTACTTAGGTATATCCTGTCAAAGCTAGTGCACTATAACTTAAGTCACATCTTCACTTATGGCATTTTGATGGTTAATTAGAAATGAGAGTCTCAAAGACTTTTCTGTTCAACTTAGCTTCAAACGAACATCCTCTGATCTGAGCCTCCTGAGTAGTTGGGATGACACATATGAGCTGGCACCCTTGATTCTATACTTTTTCTAAAAACAATTCTAAATTATCTACTGTGGACTACTTGCCATGCTCTCTAATTTATCTTATAAAGCTATGCAATGTTTTGTGCCATTATTGAACAGATAAATATAGGTGTGTCAACTTACTTATTAAAATAAATAAGCATTATGATAAATCCTAAATACTTCATGTTAAATAAAAGTATTTCAGAGGCCAGGATATAGATTGTAAGATAGGAATGCCAAGATGTTAACTTAGTTCCTCACAAAAATAATGCAAGTAAACAGTCATCACCACAGAGTGTAAGAAAATAAAGCTTATCATAAAGATAGAAGGGAAACATTTTGAGAAACAATGTTATGGTGTTAATGGTCTCTGTGATCTTAGCATACGTATTTCAAATTGAAAAAATCAGCAATTGTAAGCAAATATTCAGAATTGCTTTTGAGGATCTTATTTCTTTTTCATCACTTAATTTCTGATTTGACAAGTGAACAGGTTTAAATCATTAAATAGAATGCCTATGCCATTAGGTCTTATTTTATATATTTTAAGTGGAAATTTACCTCAAATATAATTAATCATTCAAGTATGTTGACTTTTCATGAATTATTTACTCATTAATTTGTGTCGTCTATAGGAAAACAAGTTCAGGTAACCTTCAGCACTTAGTTATTTCATCATAAATTTCAGAAATAACCATTTTCATAGGGGATGTGTTAGTTTATATCCTTTAATGTGAAGTATAATGTGTGCATTGTTGACTTTATAAAGTTTATGAGTTTATGAACTTTTTTTGAGTTCACTAAAACTGAAATTTGTCTGAGTCACAGATAACAAATGAGCATGGACCCCGGTTCTTTTTTAATAAAAACAATCAGCAGGAACAAAAAGCAAACCACAGAAAGGGCTTTGTGAGCAAATTGTGATGTATTGTCAGCATACAGGTAGGATTTGGATCAATTTCAAATGTTTCAATGCCTACTGTAAATTATTTTGACTGGAATCCTAAGTGGTTTATTTGCATTCTCACCCTATATCCCATATCTGATGATAATCTTTCATAGTCTTATTAATGATGTCTTTCTGAAGCTTCTAGTGTTACCTGCTCAACATTTTTTAGGTCTAGATCAAATATTGATATAAACTGTAATCCTTTCCTCAAATAATGTATCACATTTTGGTCCAGTGTCTTCTTTCCTACCTCTACAATTAACCACAGATATGCTTCAAAAGGAAGAAATAACTTTTTGTCATTGAATTCATCCAGTTTGTATGAAATTGGTTTATATGATTAGAATGAAGTATATAAGTTAATACATTAGTGAATAATTAATGATTATATAATGATTCATCTCACTTAAACCACCCTAATTAAGGGCTTGTAAGTTGGCTCAGTGGGAGAGTGCTTGCCTTGCATACATGAGGCCCTGTGTTTGATTCTTCAGCACCATATAAGCAGAAAAAGCTGGAAGCAGTGCTATGGCTCAAGTGTTAGAATGGTAGTCTTGAGCTGAAGAGCTGAGGGACACTGCCCAGGCCCAGAGTTCAGGCCCCACGACCAACAAAAACCAAAAACACCCTAACTAATAAAAATATTATTTCTTTTTAATATCATACTCAGCACAGTTTCTGAAACTTAGTGCTAAATTTCTATCACACTGACAAATACAATCCAAGATGATACAACTAGATGTATTTTTTGGTTGCCTACACTATACCAAAGAATGAAGCTTTGTAGTTTAACATATGGTTACATTTAACTTCTGTGTGTTTATTAAGTAACATCACAATACCTGATTAAGGGAAGAGGAACTAATCAGAAATGTTATGTGATTATTGAAGGTCATGCACTAATAAATAGAGTAACAATTCACTCCAGGAAAGAGCTTTTCCAGAGTAGAATGGGAAATAGTAAATGGTTATGTTGAAAATAAGTTTTCTTTTTTTTTGGGGGGGGGAGGGTTCCCGTCGTGGGGCCTGAACTCTGTGCCTGGGAGCTGTCTCTCAGCTCTTCAGCTCAAGGCTAGTGCTCTACCACTTGAGCCAAAGTAACACTTCCAGCTTTTTTTTCTTTTTGCTTATGTGGTGCTGAGGAATCGATCACAGGGCCTCAGTCATGCAAGGCAAGTGCTCTACAACTGAGCCACCTTCCCAGCCTGAAAACAAGTTCTCTATGTAGAGAAATACAAGAGTATATTGAAGAAACTTTCACGTGATTGAAGAAGCCATTTTTAGGAATATAGTGTGACTATAGAAGCAGGCAAAACAGAAAAGAGTGACAAATAATCAGAGACAGTTAATTTGAAGAAATATATAGACAATACAGAGATACTTATTTTAAGCTTTGTGCCTGAGGAAGAATTAAGAATTGACATGGTATTATCCATATGCAGAATTTTTTAAAGAAATAAAAATTATGAAGTTACTGAGATTACTCATATTTGTCAAATATGAAAGTATTTAAAGAGAGAGTCTATTTTTCTTTATTTTTTCTTCCCCCCATCTCTATTCCAACTCAGTATCTTGTACCTGCTCATCTGGTGTTCTTTCATTTGGACCATGACTCCAGTCTTGATTTTCTTGCTGAGCATTTTAGAAATAAAGTTTAGTGGACTTGTTGCCTGGGCTGTAAAATAATGAGTAACTTCCTCTATGATGATGTGTCACTATTGTCTCTTTTGCCTTTTACTGAAATCATCTGTCCTCCCTACAGCCATGATCCTCTGTCTCAGCCTCCTGACTAGCCAGAATTAAATGCATGAGCCACTAGCAGATGGTCTGAAGCCAGATTTGCAATAGATAATTTAATGTATGATCAAGATATTTGGTCAAGTCTAAGAAGATAAGTAATTGTGAATCAAAATAGAAGTGTCTTTAAATGCCTAGTTCAGGACAAGAAAAGTTCTGAGCTTCACAACCCAATTGTTCTGTGAACTGAACTATCCTAAATCAACAAAATTCGGCTATTCTGAAATTTGCAATAAGCCACAGAATTACCATTAAGTCTCATCCCTCTGTGTTTCATAGAATCAAAGGAGATGCTTCTGAAAAATAAAATAAAAGAAAGGATCATAATCTAAGTCTGTAACTCAGCTTAGCAAGCTGTTTAAATAAAGGACAGAAGTTAGTAATATTTGTTGTTTATAAGTAAGGTTTATCTGGGTTTTGCTTGGTTCTCCTAGAGATTTTTTTGGGGGGGTCCAGTTGTGGGGGATGAACTCTGGGCCTGGGCACTGTCCCTCAGCTCTTCAGCTCAAAGCTAGCACTCTACCATTTCAGCCACAGCGCCACTTCCAGCTTTTTCCTTTTTGCTTATGTGGTGCTGAGGTATCGAACCCAGCTCCTCAGTTATACAAGGCAAGCGCTCTACCACTGAGCCACCTTCCAGCCCTCTCCTAGAGATTTAAAGGAATGAATACAGGATTTGGGACAGAGTTTGCATGGTGCAGCATTTGTCCAACATGAGAAAGCCTTAAGTTTAGTGCCCAATACTTCAAACAAAAAGAGATCTAGAATTCCATCAACTCCAAACTCTGTAGTTATTTGTGATGTTTGAGAAAGGGTAATTGCGTAAGAAAACAAAATTAGCTTCCACATTCAGAAAATAATACAGGGTAAGAATTTAATGCTTCATCTGTATAAAACACATTTTTACTTTTAAATCCACTTTGACGAATGCATTCCAACTTTATCCCGTGCCTTGCACTTTATTTATTTTAAACTATTTTGTGATGCTTTGAAGTAATATACAATGAACTACAATAGCATTCTTGCCAATTAGGTAAGCTTTCTGGCTGACAGGATATCAGGTAATATGTAGTTTCTCAGAAATGTATTTGAAAATACAGAGCCAGTAGTGTGTACAAAATCAGGTTATTAAAGTTAATGAACTTTTACATTGGCAGTTTTCAGAAATTATGCCAATTAAAATGGAATACATTTGGCCACTAACATCTGGTATTATTCAAAGATTTTAATGTCATGTAAATGATGAGGAATGCATATCTGAAAGACATTTCTCTTCCACAAATCATGTCTTCGCTGTTTTCCCCACAATATACAGTTTTGTTACCTCAACTCTGGAATGAGACCCTGCACATTACTGCCATATCCTGCCTGAGCATCAGGGAACAACCAGCAATTGGTCACTAAGGAAATTTGCATCATGGCACAGAAGGAAATGGCTTTCACTCAGACCACATGAGAACACAGATCATTGTCAGAGAAATCTCCCTAAATGTAAGTAAAATGTGCTTTACATATGATTGGAAAAACCGCAGATTACATCAGAGCTGCTGCCAAATTAATTTTCCTATTTAATATCATTTCTCTGTCATAACAACCCTGATATCATTATCAGTGTGAACAACCCTTTGGTTGATCAGATTTGATCATTAATTCGTGGAAAGAGTTCCAAAGAATTATTTGGTAGTCCATGTAAGTTACCCTTGCACTATGGATTCTCCCAATTTCTCTTTAGCAAATGAAATATCCCACTGAAATACGATATAAACCACTTGAAGTGACTGAATGCTACAGAGTATTTTATCTCTACAGTTTGTACTCTGAGATGCAATACATACTCTTTGATTTTGAAATCAGAATGCTCTGCATACAAATCTTGATTTCATCATGCGTAAAAACTCCTTACTATTCTGATTCCTTGATTTGTGAAGCAGAAATAATAATATAATTCTTAGAAGCAAATCTTCAAATAGAATGTTAGAGGGTTTTCCAGTAACTGCTCACTCAGGACATAGTTCTGGTGAAGCACACCCAATTGCAACTTGGTGTTTCTGTGCTTTGGCCAGATCACTTAGAGATAAAATAGATTTTTCACCCCCAAATTTAAGCCCTTCCAGTATCTTTTCAAAGTTTTCATTTTAGTAGGGTATTAATAACACCTAACATGCAAGGTTATTTTGTATATTACAAATATAATACATATATCATAGCAAGGATTAAGGATTGTTTGGTTCAATTGTTATTTTAGTCTTTGAATAAAACCTTACATTTTCTCTTTTAAGGATTTAAAGAGATAAAATGAGTAGAGTAAAAATTCCCCCTAACACAAAGCAAACAGAACACAAAGGAACAAGCTATTCAGGGTGGTAATATCTGGTAATATCTCTAATAAGTTTGGCTATTGCAGAGTCTATTAAGAAACAGATGAATACCCAGAATGTACTGCACCCCTGTAATTTCAGCATCCAAAGAGTCAAGTATTATGAGGAGCAGACCACCCTAGGATACACTGTCTTATAAAGAGAGAAGAATAAGAGAAAAAGGAAGGAGAAAAGGAAGGGAGAAATGGAAGGAAAGAGGGATAATGAGAAAAAACAGAAATAGAGAAGAAGGAAAGAGAGGGAGAAAAGAAGAAAGCAGGGAAAAGAAGGGAAGGTTAGAGAAAAGGCTTAAAATAAGATTTAGTTGTACTTTATGGAGATTATTAGGGGATTGTGCTATACATTCCACATAACCAATAGTCTTGATTGTCTTTTACAATAGATAATACTTCCTATGTATATATAAAAGGCAAGTGGTAAGTTAGCATTCATTCCACCTTACTTCTAACGCATGGAATCTTTTAGTTCCTGCCCAGTCAAATAATAAGAGGGGATGCATATTTTTTAATAGTCCTATCTTCTTATTATATACTATAGATTTGTGGTCATTAGTTCTATCTCTTACAGTAGAAAATGGTGTTGAGCAAAGTTAGGCCTTTTCTGCATAATAAACTGTTGTTTATTTCTACTCTGTTTTTATCTTATCAGAACATAAAGCTGCAATTTCAAATCATTAGGAATAGAAAGTCTGTCCTACACTTGAATATCCTTCATATGAAGTGCACTCCTGAGGAAGAATTTAATGATTATAGTAGCAGACTGATGCTTTCAATACCCCTGAAATTCTGGCAGGAAGGTCATCCTGCAAGGAACTGCTCGAAGCACAGTTGCACAGCTCTGCTCAAAGCCCAGAATGAGCACTTCACTAGGATGATTCCAGAGGTGAAACTGGTTCTTACTCTTCTTACCTTGTCAGACACACATCTCTCTGGCTTTATTTTAAATTTAGTACTATGGCTGACATGTAAATGCAGGCACTGCCTCAGCATCCACAAGAGCATGAACTGAGTTGCTAAGCTAGCAACTGCATTTCTAATTTCACCCATGCAACTAATTTGAAAATTTGAATGCTATCACCACAAATATGTCTCTTACCTCCTCCACATAGTACCTGCAAAAGAAGTCGTTTTCTTAGGTGGGCATAAAGATTATAAACAGAATGAGTTCTGCTGAACCTCACCAATATGTAATTATTCAAATGTTGTATTTAATATGCCTCTCATTTTATAAAGAATCTACTGATTACCTTGTGTCATACTTTTAAATATTTTAATATTAAATATTTTAATAATATTGTTTAATCCATCAGCTAATTCAGCTAAAATGGAAACGTATTTTCTTAGGAAAATATAGTCTCCAGGAAGAATGAACTTACTGAGAGAAGAAGAGACCAAGATTTAACTCTAAATTTTAGAATGCTTTTTCAAGGGAGATCATCATGGAGAAGAGCCATTAATAACACATGAATTAACATCATAGCAAAGTCACTAGAATGTAATGGTAACCAAAATAAATGCTTTAAAAGTCCTTATAAGTCAGAACTATTCACAGAAAACAATCATAAATAGTCACTTAGAAAAGTTTTGTGAAGATTTAGGAAGGAAAATTTACCCAAAGAAATTTATGGCAAACTAATAATACCAAATATACATTTTTCATTATTCATTATTGCCTTCATCTTTCTCTTTCTTGCTTATAAATATTATATTCCATGATGAAACCTTTCACAAACACTATTAGTACTTTTGACCCTCATTAATTAATCATACAGAACTGACAAAACTCTGAAGTTTAGGTAATCCCACACTCTGCTCTCAAGAAACTACATTTCAGCTAAGAACATCGTAAAACATGATTCACTAGTCTCTTTAATTTCTGAAACATCTGACTCATATTGGCATTCAACACCATCAAACTAGAAACGTCTGTTTGCAAACTTCTCATACCAAATATATTACTTAATATTTCCTCTTTTATTATAATTTATTTTACTTTTTTAAAATTTCTGGTTATAGTCATGTCTAGATGGTCTGAAAGCTAATTTCACTCCTTGTTTGGCTGCTCAATTCAGGGAACTCCCTTTAGCTGGAGAGATGTTTGCCTTCTTGAAGTCCCAGAGACTTCAAGGGGTAAGAATTAGGCCTAGGTATACACATCTCCCAGATTTCAAGTTGCCTTTGACATGTTTCTTGTTAGAGAATATAGTTGCTTTGAAGACTACCTTATTTATTAATTAAGTCTGTAAAGGGCAGTGTGGGACAGGCTTGGTCATTCTGTTGGAGAATTCTACCTTGTATATAGTTCTTTCTACTTGAATCTCATGCAGGCTCTTCTAAGATAAAACCGTTGACACATTAAGTATTGAACTACTTTGCCCATCTGTGTTGTGGAACAATGACGTCCTCAGAGGCTGAGTGCATTCGAACATATTCTTCCTCATAAACTGTTTCTGAATCATCACAAGATTATTTCTATTATGTTCAGCCATGATGAACATAGTTCAACGATGCCCTTGAACATTATTCTCTTTTCTCTTGAGAAAAGTTGATATTCAGTCTTTTACAAAGTCATAGAACTTTTTCCCATCAAATCTGAAAGGAAAGATAGTTAAGTGCTGCGTCTATGAACATGTTTTCTAGAGCTCCTCTGACAGCATTCAAATCCTGACTGTGCCAAATATCAGATGTGTAAGAGTTGGCAATTCACTTTCCTCTTATGTTTCTTAGTTTTCCTACTTACAAAATAGAAAGGAAAAATACTCTCTAACGTTTTTGTGTGAATTCAGTTATTATTTAAAACAAGGTCTGATAGGAGGTGGGTAATAAAACCTTTCCTACAACCATGTGGTGGGTTAGTGGAGTGGCTCAGTTGGTAGAACACTAGGTATGAGTGAAACCATGAGGTACTGAGTTCAAATCCTTGTCCTGGACCAAACAGCAACAACAACAAAAGAACCTTGTGGCATTTTGTTACTGCCTATTATAAATTCAATGTAAAAAATTACTACAGGATTTCTCAGTGTAGGTAGTAAAAGATTATGTGGACTCTGTCTCTCTGACTCTGTTTCCTCTCTTTCAACCACTAGAGTAGTTCTAATCAACATCCAAGGTTTATTCTCTATATAGGTGAGGGGGGGTTTAGACAACTTTATCCAAAGCCTTTGCTTAAGGTCCTACAGATCGTAGAGCACAGACAAGTCATAACTAAGTAAAATTCCTGGACAACAAAGTTCATGAGTTTAAAACACTATCTTATGACACTTAGCTATAGGTAAGATTTTGTGTTGTTTTTACACTGGAATATTTGTTTTTTATAACTAGTAAGAAGACTCTCCATTAAAAATTTCTTTTTATAATGTTTTTAAAAATACATTTGTTTATTGTAAAGTTACTGTATAGAGAGGTTACAGTTACATGAGTAAGTTAATGAGTACATTTCCTATCAAATATTGTTACCTCCTCCTTTGTTTATTGGAGATATGAAAGTTACAAAACTGAACTAAACTAAAGAATGTGCTCCCTGAAGATCTGAAATCCTTCTACTAGGATTGTTAGCAAAAAGTCAGAAAAATACATTTAAAAAACCCTCTGGGCTGAGAAGGTGGCTCAGTGGTAGAATGCTTGCATTGAGGCACTGGGTTCAATTCCTCAGCACCACATAAGTAGAATAAGATGGAAGTGGCACTGTGGCTCAGTGTTGGAATGCTAGCCTTGAGCTGAAGAGCTCAGGGACAGCACCTAGGCACAGAGTTCAGGCCCCACGACTGACAAAATTATTATTATAATAAGTGCAAAATTGCATACCTAAAATATTATTATCCAAATCAGTTCATAAGAATAATGCACATACAATTTCCCAAAATAAAGTTGATGTTTAAAAAAGAAAAACAAAGCCGGGCGCTGGTGGCTCATGCCTGTAATCCTAGCTACTCAGGATGCTGAGATCTGAGGATCGCGGTTCAAAGCCAGCCCGGGCAGGAAAGACCGTGAGACTCCTATCTCCAATAAACCACCAGAAAACCGGCAGTGGTGCTGTAGCTCAAGTGGTAGAGCGCTCGCCTTGAGCTGAAGAGCTGAGGGACAGCGCCCAGGCCCAAGTTCAAGTCCCACGACCGACAAAAAAAAAAAAAAAAGAAGAGAAAGAAAAACAAAACAAAAGTCCTTAAAGGTGAAATCTTCATTTAGTAGAAATGTATGGGATACATATATTCAACTAGAATGTATAGATTACATATTGAATTTGCTTTTTTTTTTTTTACAAATTAGCTAATTTACATAATCAGAAAAATATATTAAAGATCAAATTTTCTCCCTACTTTTCTGTTCTACAGTGGTATTTTGAGCTTAATCAATGTTCTAGAAATCTTAAAGAGATAATAACCTCAAATATTCAAAACTTTTATTGTTGATGACTGAGTTTATATAAAAGTTCAATACAAAACTTAGTGTCTTTTAAGGTCTGTCATTCAGGTTTTTTCCTTATTGATGTGAATCAAATAAATGAATAAAATTAAGTCTGATCTCAATAGCTCATGCCGATAATCCTAGCTATTCAATAGGCTGAGGCCTAAAATTGGTGTTTGGAGCCACTTGAGCAGATAAAGCTGAGAGATTCTTATCTCAAAATAACTGGCATAAAATTAGTAGTAGAGTATGCCTCAAGTGGTAGGACAGGAGATTTGATGAAAAAGCCAAGCAAAATGGTATTATCCTGAATTGAATCCCCAACAATGGTAGGTGTACATAAAAAATAGAATAAGAGTTCCAGAAGATGGCAGAAGAGAAGCTAGAGGCTAAACAAGCTCTCATATAGAAAGCAGTTTTAGAGTTCCAGTGAACAGTCCTAAGCCAGAGAATCACACCAAGTTTGCCATCACAGGACAGAGAATTAGGCCAGAGAGGGAAAATCCAGGCAAGGAGACAGATCTGAGCTCTTGCCAGCAGTCACCACCACCAAGGCAGCAGCAGTGGCGGCAATGGT
Organism: Dipodomys merriami; assembly: GCF_024711535.1. Taxonomy (NCBI): domain Eukaryota; kingdom Metazoa; phylum Chordata; class Mammalia; order Rodentia; family Heteromyidae; genus Dipodomys; species Dipodomys merriami. Next base: position 346,134 of record NW_027204860.1, read on the forward strand.
CACAGCCATACCTGAATCACAGAGAGTCCAGGACAAAGGAGCCAGATGCAGCGGGCAAGCGGATTCTACTCAACACCAGCAAGAACTGACAAGGAGCAGACATCTTCATCCAGCAGTTCGCAGACCAGAGACAACCCAGGAACCAAAACTCGGCATGAGTAGAAGCTTGACGTCCTCACTCCTTCTCAGGGAGCAGAGGAGGGAAAGCCACCCCTCCTCCCCCCAGTATCGGAGATCTCCATCTTGAATGCTGACTAAGCTCAGTGGAGCTGCTAGCTCCATCTCAGGCCTTGGAACAAAACTAGAGTCATTAAGCAGGTCACAAGAGCCTAAGCTGACCTGCCAGACTCAGCTACACCCAGGGAAAAGTAAACCAGCTCGGGCGCCAGCCCCAGGAGTGGCTTTCTTCACTGGATAATCAGAGCCAGAGGCTGCCCCTCCCTTTAGCAGCATAGACAATCAATTGAAATTCAGTAAACAGAAATCCTGAGAATGGCTTCAGGCTAGGCTCTGTGAGTTTCTCACAAACTAGCCCCCAGGAAAAGCTACTGTTTGCTGAAAGGCCTCAACTCTACCCAGAACCTAGCCTCATCACAGCATCTCCAAACTTGAAGAGAAAGCCATCTCCCTCTTTTGTGATACTCAAAGCAGATCTCCCTCGCATTGAACTAACCTGGGAGGAGGATTGCAAAATCCTGGGTAAAGCAGAGCATTTTTCTGCCTATTCAAAAAAACTGACTGAAGAAACCAACCAAGCCACTGGACCACAAGCAGACCAGAGACTCCAAAAAGAGGCTGGTTAGTGAAACAAGGGAAAAAACAGGATTTTTCCCACCCCTCCCAAAAAAATCAAAGAACTTTTCTTCTTCTTCTTCTTCTTCTTCTTCTTCTTCTTCTTCTTCTTCTTCTTCTTCTTCTTCTTCTTCTTCTTCTTCTTCTTCTTCTTCTTCTTCTTCTTCTTCTTCTTCTTCTTCTTTTTCTTCTTGTGCCTTTTATAATTTTTTTTGTCTTTTCTAAAACTTTTTTTTAAGTTTTTCATTTTTACCTTTTTTGAAAAAAATTGTTTTCTAGTAACTTTTTTTCCTCTTATAATTTTATTTTAGGGAAACATGTCTGTGTGCGTTTTTCTTTTTTTTTATTTTTTTTTTAGCTTTATTGAACTTCTGAACTTCTTTGCTTCCTGTCATATCCTTTTCACCTTTACTTCTCTTTCATTCTTCTTTATGTGACTTAATTGTTGTCCTGCACTCGTCAGATAAAACCGTAGTTGAATATTAGACCTTATCCCACATTGTGTACACACTTAATCTACAAATTTATTACTCAACTCAAAACCTCTGAGACTTAAATTGCTCAATAGCAGTACTACCTCTTTATACCTATATAATATTTTAAGTATTTTTATTTTTAATTTTTTCACATCTCCTTTATATCATTCCCCTTCTCTCATTATATTCACGTTTTTCTCTGAATAGTTTGTTCTCGTTAATGCAGAATATGATTAATTTTTACTTTTCTATGTTTTCTGGTCTCTTTTCTTTTCCCTTTCCCTTTCTTCTTTTTATCCTCTCTCTCTACTATCATCCCATCCAACCTATTGCCTGCATTGAGATTAGGACTTAGTTAAGTTAACTCTCCCTGTACTTTCCCTCATCACTCTATTCTTTTTTTTTTTTTTTTTACCAACATCTCTCCCAAGCCCTAATAATTTGTGGTTTTCCAAATTCTTCTTTGTGGTTCATAGCCCATTAATATATAGGTGCTTGATGTTGAATAGATGTATCTGTTCAACTAGATTTTATCTGCAGACTATTGACTGTGCAAATTCAGACTTTGGTTGATGTTTGCCTTAAGAGAGTGTTCTAGCACAAAACTGGGTTTATTTTCATCCCAAATGGGCAGAGTAAGCCGGAAAAACACAAGGAAAATGGCAAGTCCGGGTATCTCAACTCCCACTCATGATAAACAGGGGACAGAACAGATAATGAATAATCCAGAGGAGAGTTCCCAAATAGCTCTACAAACACTGCTGGCAAACAGGATCAATGAAAAGATTGAAAATATACAAAGGACCGTGTATGAGCATGATAGGGAGAGAGCGGAGACAATCCAAAGATTTAAACAGGAGTATCATGAGCGTGAGGAAGCTACTCAAAAACCGATACAGGACTTGCCTGAGCAGCTTGAGAATACTCAAAAAGAAAGTCAGGAATGGTGTGAACAGGCTGAGAACACTCAAAGAGAACTAAAGGAATGGCATGAAAGGGAGCGGGAGGAAGCTAATCAAAGAGTGATAGAGGAATTGAGTGAGCAGGATGAGAATCCACAAAAATCAGTAAAGCCATTCATGGGATCCATTAACAAAGACCTGAAGGAAGTCAGGGAGACAACAAAAGGAATGCTGAATGGCAGTCCAAGGAAACCATAACCAATCAAGTAAGTGAGTTGAAAATAAACACAGAACACTAAATTAAGGAAGTAAAGAAGTTCATACAAGATTTAAAACAAAGCTTCAAAGAAGAATTTGAAGCCATCAAAGCTGACCAATTAGAAGGAAAATAAATAAAAAACAAAGGAGAAAGTCTTGACAGCAGGTTAGACCATGCAGAAGATCGAATCTCGGGGATTGAAGACAGCCTAGATACCAAGACAAGTCCAAGAAATTTGATAGGTACCTAGAAAATTTGATAGGTACGAAGAAAATTGATAGGCACCTAGAAACAGAAGTTAATGGTCTAGCAAATTTGTTTAACAGGATCCTAGCAGAGAACTTGCCAAACATGCCAAAAGATAGGCCTATTGAGATAGAAGAAGCTTTTAGAACTCCAAATAGACCAGACCAGAATAGGACATCCCACTGTCATATTATAATCCACACAGAATCAACTCAGGCCAAGCAAAAAATGCTTAAAGCTGTCAAGGAGAAATGATTAATTACCTATAAAGGGAAACCAATTAGTATCACCTCAGATTTCTCAGCAAAGACAATCAAAACAATAAGAGCCTGGAATGATGTATGCCATGCCCTAAAAACAAACAACTATCAACCAAGAATACTGTACCCAGCTAAATTCTCCTTCATAACTGAAGGCCAAATAAAAACCTTCCATAGCAAAGAAAAATTGAAACAATACATCTCCATCAAACCAGCCCTACAAAAGTTTCTTAAAGATGTCCTACACATAGAAAACCATCAAGACCACAATAAAGGCCAAGAAACTGCACCCAAACTGAGAATCCAAGAACCATACTAAGAACCCAGTTTTCACAGCCCCCAAGAAGGTGGATAACATGGCAGGAACTTCCAAATATCTCTCAGTCCTATCTCTTAACATTAACGGACTTAACTCTCCAATTAAGCGAGATAGACTATCTAGTTGGATTAAAAAACAAGATCCTTCTATCTTCTGCCTTCAGGAGTCATATCTTACCCATAAAAACAAACACATTTTCATTGTTAAAAGCTGGAACAAAATCTATCAAAAAAACAGCCCCCATAAACAGGCGGGAGTTGCAATCCTAATATCAGATAAAATAGACTTCAAATTAAAATTCGTGAGAAAAGATAAAGAAGGACCCTACATACTAACTAAGGGATCTCACTTTCAGGAGGATGTTAACATTCTAAATATCTATTCACCAAAAAATGGAGCACCCACATTTATCCAAGAAACACTACTTTCCCTCAAATCCCACATAGATGCAAAGAAATTAATTGTTAGGGATTTTAACACACCATTCTCCCCACTAGATAGATAAACTCGGCAAAAACTCAAAAGAGAAACCACAGATCTAAACAGCTGCATATATCAAGTATATTTAACAGACATCTACTGAATATTTCACCCAGCAGCATCAGAATACACGTTTTTCTCAGCATCATATGGAATATTTTCTAAAATAGACCACATTTTAGGCCACAAAGCAAACTTGTCCAAATTCAGAAACATTGAATGAGACCTTGCATTCTCTCTGACCACAAGGGAATAAAATTAAAACTCAACACCAAAAGCCACCAAAAAAATCTGGTAACACATGAAGGTAGAACAACACACTTCTGAATCATGAGTGCGTCATGGAAGAGATTAGAAAAGAAGTTCAAATGTTCATGCTATTCAACAAAAATGAGCATACAAATTACCAGCTCCTTTGGGACACAGCAAAGGCAGTACTCAGAGGCAAGTTGATATCTCTGAGCTCCTATATCAACAAATTGGAGAGATATGAAACCAACAATTCAATGACACATCTCAACCTCCTTGAAAAAGAGCAGCAAGATAAACCCCAATCCAGTAGATGGAAAAAAATAATTAAAATTAAATCAGAATTAAATGAATTAGAATCCAAAAAAACTATAGAAAGAATCAACAAAACAAAGAGTTGGGTCTTTGAAAAAATTAACAAACTTGACAGACCCTTAACAACTCTTATAAGAAAAAGAAGAGACAACAACCAAATAAATAAACTCAGAGATGAGATTGGAAACATCACCATGGAAATAACCAAGATTCACAACAATATAAAGGAATACTTCTCAAAACTTTATGCTAATTAGTTTGAAAACTTGACAGAAATGGACCTTTTCCTAGCAAATATTGACATATCAAAATTAAACCAAGTTGAGTTAAACCATCTTAACAGGCCCATCTCAAGCACTGAAATAGAAACAGCAATAAGAGAGCTCCCAGCTAAGAAAAGTCCAGGACCAGATGGTTTTACAGCGGAATTCTACAAGGCCTTCAAAGCAGAGCTCACACCAATACTCCTCCAATTATTCAATGAAATTGAAAGAGAAAGTTCACTACCGAACACATTCTATGAAGCCATCAAAACGCTCATCCTAAAAACAGGCAGGGGCTCATCAAAGAAAGAGTACTATAGACGCATTTCTTTGATGAGCAATGATGCAAAACTTCTCAACAAAATTTTGGCCAATCGAATTCAACAATTCAGCCAAAAAGTCATACACAAAAGTCAAACAGGATACATTTCAGGGATGCAAATCTGGTTCAACATACGCAAAGCAATCAATATTATCCATCACATCAACAGGAGCAAGGATAAGAACCACATGGTTATCTCAATAGATGCAGAAAAAGCATTCGACAATATCTAACACCCCTTTATGATGCAGGTTTTGGAAAAATTAGGAATCCATAGAACATTCCTCAATAAAATAAAGGCTGTATATGGCAAACTTACAGCCAGCGTTACACTTAATGGGGAAAAACTAAAGCCATTTCCTCTTAACTCAGGAACGAGACAAGTATGTTCTCTCTCCACTTCTCTTCAACATAGTATTAGAATGCCTAGCTACAGCAATAAGACAAGATCCAAACATAAAGGTGATTCAATTAGGGAAAGAAGAAATAAAACTCTCCCTCTTTGCAGATGACATGATCTTGTACTTAAAGAATCCCATAGATTCCACTCCCAAATTACTAAACCTGATTCAAAACTTTGGCAAAGTAGCAGTGTACAAAATTAACCCCCCAAAATCAATGGCTTTTATGTTTTCGAACAATGAGAAAAGTGTGGCTGAAATTAGGAAAACAACTCCATTTGCAATAGCCCCCCAAAAATATAATACCTAAGAATTCACTACACCAAAGAAGTGAAGGACCTCTATAATGAAAACATTAAAATCTTGAAATAGGAAATAAAAAACAGAACTTAGAAAAAGGCAAAAACTCCTGAGCTCCTGGATTGGAAAGATTAACATCGTGAAAATGGCAATATTTCCCAAGGCTATGTACAAATTCAATGTGATACCTATCAAAATACCAAACTCATTCTTCAAGGAAATAGAAGAGGCAATCCAAAAATTCATATGGAAGAATAAAATACCGCGAATATCAAAAACGCTCCTCAATGGAAAGAACACTGCTGGAGGAATATCAATAACAAATTTCAAACTCTCCAATAAAGCCATAGTAATCAAAACAGCTTGGTACTGGCATAAGAACAGATCTCAGGACCAATGGAATAGTATTGAAAACCCAAAAATGAACCTATAGACCTATAGCCATGTAATGTTCGAAAAGGGAGCTAAAAACATAGAATGGAAGAAAGACATTTTCTTCAATAAATAGTGCTGGCAAAATTGGTTAACTACCTATAGAAAACTAAAGCTAGATCCTTCTATATCACCCTGCACCAGAATGAACTCCAAATGGATCAAAAACCTCGGAGTCAAAGCAGACACTCTGGACACATTTCAGGATGACATAGGAGAAACCTTAGGTCTCCTTGGCTCAGGCCGAAATTTTCTTTACAGAGACCTGAAAACACAATAAATAAAAGAAAGTTTTGACAAATAGGATTGCATGAAGTTGAAGAGCTTCTGCATGGCAAAGGACAGAGCTAGCAAGATCAAGAGAAAGCCAACAGATTTGGAGAAGATCTTCACTAGACATACAACCGAGAAGGGTCTCATTTCTAAAATATTCTTGGAACTCAAAAAAATTAAATCCCCCAACAACAAATCCTCAAAGAAACAACTGCCAAATAAATAAGTTAATTAAAACTTGAAGAGAAACTTCTCTGAAGAAGAAAGAAGGATGGCCAATAGACACATGAAGAAATGCTCAACCTCCCTAGCCATAAAAGAAATGCACATCAAAACAACATTGAGATACCACCTCACTCCAGTTAGAATGGCAAAAAAAGTCAAGAACTCTAATAACAACAGATGCTGGAGGGGATGTGGACAGAAGGGAACCTTACTTCATTGTTGGTGGGAATGTAAACTTGATAAACCACTTTGGAAAACAGTATGGAGATTCCTCAAAAGACTCCACATAGAGCTCCCTTATGACCCAGCAATCCCACTTTTGGGCATTTACCCAAATGTTTACCAACAAGAACACACTAAAGCTACCAGCACAACTATGTTTATTGCAACATTATTTACTATAGCTAAGATATGGAACCAATCCAGATGCCCCTCAGTAGATGAATGGATCAAGAAAATATGTATATATACACAATGGAATTCTATGCCTCCATCAGAAGGAATGACATTGCCCCATTTTTTAGGAAATGGAAAGACTTGGAAAGAATTATATTAAGTGAAGTAAGCCAAGCCCAAAGAAACATAGGTCCCATGTTTTCCCTTATTTGCAGTATCTAGTATATGTATGAGTCAAGCAGAAAAAGTCAGATAATGTGATGTTAGGAAAATGAACCCTTAGATATGTATTTAAATGTTTTTTTTCTTTCATGAATTTCTTTCTAAAGCTTTTATAACATTACTTCTTTGTTGCTTTGTATGTCCCTCCCCCACAGTATAACCCCTTCTTTCACTATATTTGATGTCGGTATAATTTGTGCAGGAGATGGGTAAAAACCAGTCATTTAAGGATACAGGTGGACCCGTTGCAACAATGAGAAGTACAAGTTGTCCTGTCGAAAACGAAATTTACAACTTTGGTGCGGGGGGCGGGGTACGAGGACTGGGTGGGGAGTCGGGGGGAGGCTGGGAAGGGATGTGAAGGGTAACAAAGGAGGAGGCTGAAATGCTTGATAAGAAATGTACTCATTATCTTGCCCATGTAATTCTAACCCCTCTGTACAGTATGTTCACAAAAAATAAACATAAAAATAGAATAAAATTCAACATTATTCCCTGTAAGACTCATAACATTTTCTACCTTTTTGCTTATTTGATATGAAAAGGAACTTTATCTTTCAAAAACGATGTTCTTCTCTATTCACAACATATAAGCATGCTGTTATTCTTTCAAATTTGTTATCTCCAAAACCAAATATTTAGATTGATTGTTTTTGACTAACTTCATACAATAATCTTTTTTCATTAAGATTCCACTCAGTATTTTGGAAAGAATTCAAGGAACGTCTACTTTCATGCTAGTGGCACATATGACAAAATTTGGTGTATGTCAGAGTTTAAATTCAATCACCATTATTAGGTCAAAATGGAAACGTTAGACCAATTCAAGAGTTTAATATTACACTAATTTTGTTATTATACCTAGATGTGTAATAAACACATGTATTGTTATATATTTGCCCAGTTGTTCACAAATACTTATTCCAAGTCTTTTGGTAATAAATACATCACAAAATCCATACATCCTTCAATAAATTGACTGTAATCACAAATTATTTGTCCTTTCATTCGTTCATCCTCATTTTTTTGTCATATAATTATTTTTCATGCTTTCTTGCGGCTTTTCACTTCTCTCTTGCAGCTTTTCTCCTGGGGACTGTTCTACCATCAAACATTCAATACTATTTTTTAACTACTTAAAAAATCACCCTCATGTCAAATCCTACTTTTTGGAATATTCAAAACTCACTTTTCAATTCTAATTTCAGAAACAGTTGGCTATATTTACTTTCTACTTTCTCACCTCCTATTTCGTTTTGAACACACTTCCATTTCCACAAAGTGACACTTCGTTGAGATTTCCAGAAATGACTGTGTTTCCCCTTTGGCAAATTCTCAATGCTCAAAATAGTTGAGCCACAGAATTTATAGAGTGGTCACACCTTTTTTTGCTAAACATATTATTTTCTTTTGATTTCTTTATTTTATTTTATTTTTTTATTGTGAAAATACTGTACAGAGTGGTTACAATTACATGGGCAAGGTAATGTGTACATTTTTATCAAGCATTGTAGCCTACTCCTTTGTTTCTCCTTCCCATCTTCCCCCCGCCCCCCACCCAATCCTCCCTGCTAACCCCCTTGCACCAAAGTTGTAAAGTTCATTTTTCGACATAACGACGTGTACATCTCATTGTTGCAATGGGTCCACCTGTATCCCTATTTTAACGATACCACTTTCTCCACAGACTTTCCCTTTATATATGTCCATAGTTATGTGTATGCATCAAGACACATTCAAGCAAAAGTATTTTATCTGAAAGTAAAACACTCTAAACCAATACTTTTCTTTGCATTATGAACTTAATTTGCTTTTTTTACTCAAGTCTAGACCTTTACTGCTTTGAACCACCGTGCTATTTCTGGTTTTCTGGTAGTTAATTGAAGATGAGTCTCATGCACTTTCCTGCCTGGACAGACTTTGAACCATGATTCTTAGATCTCAGTCTCCTGAGTAGGTAGGATTACAGGTGTGAGCTACCAATGCCTGGTAGGAATGCAAAATGTAAATCATTCATAGGGGTACACAAATATAAACTCATTTTGTAATTCTAGCTACTTGGAAAGCTGAGGTAGAATGGTTTGTGGACAGCTAGAGAATAGTGCCACTCCCTATCTTAAAAAGCAAAAACAAACTAAAGAGCAACAACTTTTCTCCTTTTGCTCCCTAACCAAAACAAAAAAACAAAAAGCACAAGCAAAGTTAAACTAGTTCATCTATGAATATTTACAATTGGAAAACTGTTAAAATTTTGGAACCTTTATTCTCTATCATTTTGAAACTTTCTTCCTCATTGTAAAATGAAAAACTGAGCAGGTGCATATAATTCTTTAATATCTCATTTTTACCATTTTTCTTATTTGTAAATTTATCAAAATATATTTACTTCTGGCAAATTGAATTAGGACAGCAAGTAGACATAGCAAATATGAGCCAAGACTCAGTTACTCACACATGGTAGTCAACATGCACAGGAGGTAGATACCAGATTATCATGATTTAAAGCCAACCCAATCATACTATTGCTGTTTGCTTGTTCATTTTAAGCACTGCTTACTGACGTTTGAAAATATGATCTCATACTCATGCTTGGTTCATCTGTTCAAGGCTGTCATTCTACCACTTGATCCACAACTCCATTCCTGGCATTTGGCTTTCTAATTGAAGGTAAGTTTCTCTCTCATATGTAAGCCTAGACTGGCTACAGATATCCTTAGATCTCAGGTACCAGAGTATCCAGATTATAGGCTTAGGCAACCAGTGACCAATTTATACACAGTTTTAATATACTTCTTTTACTAGAGCATTTTAAAGTGTTTTTTTGTTAATGAATTTTACAAAGGGATTGAATTCCACAAGCCAGCTTATGAATACAATGGATCTGAATCAATGTCACCTTTTCTATATTTCTCCCTTATAGAACATTCTTCATATTTGTAGAAAGCTTGGAAAGCTAACACAAATAGTTCCACTCTCTTCACCCAGTTCTTCCATTTGTATATTATATAAATGCTGTGAATGTCTTATAATTAATGAATTTATGTTCATGCATTATGATTAATGAAAGTACATTAATGAGACGTTTTAAATAACATTTTTCCTGGGCCTCAAATGGAGGCTCAAGCTCTATTCCATGCTACCTTACCTGTCCAGAAAAACTGCATTGTAATCCCAACTCATGTTAGATGTATGGCCATCGGCAGGTTTCCTAATACTTCTGACACTTGATCTTGTGTTTGTGAAAGCAGACTAAAGAAACTGTCAGGTTGAACTATTGAGAATTGTTAATTAATTGGGAATTAAGAATTAATAATTGATTAATTAATTAATCTAATTGATAAGTACATTCACAAACTGAAGTTCTGTTCTGTGAAGTAATCATTAGTATTAAGCAATTTGGAGTGCATGGTAAATGTATAGAATATAGTTCAAACAAATGATAAGAATCCACATTCATGTGCACATGTGCACATTCGGCAAGCTTACCAAGATGGCAGCAGTAAATATGTGAATGAGAAAATAGCAATGTATTTTTCAGTGAAATCTCACCAGGACAAGAAAATGCTAAGTTCTTCCAATCCTAGATATAAATATGTAGCAGTTTGTTATAAGTCTTTTGGAAGAAAGAGTTCTAATTTTGCCCTAATGAGTAGCAAATTAAACAGTTGTGTAATATTTTACTTTAATCCTTTTGTGTGCTTGGGGAAAACAAACACACAAATAATGTCAATATGACCTGGGTGGTGGTGGTTCATGCTTATAATCCTAGCTACTCAGGAGACTGAGCTCGGAGGATCAAGGTTTGAAGCCTCATTTCCAATTAACCACCAAGAAGTCAGAAGTGGATCCAGGGCTCAAGTGGTAGGGAACCAGTCTTGATGTGTGTGTGGGGGGAAGGGGCACAAGGGAGAGAGTGAGGTCCTGAGTTCAAGCCCATGTATAAGCATCCATCCATCTATCCATCCATCAATCCATCCATCCATCAAGCAATCAATCAATAACATCAGCTAGTGAGTGTTTACTTAAAAAAAAACTAAAAAGTGAAAGAAGTAAATCAAATACCTGTTTGGGAAGCTAGAAATCTGAGAGGCAAGAACAAACAAAAGCTTGCAACAAACTAGGTAAATTCATGTGTAATATGTCAAAAGCATATGTAGTAGGGAGGCCAAGTTTGGTGGAGCAGAGAGGGTTAGGACCTGAGTAGGGCATGAAATGAGAATAGTGATACACATAGTCAGGACCCCATCTTTTAGGCCTTATTAATTGCTATATCTGTTTATCCTTCTGACCCTAGATAAAATTTTAAAAATATTGAAATCTACTGGAATATAAATCTTTTTCCAACATGATTATTCTTAAATTTAGGTATTACTAAGGACTTGAAAATATTGATTAATTGTTTTCTTCTTCTCTTGTGATTTCTGTATCTGTCATTTGGGGGTATTACCTTAGTACAGTTTATGATGTTTTATTTACAGCTCTGTAATTTTACTTTTAGCATTTCCAATTATGGCTTAACTTGATCCTCTTGGGCCAATTTATTCAGTTGTACTATCATTCTTCATTCTAGAATGGATACCTTCCTACAAATATGAGTTACTTTCCTGCTGCTACCTCTCAGATTCTAGTCATTGTAATTAGCATAAATTAAAGTGTTTTTTTTCTAACTACAAATAAATAGTTTATTCTTTTGGGATTAAGAGTTTAAATTGGATATTATAACATAAAAAACATGGCAGAAACAGGCAATACTGGTACAAGTTATGCTTAATTAGCTTTCATGGCTAGAAATATTATATGTAAATGTCAATTTTGTTTCACTATGCTGATAAGTATAAATTAAAGTATTATAAGAAAGCTTATGAACAAATATCAAAGTTCTAAATTCAGTACATACAGAGTACCTCTCACACTAAGAAATATTAACTAAAGAAATCATTTTACTTTTAAGTCAGAGTTTATTTTTTGAAATAAAACAAGATGAATTATCCAATATGTAACATTGCTATAATCTAACTATGTAAAATAGCAATAGGCTGTCAATGCACAATTTTTAGGGGACTAGTTTTCAAGTAGTATTTTACATTAACTTCTAACAGTAGTGTAATAATTTCAATGATAATATATTAATTTACAATAATAATGAGCCTACTCCAATAACATTAGTCCCCATTACTGATTTAGGCAAGGTGAATTTTAGGAATCAGCTAGCCTTACTTAACACTCTCCAAGTGAGTTCATGTGATTGCATAAACATTGTTAAGAAATAATTGTTAGAGAACATTTTTGGATATGATATGAACAACAACATTGCACAGGTCCCATACATTAGATATTACCTTACAATTAAAATAATAAAGGCAAGAAACCTGGAAATAAATGACAATTTCAGTAAAGACTTAAAAGTATATTTTAGCCCGTCATTGTGGATTTCTCTAAGAATGTTTGTAAAGGAAGATTAATATTGGATATATATTTGTCAATTCCCACCAGATAAAATCACCTTCTAATTTTCACATAAGCAATGTTACTTCTTGAATATGAATATGAGCTTGCGATTGATTTAAATTACTTCCCTAAATATACTTTCTAAGTCCTCTAGCATTCCTCTTAGCTTCTGTGCTTTCTGAGAAAATATTTTAACTCTTTTTTCTCTATTGCTTGTTAAGAAGGAAAGGACAGTTATTAAATGTGTGTTTAACAGGGTGAAGAAGTTGGTATTAGGGAGCAAGAATAATTGAAATGTATAACATTGAAGCATAACGAAAAATCACTCTGGAAGCCAGTTAGCTCTCCAGTGTTAGATTCACTATAGCCTTTAATTGCTTCCTGCAATTCGTGCGTGGGATAGCCACTCACCCCCTGTCTTATAGCCTCCTGGAGAGCATTTGTGATGTCAGAAGTACTGCTCAAAGTTACAGGACTGTTACACTTCAGAGCTCTTCCAAGCTTGTCAAGCACTGTACTCGAAGTCTCGAGTCAAAGTCTCGACTTACTCAAAGTCTCTCTCCTCTCTTGCTCATGAAACTTAACCATACACACAGTGGAAAATTATAACATGAACAGTTCTAGAATAAAAGGTGTGTCACTGTGCTAGCAGAAGGAACACGCAGAGGTGTCTGACATAGTCAAAGTGAGGTACAGTAATCCTTACAGATTGTTCTAGGAACTGTTTTTAAAGGTACTAAGATAATGAGGTTTTCTACATAAATGATTACAACTCAGGAATAAAAACGACAGAATGAACATGTTAAGGTGCAACACAGTTATTCAGTGTTAAAGAAATCTTTTGGTGTGTAATTTTAAAGTATTTATTTATTTTCTGAGATCATTCATGCCAAAATTAATAGTATGATTACTCACTTGGCATCATAAGTAGCTCTAAATGAAATTGTCACTGACAAATGCAATTGATTCAATAAAGTGAATTAGTATTAACATATAAAACTAGTTAAAAATTAGTATTTCAAACTAGTTGAATACAAGTTAAAGTTAGTAGTTTACTTTATTGATCCAATTAGGAAAATTAATAGACACTTACATTTTAAGCATTTTAAAATTTATATTAGTATATACTTTGAATGTGCCTATAGTAAGAATATAAAAATTCAAGAGGTAGTCTTACCTTCTGATTTACAAAAGAAATGAATATTCTCAGATGCTTTTTTTCTTTTTAATTTTTCTTATATTTCTGCCACCAAAAAACTTTATAGTTTGCACTTTATTGAAATAATTCCCATGAAAGGTATAGAAAAAACATAAGAAAATAATATATACTAAAATATTTAAGAAAATATTCTTACGTATTTATTTTTACATTTTAGTGAAAATAATATATATAACAAAAAGGTCATAATATAATATTTGAAGCTGAAAATAATAATAAGTGTAAAAATTGCTTCCCAAACAAGGAAACAGGATGACCCATTGCAACCCCCAAGAATGTATATTGGAAATGAACTTTACAACTTCAGTGGGGGGAGGAGTGAGAGGGGTTGGGGAGGGAATGGATAGTGGGAGAACAACAAGGGAAGGGGTAACAAGGCTCGACAAGAAATATACTCATTGACTTACTCATGTAACTGTAACCCCTCTGTACAGCATCTTTACAATAAAATAAAATTAAAAGAATTTGAAAAGCTAAGGTAAATACTGGGAGTAAGTACTTGTAAAACATTTACGTGGTAAGTGTATGGAATTAGCCTATTTATAAAAACATTGAAAATAGGGGTACTGGGAAGTTGGCTAAGCGTAGAGTGCTTGCCTCTCATGCATGAGTCCCAGGGTTCGATTCCTCAGCACCGCATAAGCAGAAAAAAGCTGGAAGTGGCGCTGTAGCTAAAGTAGTAGGGCACTATCCTTGAGTTGAAGAACTGAGGGACAACACCCAAGCCCAGAGTTCAGCCTCCACAACAGACCAAATAAACAAACAAAAAAAGAAAACAAAAACAAATAGGCACAGAGTTAATTAACATGGAAACTGAAGAGCCGCTATAAAGCTGATGGTGATCAATACAGTAAGTTTTTGGTCAGCCATTCTGATAGCAGTATGTGGAATAAGTAGAAATGAACAATGGAATAGAGGGAACTGTTTCTCATTTTTTGGATATAAACTTTCAGACAAGATGCGATGGCTAGAAATATAAGACTAGAGGATTGGTATCAGAGATGTTATAATCTTCTGCTTAGCTTAATGCAAATACAGAATGGATATATAAGTTCATAGATACTCCTTAGTATGCAGCAATATACCTCCTTATTCTGTAAGCTGAGAGAATTGCAAGGAGACGACATAAAAGAACTAAACACAATCTGATAAAAGATGATTTGGTCAATATTAAATAAAGAGGGAAATTCAAAATTTCCTAGAATCCAACAAAAAACCCAAACAAACACAAGCTCCTAGCCAGGCAGCAGTGGCTCAATCCTCTTATCCTAGGTACTCAAGGGCCTGAGATCTGAAGCCAGTCTAGTCAGACAAATACCAGGAAAGCCTTACCTCCAATTATTAAGTAAAATTCTCTAAATGTAGCTGTGGCTCAAGTGGTAGAGGTCCATCTTCCAGCAAAAATAGTGAAAGGAGAGAATGAGGACCTAAGTACATACCCAGCACTAACACACACATTCCATGTACAAACGCACATGCATGCATACACACACACACACACACACACACACAAACAGAAATTCATAACCATTTGCTAGAATCGTTTTGATTCAGTGAAGACAATATTAAGAGGAACATTTATAAATATGAGTCATAACTCTGTCTTGAAAAACTATGGATACAATATAGCACTGATTATAAGACAAAACTTGTGTTTACTATTATTTAATGAATTGTTTCCTAGGGGTCTTTTGAAAGAGGTACTAATTTCTACAGGATTTAAAAGGGCACTGAACACGTATGTAAGTGTTCTCCATCCTTGATTATTAGAAGTCACAGCTTACTGCATATATCTATTAAAATTAACTGGTATTTTTATATGTAATTCATCATAATACATAGTTTTAGTAGAAAATTGCAATACTACAATAACCATGCAATAAAATAATTAGCATAACTTATTTAATAAAGCATCTGAAGCATCTATAACTAATCTCATAGAGTTGACAAAAAAATCCTGCTCTTAGTGGTTTTGAAGTTATTTCAAATGGATGTGTTAAAAGCATATGTCTTCATTTACTAAAAAATTAAGACTTTTAGAATATAATAAAGCCTATGAAATGAGCAATTGTCTATCATCATAGTTTATGTATACACGCCAATTATTAATTCATCTTTCTATAGTTTCAAGGATTCAATATCAATATTATAAATCTATTTATATTGGTTTAATATAGTTTTTCCATAATATGTTTTATCATAAAAATATTATGAATAATGTTATAACAAATAAGGTAACATACTTTTATAACAAATTTATTTTTCCTCACTCATCGATATGGTTGATGTATTCTATCAACAAATAATTTTTGAAAATAAATAACTTATAAATGATATGACTTTCATAAAACTGGTTAGGTCCTAGATGTATCCACATAAAAAATTCATAAAAATATAATATGTCCTACATTCCAATATTTAAATTTCTGTGCATTCTATTTTGTCTTCCCTTTGGGAAAAACTGATATATATATATATATATATATATATATATATATATATATATATTATTCCATATTATTATTCCATATATTTAATTTTTGAGTGGAAGTGTACATTGAAATTCCTCACTGGTATCAGCATTCTATGACTTTAAATCTAAATCTTGGATAAAACAGAAACAATATGCTACGTGGTTCATCATACTTTAACAAGCACCCAGGCATTTATGTGCAAGCCTAGACCTTCTAAATTATTGCAAGAAACTGCTCATCATAAATCCTATAAATGTTTCCTAACAATTTCTATAAGTTCCAGTGGATTCATTATTTATTTTCTCTAACCCAAATCTCAAAAGTGTTATGTTCCTGTAGTTTACCAACAAATGGTACCCCCTACCCTTCTGTTTACCCATAATTTCTTCATGAGAGGTAATTACTATGAGAAACATTTAACATAACCCATTACTTTTCTGTCCTTAGGACTATACAAGGTATCTAGCTAAATATCAAATGGATAACTCTTCCAAAAGGATATATAGAAAAAGTAGTGGATTTAATCAGAAAATTAATATGAACAGGTTTTCTTTCCTTTCTATTTGAATTAGGAGGGGATATTTTTCTTGGATAATGATAAAATTATGTGGTTAGTTTCGGCAAACATTTTCCTAAAATAATTTACAATGATGAGTAATTGTTATGATTTAATTTCATAAAACATATACATATGTGTGACTGGGAGCATTTATAGGACTACTTCATAATTTTCTATGATACAATGAAAGAAAATGGAATCATTACTGTAGATTTAATTGTTGCACAAGGAATATATTGAAGGCATGACTAAATGTCCAAGAGACGAAAGACATAGAAGTTTACAGAAAACCTTTTTATTTTCTGAATATGAAATGAGAAAGGAAAAAAATAAAAAATCTAGATGCTACTGGCAAATCACTGTAGGTTTAGATACTAGGAGGCTGAGATCTGAGAATCCCGGAGTTCTCAGTTTGCAGCCAGCCCCAGTGGATCAAATGATAATGATAAAGTACCAATATGAAGCTAAAAAGCCCAGCAAAAGTACAAGGCCCTGACTTCAAGCCCAAGTAGCAGCATTAACAATTTTTAGTAAGAATTCATGCATCATAATAATGATATATAATAAATATTATATTATCATTTTATATGATGTATATTATATACATTATATAATGTATATATTATGTAATGACAATATGATGTATGTAAGATATTATGTTTGTATATAATATTGTATATTGCATATACTCGAATATAATATATTATAATATATACTATAACAGTATATGTTAATATAAGCTATTGTATATAATGTGTGATATATAATAGATATCATATGTTATACATTATATTATATGATGTATACTTATATATAATGTGTTTTATATTATACACAATATGTAATGTTATATTATATAATGTGCAATATATAATATACATTATATTATATATTATAATATAGTTATACTATATTATAATTCTATTATTAAACATCATATGGTATATTATATCATATTATATATGTGTTACAATTATTATAACTGTATTATAATAATTATTATTATTACTGAAGAAGGTGAGTGCTGGTGACCCGCATATGCAATTGTAGCTATTCAGGAGTCTAAGATTTTAGGATCACTGTTTGAAAAGAGCCGAGGCAAGAAAATTTATGAGACTCTTATCTGCAGTTAACTACCAAAAAAAGCTCAAGGACAATGTCACTTCCTGAGTCCAACCACCAGTATTGAGACACAAGAGAGAGACAGAGACAGAGATTTAAATAGATACAGAGAGACAGAGAGGAGAAAAAAGTATAGTTTTCTTAGGAGTAGTGACATGTGAAAATTACTGACTTGACAACCGTTTGATAGAATCAAGTGTTTCTATACTCTATTGTTACCATAACAATAAGTCAATAACAGGAAATAACCCATGTACCTAAATGGATAATTATCTCAATTTCTCTCCAGAATATGATTTTTTTAAGCCAGACCAATGATCCAAAAATCACGGCCTTAGTCCACTATGCTTTCAACAACAAGATAACTGATACAACTTTAAATATTCATTGAGTAGTTGAAATTAGAATACAATGTATCTCTGAATATCTAGTAACAATATTCTTCATACCATTAGAATACAAAGAGGTAACAAAAATCTCATTACAATTTTAGGCACATTCATATAGTATTGTAGATGGCATCATAACTTAATATGTATATTTCTATAGCATTCACTACATAGAAAATAGATCCTCTACAATCTCTCTTTCAAAACAGAATGTAAATTGATAGCCTTATCACACACACTTGAGAAGAAAGCCGTTTATACCATGTTAATCCACTTTCCAAAAAGAAGATTTTTACATGATATCTTTGATAGGGGAATTTTCTCAAAGCAATTTGTCAAGTTGAATATGACCCTCCAGACTAAGTGAAAATATCTAGTTGTTATTCATGAGAAGAAGCATATCAGTTTAACAAGGTTGGCTTATTATAATAGAATGGCAATTCTAGAGTTCATTGTATTACTTTCATATACATGTGTATATTGACATTTTCCCTGAGAATATTTTATTCATGAATGAGCTAAATTTTGAATTAATGAAACTATCTGACAATTAAGTTGCACTACTCATGGTTGCAATGCATACTTAAAGTAATTACTTTTCTAAAGAATAATGCAAAATTTTAAGATTCAGATACACTGGTTCTTGCATTTATAAAAGTATGTATATACATGTATACCGAAAATACACTGGTTCTTGCATTTATAAAAGTATGTGTATACATGTATATCTATGTTTATAATGTATATGAGTATTTCTAACATTGTTTTGCGGATGATAAAAATAACTTTGGAAGACTTTAAACACTTGCCTAAGATTCCTTTTTTTTCTTTTTCTATTTTTTATTGTGAAAATACATTACAGAGGGGTTACAATTACATGGGCAAGATAATGAGTGCATTTCTCATCAAGCATTGTAGCCTCCTTCTTTGTTTCCCCTAACCATCCCTTCCCATCCTCCCTCCCCGCCCTCCCACACAATCCACCCCATCAACGTTGTAAAGTTCATTTTCGACATAACGACTTGTACATCTCATTGTAGCAATGGGTCCACCTGTATCCCTATTTAAATGATTTGGTTTCCCCCTTCCCTTCCACAAATTAAACCAACATCAAATAGAGTGAAAGCAGGGATTATATTGTGGGGGAGGTGACATTGCCCCATTTGTTAGTAAATGGAAAGGCTTGGAAAAAATTATATTAAGTGAGGTAAGCCAGGCCCAAAGAAACATAAGTCCCATGGTTTCCCTTATTTGCAATATCTAGTATATGTCTGAATCAAGCAGAAAAAGTCAGATAAGTTGATGTTAGGGAAATGAACCCTAAGATATGTATTTAAGTGTTTTTTTTTCTTTCATATGATTATTTGTCTAAGATCTTTAAAGAGAAGTATTAAGGTCTATACAAAAGAGGAAAAAATGAGTGGTGCTCTGGTTGCTGACATCTATAATCCTAACTACTTGTGAAATTCAGATATGCGGATTAAGGACCAAGCCATTACAAGTAGCAAAACCTACAAGATTCTTACCTCTAAGCAAGCATTAGAAAGCCAAACGTTGAGCTGAAGCTCATAGAGTTAACGTCTTGAGGAAAAATGTTTTTTTTTCTCAAGTCCTGGGCAAAAAGCTCTGGGATAGTGCCTAGGCCCTCAATTTAAGCCCAGAACTGGCACATATATACATATATATGCACACACACACACACACACACACACACACACACACACACACACACACACACACACACACGCACACACACACATACACAAACAGAGGCAGGAAGAAACATCTCACTCTTTAGAGCATTCTGATTCTACCATACCACAAACATTTTTCCATATCTGTCATTTAAAGAGCTTAAGTTATGATTTAATGTCCATGATGGTGATACTTAAGAGTACTTTCTATTTCCCTGGCATTGTTCTAAATTATGTTCCATCTATCAATGGACAATCTTAGTAACAACCCTGATACAAAGATTCTGTGATTACCTTCAGTAAATCTAAGAAAAATATAAATGACTAAATTTAGAAAATTACTGAAGTTATCACAGCAGATAACTGGTTTCAGAATGCAGTTTTAGAGAATGACTTGATTTTATCCAAGTGTCTTACTTGTATGATCTAGATCGTATCAATATTGTCCTTCAGAATGTCCTAGTTTGAGTTGGTGACTTAAGATTCCTCTTAACCAACTACCTGGCACTGCCCAGTTGAGAACTTGGACTTTCTCATGTTAAACCATTCAAAGTTGCAATGATTCCATATGTATGGCCCTTTATCTCATAGCCAAGATTCCATGGTCCAATGATCAAAGGAAGTAGCGTTGCTCATGGTTAATCATAGCTAATTCCAGTAATAATATTTTTATTTCCTGTGTGGCCTTCTTAAGCTCTGTTCTTATTCTATTTCCAAAGTTAAGAGTGCTTCACAGGGGGACACAAATAGTATTCAACCAGAAATCAAACCTTTCTCTGTGAACACCTCCTACCTCTACAGCTGGTGAAGAACAAAGAACAAAACTGGTTTTGGTTATCTTGGATACTAAAAGAAAATTGGACCATTGCTACATAAAAGTGACAATGATTATCGAGTATGGTATTGCTTAATACCACAGTGTCTTGTAATTAGAGGCAATGGAAAAATTATGACTACTTCATCAAAGACATGGCAAGATAATTATTGGCACTACTATAAACCCGGATGTGTCAGTATTGAAGATCACCCCCCAAACAAAGAAAATATGACTAGCTTTCACATTTCGAATTTTAAAAGTGAATAGAAGGCTGATGTATTAAAACATGGTCTCCAGGTTTTGATGCTATTGCCAGTTGTAGGGATCATAGAGAAATGGGACCTACTGGGAAGTTCTCAGTAATTGGGATTTTGTCTTGTCCATTCCTTGCTCTCTTTTGCTTCTTAATATTCAGAGAAGTGTGCTTGCTCTGTCATGTACTGCTTTCACAATGTACAAGACATGTTACAAGTTAGCCAAAACTCTGTGCTAAAAAACTTTTTCATCTTAATTTAATCATATTAGGAATTTTATTACATTAGTAGAAAAAATCTAGTACACCATCAGAGGTTCTTGTGAGGACAAGGTGCATATGAAATGATTAGAAGAATAAGGAAGTAATTCTAAATAGTAATTAAAACCAGGTGGCTAGTTGTGAGTTTTGATGAATACATATCTGGAATTGTTATAGTGATTTTTCTTAATATATTTAGATTATGTACATATTTATGAGAGAGAAAATCTGATATTTTATTTTATTTCCGTTCTTAACACTTTATAACCAAAAATGGTATTAGAATAGATTATTTTGTTCCATGTTATTTCAGTTATGGAACTATCAAGAAATATGACTTTCATACAAGACATGAAGAAAATAGTTGAGAAGTTTTCAGTTATAGGTATGACAGGCATATGTTTGGTGGAAGTAGGACTTTCCTATTATCTTTATTTGGATAATATTGTGGGAAGTCTTAATTTTCAAATTTATTGGATTGAGGAACACCTAGGAGATTGATAAATAATTCTGGGTGGTTTGGGGTAGACATGTTCAGAGACAATTACATTACAAAGGCTCTCACCTAAGGACTGCTTTGATGGGTCTGTAGCCTGATGAAACTGTTGGGAAGCCATGCTGAGTTGGCTGTTGGACCATTAGAAGTGGCTCACTACTGCATGTTCTCAGGGCTATGTACATCTTGCCCTGGCTCCATCTTATGTTCTTTTTCTGTGCTTCCAGGCCTACATCATGAAAGCTGACCTGTTCTTCCTCATTCTTCCTTCAATGATGAACTGAAGCTTGTGAAATCATGAGAAAAATAAATCTACCTCAATTAATTTTCTTATGTCCAAAACAAGCAGGCAGGGAGCTAAAACAGATCACAATGATATGTATGGACGATATATGTATAGGTGTCAAGTTGGTAAGAAAAGAACAGTGGCATGAGTTTTATGTGCCCATTTGCATAAGCAATATTACCTTACTGTCCAATTAAGCACTACTAATCTTGGTGCTGATGTGAAGGCATTTTATTTAAAGATGTGGATAACACATAGAATCAATTGACTTTAAGTAAAGTAGATTACCGTCCTTAAACCTGACCTCATCCATTTAGTTGATAGGTCTTAATTATAAAACTGAAATTTCCCTAGGGAATTATGGTCAAGAATGAAACATCAGTGCCTGGCCAGGAATTTCTGCCTTGAAACAGCTTGCACTACAGATTGAAGACTGGCCAAACTGCACAATTTACATCAGCTGATTATGTATATTCATATATATGCCTTTATGAACTAAAAAAAAGTAGATACACACTAGTCATAGAATTATTCCTCTTTTCTATAGGTTCTACATCTATGGATTCAACTGAGAGCAGATATAATATAATTATAAAATAAATTATTTCTTTACTAAGCATGATTATTACCAATAATCTCTAAGTAATAGAGAATAACAATGAATACAATTTGCACTTTATTAGATATTATAAATAACATGGAGATTATTTACAGTATACAGGGCTGTGTTCACAAGTAATATGTGAATACATCACTGTGATGTATAATGCAATTGATTTCAATATCCAGAGGGATTCCTGGAACCAATGTCCCCTGGATATCAAGGACCATCTATGTATAGATAATCAACTACTAGCTGTTGTTAGCTAGAGAACCCTAACTGATACATACTTGAAGAAACAAAGATAAATATAATATCCATCCATTAACTGAGATTTGTAGCCTAAAATGGGTAAGGAAATGTGATATGAATTTCTTAACTTCCGTTTATCCACACCAGGACTCTGCAGGATACAATCATGCTTCACATGGTTTTGCTCAGTGCGTAACATCTCTCTCCTGAATCAAAGTATTGCTTTATTCATTCTAACTTCCTCTATGAGCTATTTATAGAAAAGACTGATATGTAGAATTTGGGATCAAAAAACATTATCTCATTAGGAAAACAAAATGTTCATCGTAAGGATCTCTTCAGAGACTCCGTCTTAGATCTATTCTCTCTGCGTGTGTCCCTCTTCTGGTTATTCTAAATGAACTGTTTCTGTATGGTGCATCTCTCCTATAGTCCTTATGTGATGACTTATTTTCCACTGATTCATTTAGTCCAAGTTTTTTTTAATTTTAATTTTAATTTTTTTGTGAACATACTGTACAGAAGGGTTACAATTACATGGGCAAGATATTGAGTTCATTTCTTATCAAGCATTGCAGCCTCCTCCTTTGTTTACCCTTCACATCCCTTCCCAGGCTCCCCCCGCTCCCCTACCGAATCCCCCCTCCCATCCCCACCAAAGTTGTAAAGTTCGTTTTCGACATGACAACTTGTACTTCGAATTCTTGCAACGGGTCCACCTGTATCCTTGACGACTTGTTTTTCCCCATCTCCTCCACAAATTATACCGACATCAAATATAGTAAAAGCAGGGGTTATACTGTGTGGGAGGGACATACAAAGCAACAAAGAAATAATCTTATAAATGAGTTAGAAACAAATGCATGAAAGAAAAAAACAATTAAATACATATTTAAGGGTTCATTTTCCTAAAATCACCTTATCTGACCTTTTCTGTTTGACTCATACATATACTAGATATTGCAAATAAGGGAAAGCATGGGACCTATGTTTCTTTGGTCTTGGCTTACTCCACTTAATATATTTTTTTCCAAGCCTTTCCATTTCCTAACAAATGGGGAAATGTCATTCTTTCTGATGGAGGCATAGAATTCCATTGTGTATATATACCACATTTTCTTGGTCCATTCATCTACTGAGGGGCATCGGGGTTGGTTCCATATCTTAGCTATGGTAAATAATGCTGCAATAAACATAGTTGTGCTGGTAGCTTTAGTGTGTTCTTGTTTGTAAACATTTGGGTAAATGCCCAAAAGTGGGATTGCTGGGTCATAGGGGAGTTCTGTGTAAAGTCTTTTCAGGAACCTCCATATTGATTTCCAAATTCGTTGAACAAGTTTACACTCCCACCAACAATGAAGTAAGGTTCCCTTCTGTCCAAATCCCCTCCAACATCTGTTGTTGTTAGAATTCTTGATTATATCCATTCTAACTGGTGTGAGGTGGTATCTCAATGTTGTTTTGATTTGCATTTCTTTTATGGCTAGGGAGGTTGAGCATTTCTTCATGTGTCTATTGGCCCTCCTTCTTTCCTCTTCAGAGAAGTTTCTCTTCAAGTCTTTAGCCCACTTATTTATTGGGCAGTTATTTTTGAGGATTTGTTGTTGGAGTATTTAACTTTTTGAGTTCCAATTACATTTTAAATATGAGACCCTTGTCCGTTGTATGGCTAGTGAAGATCTTCTCCCAATCTGTGGGCTTTCTATTGATCTTGCTAGCTATATTCTTTGCCATGCAGAAGCTCTACAACTGCATGCAGTCCCATTTGTCCAACCTTTCTTTGATTTGTTGTGTTTCCGTGTCTCGATTCAGAAAATTTTGGCCTGAGCCAAGGGGACCTAGGGTTTCTACTATTCCATCCTGTAATGTTTTCAGAGTGTCTGCTTTGACTCCGAGGTCTTTGATTCATTTGGGGTTGATTCTGGTGCAGGGTGATATATAAGGATCTAGCTTTAATTTTCTACATGTAGTTAACCAATTTTGCCAGCACCATTTACTGAAGAGGCTGTCTTTCTTCCATTCTACTATTTTAGCTCCCTTATTGAAGATTAGTTGACATTAGGTCTGTAGGTTCCTTTCTGGGTTTTCAATTCTTTTCCATTGGTCCTGAGGTCTGTTCTTATGCGAGTACCAAGCAAATTCCAACCTCACTCTTCAAGGAAATGGAAGAGGCAATCCAAGAATTCATATGGAACAATAAAAGACCCCGAATAGCAAAAATGCTCCTCAATGGAAAGAACACTGCTGGTGGAATATCAATACCAAATTTTAAACTCTACTATAAAAATTAGTCCAAGTTTTGAGTTATTGACCCAACTAATCATATTATTTTAAGTAATAGCATGTTCCTTCAGACCAGATTCAATTGCTTACAGAATTCTAGTTGCTTATAGAATATTAATTGCTGTATCATTCTATATCAAAGCTAAGTGTATTCTATGCTATTTTTCTTAGTGAGTGAGCCATGTAATCATGTCTAGGAATTTTTAAAACATGACACTCTCTTTACTTTCTTAAGTATTGTCTTTCCAATAAATCAAAAGCATTCTCTTACAAGCTGTAATTCTGTTTTCTTTTCTTTTTTATTGTGTGAATACCGTACAGAGGAGTTACAATTACATGGGCAAGATAATGAGTACATTTCATATCAAGCATTGTTGCCTCGTCTTTGTTTCCCCTTCCCATCCCTTCCCATACTCCCCTCCCACCTCCACCTGATCCACCCCTCATCCTCCATCAAAGTTGTAAAGTTTGTTTTTCCACATAACGACGTGTATATCTCATTGTTACAATGGGTCTATCTATATCCCTAGTTAAGCGATATGTTTTTTCCCTTCCCATCCACAAATTAAACCAACATCAAATACAGTGAAAGCATGGAGTATAACGGGGGAGGGATATACAAAGTAACATAGAAATCATCTTATAATTATGTGAGAAACAATTGCATGAAAGAAAATAAACAAAATCATTTGAATCTTATCTTCAGGTTCATTTCCTTAACATCAACTTATCTGACCTTTTCTGCTTGACTCAGACATATACTAGTTATTGCAAATAAGGGAAACCATGGGACCTATGTTTCTTTGGGCCTGGCTTACTTCACTTAATATAATTATTTCCAAGTCTTTCCATTTCCTAAGAAATTGGGAGAACATCTTCACTAGCCATACAAAAGACATGGGTCTCAGATGTAAAATATACCTGGAAGGTAAAAAATTAAATCCCCCCAAAACAAATCTTCCAAGAAACAACTGCCCAATAAAAAAGTGGGCTAAAGAGTTAAAGAGAAACTTCTCTGAAGAGGAAAGACAGGTGGCCAATAGACACATGATGAAATGTTCAACCTCTCTAGTCATAAAAGGACATAAAACAACAATGAGATACCACCTCATCCCATGTAGGATGGCTATAATCAAGAACTCTAATAACAACAGATGCTGGAGGGGAAGTGGACAGAAGGGAACCGTACTGCATTGTTGGTGGTGGTGTAAACTTGTTCAACCACTTCGGAAAGCAGTATGGGTGTTCCTCAATAGACTCCACATAGAGCTCCCCTATGACCCAGCAGTCCCTCTTTTGGGCATTTACCCAAATGATCACAAACAATACCACACTAGAGTTACCAGCATGACTATGTTTATTGCAGCTTTATTTACTATAGCTAAGATATGGAACCAACCCAGATGCCCCTCAGTAGATGAATGGATCAAGAAAATGTGGTATATATACATAATGGAATTCTATTTTCTTTTCTTTCTTATACTTGCAATGTCAATGTCCTTATTTTCATGTTGTAACAGTCCTATTTCTTCAAATATTTCAGTTTATATAGTAGTCATGTCATTTAAAGCATACATTAAAAGTGCTTCCCATATATGAGACACTATGAATTTATTTATTTGAGTAACTACTACAGAGAGAAATTATTTAAAAAAGCAAGCTGAGCTGTGAAGCATTACATGAAAAAATATCTAATTAATCAGTTTGAAGCATAGCCCATTAAAACTAGAGTCAGTAAATATTTAAGGCAATTATCATTAAAATAGAAAAATTTTCTACTACTTCAAAAATATTGTATGAATAGAGCTTTTGTTGGTAGTAAGATAACCATTTAAATCTATATAGGTAGACTAATTAAGGATATCAGAACATAATATGCTGATATCAACATGGAAGACTAGGACAGATATGTACTGAGTTCCCAGAAGACAATTATGTAAAATTCAAATGACTAATTAGATTTTCCAGTCCCACAGAAAAAAATAGAGCTAGAAAAACATCAGTCAACTATAGAGACATTTTTTACACACATTCCAAAAAATAAACCAAAAATATATTTTTAGCTTTATTATTCTTCTCTTAACTAAGAACAAATTGTCCCTGAGAGAAATGTATTGTCTAAACATGCTCTAACCTTTCATAAATTAATCCTCCTAGGATATCAGTTGGTCAGAATGAGAAAATAAACATGCACATATGTGTAAAGTATTATTAAGGATAATGACCATGGTGCAATCATAATTACACTTACAAGGAGACTGCATCTAATCCTTCCTCTTGGAAAAACAAAGGTGTTTTAATGATAATAAAGTTTATCTACTTAATTTGAAAAGGAGATATGTATGATGTTGAACAGAAGGTTGACATGTAAATAACTTAGAAAGATGCCACATTTACAAATACTCAAATTCAGTATTTCACAAGAGACTCTAAGGACAATGATCTTATTTTTAACACACAACAGCATGCAAAATGTCATAGAATTGATGTCTGTACTTAATAAATCTTCCATTGTATATACACATCCTTCTAATGATAGATGCGGTTCTGAAAATTAGCAGTCTATAGACTTGCTGAGTAATAGTTTGCATGATGGACTTATTGATAGTAATAACTGAATCGGTGCCAATTCATTACCGGATTATATTTAATTCAGTTTAATAATATTAAATTGTATGTGTGTAGAAATGATTTGCTATAAAAATAAAAAGAATTGTGATTAAACATGTAAAGCTTTGAGGTAAGGTTACCGAGTTTAATCCTTATGTTTATTTTCAGTCCAAATATCGCGAGACCTAAAAACATCAGGGTTAGAGCCACCTATATTTGTCACCCTCCTAAGGTCACAATTTTGAGAGAAATATCCAGACCTGGACACAAAGAGACTCAGGACACTTAGAAGGGTACAGCAAATCAGGTCCAGTTGCAATATGCTATTACGGTTAAGAGTGCCAATTTGAAGCCTGAACTTTCATTTTTATTTTTTATTTATTTTATTTTATTTTATCTTTTTATTGTGAAAATACTGTACAGAGGGGTTACAATTACATGGTCAAGATAATGAGTACATTTCTTATCAATCGTTGTAGCCTCCTCCTTTGTTTCCCTTTCTCATCCCTTCCCGTCCTCTCCCCCGACCCGCTCATCCAATCTTCCCCAGTATCCCCTCACTGCACCAAAGATGTAAAATTCATTTTTCGATATAACGACCTGTAAATCTCATTGTTGCATTGAGTACACCTGTATCCCTATTTAAATTATTTGTTTTTCCCCTTCCCCTTCACAAATCATACTGAAATCAAATACAATGAAAGCAGAGGTTATACTGTGGGGGAGGGACATACAAAGCAACAAAGAAATAATATTGTAAATGTGTTAGACACAATCGCATGAAAGAAAAAAAAAACATTTGAATACATATCTTAGGGCTCAATTCCCTAACATCACCTTATCTGAACTTTTCTGCTTGATTCAGACATACACTAGATATTGGAAATAATGGAAACAATGGGACCTATGTGTCTTTGGGCCCGGCTTACTTCACTTAATATAATTTTTTCCAAGTGTTTCCATTTCCTAACAAATGAGGCAATGTCATTCTTTCTGATGGAGGCATAGAATTCCATTGTGTATATATACCATATTTTCTTGATCCATTCATCTACTGAGGGGCATTTGGGTTGGTTCCATATCTTAGCTACAGTAAATAGTGCTGCAGTAAACATAGTCGTGCTAGTAGCTTTAGTGTGGTCTTGTTTGTAAACATTTGGGTAATTGCCCAAAAGTGGGATTGCTGGGTCATAGGGGAGCTCTGTGTGAAGTCTTTTGAAGAAACTCCATACTGATTTCCAAAGTGGTTGAACATGTTTACACTCCCACCAACAATGCAGTAAGATTCCCTTCTGTCCACGTCCCCTCCAGCTTCTGTTGTTTTTAGAGTTCTTGATTTTAGCCATTCTAACTGGAGTGAGGTGGTATCTCAATGTCGTTTTGATTTGCATTTCTTTTATGGCTAGGGATGTTGAGCATTTCTTCATGTGTGTTTTGGCCATCCTTCTTTCCTTTTCAGAGAAATTTCTCTTTAAGTCTTTAGCCCACTTATTCATTGGCTTTTCTGTACACCATCAATTAGAAAAGTGTGGCTGAAATTAGGAAAGCAACTACATTTGTAATAGCCCCACAAAAAAATCCTAGGAATTACCTTATCCAAAGAAATGAAGGACTTCTATGATAAAAACTTTCAAAACTTGAAAAATGAAACCAATCTGAACTTTGAAAGTGGCAAAAACTCCCATGCTCCTGGATTGGAAAGAACAACATCATGAAAATGGCAATGCTTCCCAAGGCTATCTACAAATTCAATGCAATACCTATCAAAATTCCAATCTCATTCTTCAAGGAAATAAAAGAGGAAATTCAAAAATTCATAAGGAACAATAAAAGACCCTGAATAGCAAAAACTATCCTCAAAGAAAGAACACTGCTGGAGGAATATTAATACCAAATTTCAAACTCTTCTACATCAACTCCAAATGGACCAAAGACCACAGAGTCAAAGCAGACACTCTGAAAACATTACAGGATGGATTAGGAGAAACCCTAGGTCTCCTTGGCACAGGCTGAAATTTTCTTAATAGAGACCCGGGAAAACAACAAATCGGTTGTTGGACAAATGGGATTGCATGAAGTTGCAGAGCTTCTGCACGGCAAAGGATATAGCTAGCAAGATCAATAGAAAGCCCACGGAATGGGAGAAGATCTTTGCTAGCCATACAACGGACAAGGGTTTCATATCTAAAATATACGTTGAACTCAAAAAAATTTAATCCCCCAACAACAAATCTTCAATGATCTTTTGTTTTTAATTTGGCAGTTTGTGAACTGGCCAGGCTGCATTGTATACAAACTATTATTTCTTTTTAAGAATTTGAGGATCAAATTTAGCCCAGGGTAACAGAATGCAGCCCAGAATACTGCCTTACCTAGAGGAATGACTGAAGGAAATCTGCCATTAGCAAATTCCCCACACATTCCCATACAGAGGGAAGAGTCTAGAAATGTATTTGAAACACCCTACATTTGCTCCAGTGGGTAGATGGCAAAACTTGAGAACACTTCGTGTTACAGTTTTCTCCTTAACAAATGCTTTAGTTTTCTTATCATTTAACTTCTGTTAAAAACTCTACATGAACTGAATACCAGATACTCACTAGGCTGAAGTCTGTGGATCATAGTTAGAAGCCAGCCTAGGCAGGAAATAAATCACATAGACACAAAACAAAGAAAAACAAAACAAATAAACCCAGAACTGGAGCTGCAGTTCAAGTGCTAGAGCATTGGCCTTGAGCAAAAATGTTTTGGTAGGCGCTGGGAATGTGGCTTAGTGGTAGAATGCTCGCCTACCATGCATGAAGACCTGGTTTCGATTCCTCAGTAAAACATAAACAGACAAAGCTGGAGGTGATGCTCTGACTCAAGTGGTAGAGGGCTAACCTTGAGAAAAAGAAGCTAAGGGATTGTGTCAAAGCCCTTAGTTCAAGTCCCAAACTGTCAAAAAAATGCTTTCAGACAGCACCTAGTCTCTGAGTTCAAGCCCAAAGACCAGCCTGAAAAAAAGCCAAAAACCTCATTTCTACATAAACAAGATATCTATGTCTTAGGGTGCAAAATATTATTGAAGCAGCTCACAACTATCTAACATCATTATTAACAGGTTTTGTGAATTATTTTTCCTTCTTTAATAGAGTCAGGCTTACAGTCATTTTCTCTTTCTCCATTGTCAAGAGTCATTTTCTCTCTCTCCATTGTCAAGAAATCGGGGAAAGGTTGAGCAACAGAGACTAAATTCCAGACAATTTAGATGAAAGTTGAGGACTCTTTTTCTTCTACACAATCACACCTTTCAGGGAAAATGTGGTAGAATTGGAAAAAAAATAATAACAACCAAATGAAAAACTAAGTTCTTACATTCTCTTACTTGAAATCAATCATAATGTAGATTTTCTACACTTGAGAAAGGTATGAAAAAAGAGGCAATCATCTCTGTGACATCACTTAAACCAGCATTGTCATTTCTAAGAGAAATAGTCCATCTATTCTCCATTGCAAGCACTATAGAAGAAATAGCGATTTTTTACACAGAGATGGAGGGCAAACCATAAGGATAGGGAACAACAGAGCTAATAGAACATGTTTACATAACATGGTTCTCATTGTGAGTACTTTTGCATCTGAATTGTATATAACTACATCTTAAAGAAATTAAGTCATGGTTACACATATTTTAAATGATTGTTGGTAAAATATTTGATCACTAATTTTCCAGTTGATCAACTGGCCAAATTTTAAATGCTTCAATTATAGGTAAAAGTTACAGCAGAGCAAGGCAAAATATTGCTATTATTTCATCATTTGAGAATAGCTTATTCTTCATATTAACCAATGGTGGTCAAGTACACAATTTTTCAATAAAATAAAATTTATTCTTAACCACACCCCTTCCTAACTACATGAAGCACTAGCTGTTGGTCTATAATGACACAAAAATATGGCATACACCACCCAAATTAATGAACCTATTCTGTTACAAAACATAACTTTTTTCTTTTTTTATTGTGAAAATACTGTACAGAGGGTTTACAATTACCTGGGCAAGACAATGAGTATATTATTTATCAAGCATTCTAGCCTCCTCCTTTGTTTCCCCTTCCCATCCCGTCCCATCCTCCCCCGGCCCCCCAAACCTCCCAGCTCCTCCCACCAGAGTTGTAAAGTTCGCTTTCGACAAATTTCATTGTTGCAATGGGTCCACCTGTAGCCCTATTTAAACGATTTGACAAAACAGAATTTTTAATTTGCATTCTATATTCCAATAGTTCAGGATAATTATGAGAGGAGAAGTGAGAGATTTCTTTTTCATATTACAATCTGTAGCCTTATGAGATTTGGGGATATTTAAAAATACTGAAACTGTGGAAGAATCTTTTCATATTTTTAGTACTATTTTAAAGTTGTTTCTCCAGGCACCAGTACCAAACGATAAAGAAAAAAATCTTAGTTCAATAAAAGGCACATCACAAGTCTTTGTAAAACCCATGAAAAATACATTTCAAAAGAAAGAGAAGCTCCAGTCATCCCATAAGTATATACTAGATGCTTCTATTGTTTTTGTGGTTTCCTCAAGTGAGAAAGTTAAGAGAAATATAGGAATTGAAGTTATGAAAGAAGCTCAAAATATAATTCGGATGACTTCATGAAAGAAAATGGCATCAGAATCTGATAGTTCATCCAATACAGTTGCACAACAGATATCAGATAATAGAAAAACAACTTTTAAATAATGACAGATATTTCCTCTTTTTTTATCTTGCTTTCTTCCTAATAAGGAATTAGTATAGATTTTTGTAATTTTCACACACACAAATTAAATTATTCAATGAAAAACTTAGCTTGAATAACCCCAAGTGCTCACACAATACATAAATTAGTGTTTTAGTAGGTGAAATCATACAACACAAAGACAATTTTATAATAAATTATTGAATACCTCCTGTCACTTATTGCACACTTATATAAAAAAACATACCTGCAACACAGCATTCAGAAGTCAGCTGTTTATGTTGGGATTACAGGGCTGCATGTGGTTGAGGATCAGCACAGATGCCCAATTTGGAAGAGAGAGTCATCTACCATATGTGTCTAGTCAGAAACATATCAAAATTCAACAACTGAAGTAAAATTACTCCTCAAGGTGTGCCCCTTTCAAACTTTTGTAAACTTCAACAATATAATGTGCCCCATCATAAGACAGGAAACATGTATATTTAATTGTATACAATGTGTATCAGTATTATTTATAAACATATAGTTCAAATGTGTTTCTATCAATACACAATAGATAAAATACACACTAATATATATGTTAATAATATATTCATTTATATTATATATAACTGTGTGTATATTATGTATTTATATACTGGTAAACTTCATTGTTAAGTAAATTGCAAGACTCTAGGTATTCACATACAACCAAGAAGTGGAAACATGGGTTATTGTTTTTGTTGTAGTTGGTTGTGATTGTTTTTCCTTTTATTGGGGGCAATGGGAGGGTGCAGAAATCGGGAAAAGAAACGTGAACAAATGCAACCACTCTTCAGTATACACTATGTGGAAAATGCATTATGTAAATTCTCTGCAGGGATAGGAGGGAGAAACTTAGAAAATCGAAGGAAGGGGTGACATTTCCAAAAAAGTAATGTACTCATTACCTGATTAATAATGACAATGAAATTATATTTTAAAATATCTAACTTAAAAGCACACAAATTATCAGAGACCTCGAAAGAGAATGTCTTCAAATTACATAATCACACAAGAAAAATATGTTTCCAAGAGGTACAGAGCATACTCTTCATGAAAATGTTTTCATAAGAATATTTTCTATTGAGCATTTGGGTGGTGTATTCAATGAACTTGTTGAATATGCAAAATCTATAGTTTAAATTAGGATTCACTCTCAGTGTTGTTCATTCCATTGGTTTTTAAATTTAATTCTTTATTTTGCATAATCAAGTCATGAACATACCAAGATATTAATACTGAGAGATGGTATATATGTGTCTACAATCCCACTCAATACCTAACAAAAACTACACTGAAACCAGTATAATTTGTGATTTCATAAGTAAATAAGCAGATCACTGAGGCTGCCAGCAAATCAAGATATCTTGGAATATTATGAGGTTATTATACCCAAACTATGAGTCTATGAACACATGCTGAGGTAATGATACACCTAAGGCATTTATTACATAGAATCAGTTCTAGGCAAAACTAATATCAGTGATAGTTTAGTTTTCCTTCATTCTTTCTTTATTGGTGGCTAAGGGCTTCCCTGAACTCTGCTCTCATTTAGAAATAATCCAGACCATTTTATATTTTATAATAATATTTATTAATCAGAAACAACATCATAATGACATCAGCAAAATGAGTCTGAAAAATAATGTGTTAATATGCATTAATGTCTTGCAGTTTTGTTCTATATAATATAGCTTGCTTTGAGATGATTTTCTATGATACTACAATTTTAAGTGTACAGAATGAATATGGCAGCAGCAATTTCATGCGAAGCTTAGATGAATGAGTTTCTCAGTAATCTAAGACTCTTAGCACTTCTTCTAATTGTATACTTAGAAAAGGAGTAAGAAATACACTTCCATTTTTGGGAAGCTAAAATTTTGACCTTTTAGTTATATCTAAAACTTTGAGACTACACCAGGTATGTATTCTGAGTTGTATCAGTATTCACCAGTGATTCAAACATCTAAAACAATACAATGAAGATTTCTCTTTCTGAGCTATTTATAAGAGGTAGAAGAATCTTTGAAATGTATATGTTGGTTTGTGTATATGTATACATGCATGATTTCATATATTATCTATAAATTCTACAATGAAAATTCATAGCACACTAACATGATACAATTGAGGTATAAATATGTATTATATATTTCACATATATCATGATTTAACCTTGGGATATTAATAAAACAACTAAACTGTAGTAAACAAAGTAAATATATTGCTTAATGTTAGATTTTTCTTCTTTTCATTAACCTGGTGTTGAGTTCATGTCTACTTTTTTAATTATTTAAATGGTTAATTTTCTCTCCAAGTCTTCTATTATTTAGTTTAAATCACATACTTTTTTTCTGAAATCAAACACAGATGTCATTATTTTAGATGACATCATGGTTATTTCTCTTTTTTATCATTTTCTTTAACTCGACTGTACAATTCAAAGATTTGGAGATTTCTAGTGCTTCTTCTGCTGGTTCATGGGTCAAAACACACCCATGACAGTGTTTATGACCCTGGTCTCCATGATGATTTCATTAGAGATCAGTACACTAGGCCTCTCCAGCTCTGTTTTCTGCACTG
Organism: Dipodomys merriami; assembly: GCF_024711535.1. Lineage (NCBI taxonomy): Eukaryota > Metazoa > Chordata > Mammalia > Rodentia > Heteromyidae > Dipodomys > Dipodomys merriami. The sequence continues at coordinate 381,365 of NW_027204860.1, forward strand.
GCTTCCTGACAAAGCAACTGCTCATTGGCGATCTTCTATCCCCAAGTTTCTGATTTTTGCCTCAATTTGAAATGGATCCTTTACAAATAACAGGAAGATAATGATGGCTCTTCCATCACACAAATGCTGTAGAAGGAACATCTAGTTCCTGACACTGTAAGTATTCTGTGATTCCTGTTACAAGTGCCATTCTTTTCTCAGGGCTTCTTGCTTCTTTGGATATAGGAATAGCTTCAATGTTCTCTCTCTCTCTCTCTCTCTCTCTCTCTCTCTCTCTCTCTCTCTCTCTCTCTCTCTCTCTCTCTCTCTCTCTCTCTCTCTCTCTCTCTCTCTCTCTCTCTCTCCCTCTCCCTCTCCCTCTCTCTCTCTCCGTATCTCTTTTTCTCTGTATCTATCCCTCCCTCCCTCCCTCCCTCCCTCCTTCTTTCCTTCCTTTCCCTCCTTTTTTTCTTCTTTCTTCACTTGCCTGTATCTGTATCTGGGCTTAAACTCAGGGCCTGTGCTCACACATGGCCTTCCTTGCTTATGGATGATGTTCTATCAATTTATTCTCTTTTTAATTATTTCTGAATGAAGTCTCATAGATTTTCCTGTGTGGCTGGTTTTGAACTACCATTCTTCAAATCTCAGCCTCCTGAGTAGTCAGGATTATAGATGTGATCCACCAATGCAGGGCTCTCATCTTTGGATTAAGTAGATAAGATAGTACAAGTACAAATGCAATAGTATAATGAATTTCAGATTCAGTCTAAAAATCAAGAAAAATATATGCACATATGCTTTCATATATTCTTAAGAACATTAAGATGTCAGCAAAAAAAAGGCCTGTAGGTCAGGATCATGGAAACATGAAACATATTTTCTTTACCTTTAGTCAGTAATTTTTCAAGGTTTCAAAATAGATAACATATTACAAATATTTCAACATTTCACTATCATAACTAAACCTCTTCATCTTAGCTCCTGTATGTTACCATAATTAAAACATATGTGGGCTATTTATGAGCAATATAGGTGTATTTTTTATGATTATAGAGGTTCGAATAGCTCAGTTGCTATCAAATGCTGATCTGGCCTCTGGGGGCAGGCTACTTGTTTCTTTCTTAGACGATGCCTCTTCATTCATCCTCATGTGGGAAATGGGTCAATGCTGTATCTTCCTTCCCATGTAAAAAGAGGTTCACCACCTCCTTCCTTTATTTAAAGCACAAACTCCATTCATGAAGCTGGAATCCTCATAATTTAATCACTTTTCCCCAAATTCAGCCTCCTTTTACTTTCACAATGAGGGTTTGGTTTCACCCTATGTTTTGGAGGTAAACATTCACACTATTATATACATTTTTAGAGAGCAATGCATATGATAAATATAAGTAGATGAAATAAAGATTGATTAAGACCTAATCAGTCAAAATCTCTTCAAGCTATCAGGAGCCACATGGTATTAATATAGAATTTAGTAGCAATTTGTATAACCACTGGGGTTACAGCTTGCTAGGATAAAAAGCCAGAATAGCATAAAAATTACAACATGGAAGCCAAAGGATCTGGTGGCTCATTTCTGAAAACCTAGCTGCTCAAGAAGCTGAGATCTTAGGTTGCAGCTGGTAGCCAGCCTGGTCAGGAAAAATCAGGGGACTGTCTACTATAAACTACCACAAAAGCCATAAATAAATCTGTGGCTCATGTAGAATGCTAGAAGCTCAAAAACAGCATCCAAGCAGTATGTTCAAGACCCACGAGTGGGAAAAAATGTAACATGTAGCACAAAGGTAGAAGGTTGTAAGCAACTCTGTAAATTTACTGCAACTTAAAAGGTTCTCTAAGTCACTCTATCAGTTTCCTGATTGGATCCGCAAAAGTGAGTAGTCATGTGATGTTCACATTTTTTTATCCTTAGTCATTTGTCTCAATTTCCAAATTTGATTAGACTAGATTTTATTGAAAAAACAGAATTAGAAAGAATTAAAGTCATAGACCCACGAGTGGGAAAAAATGTAACATGTAGCACAAAGGTAGAAGGTTGTAAGCAACTCTGTAAATTTACTGCAACTTAAAAGGTTCTCTAAGTCACTCTATCAGTTTCCTGATTGGATCCGCAAAAGTGAGTAGTCATGTGATGTTCACATTTTTTTATCCTTAGTCATTTGTCTCAATTTCCAAATTTGATTAGACTAGATTTTATTGAAAAAACAGAATTAGAAAGAATTAAAGTCATAGAAAAATGTGGACAGAACTGTCCATATTTCCAAACAATTAAGGATCTTTCAACATCTCCACCATCCCCAGCCAAACAAAGAAGAATGATGACAGTGTAGGAATGGTAATACTGGACCTGTGCTCTTTTAGGATGCCCCGTAGGGCTTAATTAAACTGACAAAATTGATAGATTAGTAGGACAAATGCAAACAAATTTAAATGCTATATGACCTGGATTAAAAAAAATGAAGTAACAGAGCACACACGCTTTCATATGAAGTGAAGAGAAGAAGTTATATAAAATGAAAATAAATGAATGATATGGACAGTAAAGAGAAGATAGTAGTTTTGGTTGTTGTTGTTGTTGTTATTTTTGCCTGTCCTGGGGTTGAAGTCAGGGCCTGAGCACTGTCACTGGAGTTCCTTTTGCTTAAGGCTAGCACTTAAGCCAAAGCACCACCTCTGGCTTTTTCTGTTGATGTGGTACTGAGAAATCGAACCCAGGGCTTCATACATGCTAGACAAGCCTCAACCACTAAACCACCTTCTCATCCCCAAAAGTAGTTTTAACAAATTCCTCCCATCCCAGAATTCTCATTTCCGTCACTCCAGGGCTAAGAGTTTGCTTTTAGTTTTTTATTTTATTTTTCTATTCTGGGATTGCAATTTTTTCATGGGAATTTTTAATCTCCTGGCTTTGGAAGAAGGGTGTTGGGTAAGGGGATCTCTTTCATCTGCTATTGCATGTAGCTTTTCTGACAACAATCCTAAAACTCACCAAAGCAGCATATTTGGGGAAGGGGGTGCGTTCCAACTTCTTTCCTCCCAAGGAGTCATAACAGTTATGATTGTTATCAGAGATATTCAACGCATTTTTTTATTGTTTTATCTTTGAAATAAGACTTCTTTTTTTTAATACATTTTTATTGTGAAAATACCATACAGAGGGGTTACAATTACATGGGCAAGGTAATGAGTACATTTCTTATCAAGCATTGTTGCTTCTTCCTTTGTTTCCCCTCCCATCCCTTCCCATCTCCCCTCCCCCACCCCACCCCTGTTCCCCGCTACCCCCTTCCCCACCCCGGCCAAAGTTGTAAAGTTTGTTTTTCGACATAACATCTTTTACATCTCTTTGTTGCAATGGGTATACCTGTATCCCTATTTAAACAATTTGTTTTTTTTCCCCTCCACAAAGTATACCAACATCAAATACAGTGAAATCAGGGGTTATATCATGAAGGAGGGACATAGAGTTTCTCTTCAGATCATAAAAATCTTTGGCCTTTTAATACATTCTTTATTGTAAAAAAAATGTACAGGGGGGTTACAGTTACATGAGCAAGGTAATTAGTACATTTCCTATCAAGCATTGTTACTTCTTTATTTGGGGGCAATACTGGAATTGGAAGTCAGCACCACACACTTGATGGGTAGGTTGTCTGCCACTTGAACGATACTTTGTTTCCTTTTGTCATAATTTTTGTCGTTTTTTAGAATGTCATGTGCTTTTTACCTGAGAAGACATCTGATGATTAGCCTCCTATTGACACCTCTAAGATAGCTGGGGCTGCACCAGCAAGGTGTTGTCCCAAGCCAAAGAATTTATACAATCATTAGACGTACTTTGGATTTTCCTAATTTGATCATAACATAATGGAAATTTTAAGGTATGTTTTGTGAGATACAGCTTCCTTTCCTAAACAACTGCTTTGAGATTCATTTATGTTACATGGATTTATTTCTGGTCTATCATAATAGATTTGTATGTCCTTTTATGAAATTATATTGGCTTGGTTATAGTAGCTTGTAATATATATCTTAAAGCAGAAATGGGGCTGTTATTCTGATACAAAAAGTTTAGCTTAAATATGACTGCTTTTGAAGAATTTACTCGATCCAATTACACTCCTGCATATACAATTCTTCAGTCCGCTTGATTCTGTACATATACATATACCCCCATGTATGTGTTGATATGGGAGTTTGTATTATGCATTCACAAACACACAAAAATCCACATGTGATGGACTCGAAAAATGGCTCAGCGGTAGAATGCTTGCCTTGCATGCATGAGGCCCTGGGTTCAATTCCTCAGCACCACATAAGCAAAAAGAAAAAAGCCGGAAGTGGTGCTGTGGCTCAATTGGTAGAGCACTAGCCTTGAGCTAAAGAGCTGAGGGACAGCGCCCAAGACCAGAGTTCAGGCCCCACGACTGGAGCCCCCCCAAAAAAATCCACATGTGAGAAGAAAATATGCTTGGGCCTGAATTATTTCACTCAGTATATTTTCCAGATATCTTTTCCCTGCAAAAGACATAATTACGTTCTTACCTAATGGTTGCAGAAAATTCCAGTCTCTGTGTGTGTGTGTGTGTGTGTGTGTGTGTGTGTGTGTGTGTGTGTGTGTGTGTGTGTGTGTGACATTTGGGGTTTAGGTGAGTGGTTTGTCGAGGGAGAGATGGATTAATAATAAAGGAAACAGAGGACAAATACAGTCAGCATACTCAATGTACATATGCAGTAAAGCAAATGGGAAATGGGAAATGAGTGGTTACATGTGGGATTGTCGAGAATGGTAGCAGAGGTAAGTGATCAGGAAGCACTGGAGAGGGCTGGGATGTAGCTCAGAGGCAAAGCACTTGTAAACAAGTGCAACATCCTGGTTCAATCTCCAGCACACAAAAATAAAACAAAAAGAAACAGAAAATAAAACCACTGGATATATTGGCAGAAATATTTGACTGTAACCTCTTTGTATGTCCATTTAAAGTTTAGAAAATTATTCTTTTCTCCAAAGTGTAGAAAATTAAATGAAAAATAACTTCTTCTTCTGTATGTTTCCTTTTTATTTTGTGGTCATTCCTTTAATGTTTCCAGCCTTAGTCACTTGATGCAATCTCACTTTTCAAATTCTGTTTTCTTACATTTGTGTGTAGGGGTACATCATATAAATAAAATAATAGCAAAACAAAAATAAAGTCAAATATTTTAACTCCATTTTTTTTCTCCTGGGATTTTTTTTAGTTTGAAGTCTAATATTTTAATTTTTAATTCTTCTTCAGTTAATTTGCTTGATTTGATGTAACATAAGGCTTGTTTCAGGGAATTTGGAATAATATTGGTGTTCATTGCTCGGAAAAATATGTGACAGAGTTACAACAATCTGGTTTGGGCTTTTTGTTTGGAAATTATTGATTTATGATTCTTTTTGAACTTTTTTTATGAGTTTGTTAAGGCAATCTACATTTTCTGATTTCGTTTTTGTAGATTGTATGGTGCTAAGAATATACTCATTTCTTCTGAGTTATCCACATTGTTGGCAAACCATTGTTCACACTAGTGTCTTATGATCCTTTTAATTTTCAGTAAGTTTGTTTCAATGTGTCTCATTTCTGAATTTATCCAAAGTCTCCTCTCTCTCGCTTTTCTCTCTCTCTCTCTTTCTCTTTCTCTCATTGACATTAATTTTTTCTAATTTTCTAAGTCATAAACATGTAAAACTAAATTTTAATTTAAGATTTTTCTTCCATAGGGTTGGCATTTCTCAGTACAAGCTTCACTTGTCATAATGATTTCATTGCAATTTAGTTTTTCTGTTTTTTTCATCTTCATACACCTTGAACTATTGATGATGTATTTTAGTATATGAATCTTTCATAAAACTTGAAAATCTGATCCTTCCATGTTTTTCTTCTTTCTCAAGATTTCCTTGCTTGCTTGTTTGCTGGTGCTTCTACTGTGGCTTGAACTCCAGATCTCATGATCTCACTTAGCCTCTATGCTCAGGGCTAGTTAGCATTCTGCCACTTGAACCAGACCTTCACTTGTGGCTTTTTTCTTGTTAAGTGGAGATAGGAATTTCACAGATTTGTTTGTTAGGTCTGGTTTGGAACAATGATCCTCACATTCTGGCCCCCTGTGTAGTCAGGATTACAGAAGTGAGCCACCAGATCTTGACTAAAATCTATGCTTTTTGAATGTAGTTCATTGGCTGAATACCTGTCAGGTGTATATGTAGAGTATATAATAAATACAATTTTGCTCAGGTATGTGCTTATTAACCTATATTTTTTTTTCCATAACACCCTATATCCCTAAGTTCCAAACCACTCCCCTCCCTCCTTTTCATGTGCAAAACTAGATTTTAGTTTCAAAAGTGCAGAACTTCAGTCTTTTCCTTTATCATTACTCTTGCACATCACCAATCATTCTGCCCAAATCAAGTGCCTCATTCTTACTCTCAGAGCTCACACCTGAAACCACCCTATGTCAACCAAAATAATTCATAATTCAAAATGTTGGTTATCGTTATTATTTTAAAAAGTTCATATATCTCAGTTACATTTTCCCTTGAACCTCATATAAAATTCATGTGATATTGCCAGGCATCTGTCATGAAAACAACACATTTCATAAAGAAGTATCTTCTAAATGTCCTGTAAATTCCTAATGTCAGGGTCTAATGTTACATGTTAGAGGTTTTCTACAGAATTGAGTAGCCTCATCTTACCTAATTTAATAAATGTATCTATCTCATACTTTCAAGTGATAAATTTTGATCTAACTTCACAGAATTTTAAGAAACTAGGAAATCTATGATTTAAAAATTAATTAATATTTTTATTTAAAATGATTTAAAGTTTAAAATGAGGACCCCATTTTAACATCGTATGATTTATTTATATTTATATTGTTTATACTCAATATTACTATAAAACAATTGCTTTAAGATGTACAGAACATAATACAATTAAGTGTCCTAAAAATATTATAATTATGCTTAGTAAACTTGATGCCAAAATCATGAATCCATGCTTTTGTTTTCTTTTGGAAACTGGTACATTGCTGTTGATAAAGACTGATTTCTTGTCTGTGTAACAAAACTGCTATGCTTATGGTTAATTCATACTCAATCTTCTCTTTTTGCACAATTAATTATATGGCATAAGAGAGAGGTGTGAGTGAGAAAAGAAATTGATGGCTTTATGAATGACAAATTTATAATCCTTACAATAATGTACACTTCCCAACATTCTCCTATAAATGCTATATGAACCTCGATATCACAGGAAACAAAGGTTATAAAACAGAGATGAGCATTACCTGAAGTGTATTATCTCAATTTAAAAGTGCAAAGTCTTATTTGAAATCATTTTAATATGTTTTTTGTAAATATTGTGAATTCCTTTTGCTCACATTCTAAACTACATAAATCTTTTGCTGAAGAAAGTAGAGTATATTATTATATCTCTACCCTTTATTGCTTCATTTTGCCATTTGTTAATTAAGAAATGTAAGTAGCCAGGCGCCTGTGGCTCACACCTACAATCCTACCTACTGAGGAGGCTGAGGTCTGAGGATCGTGGTTCAAAGCCAGCCCCAGCAGGAATGTCCGTGCGACTCTTCTCTTCAATAAACCACTAGAAAACTGGAAGTGGCACTGTGGTTCAAGTGATAGAGCACTCGCCTTGAGCTGAAGAGCAGAGGGACAACACCCAAGCCCAGAGTTCAAGCCCCAAGACCGACAAAAAAAAAAAAAAAAAAAAAGAAATAGAAGATACGGATTTGTATTTTATTTTGAAATACTTAAATTTTGGCTTTCCCAGTAAACAATGTGCACTTTCTAAGAAGTATATTAATTTGGAATTTGCTCAGCTCTATATACTTAAGCATATTTTATCAACAATTTCATTAAAATATAAAAATTATAAAATAAGAATTTAAAATTAGTTATTATTATGAGACGTAAGTTACATTCATTTACATATACTCTAATAAAATTAATGCAATATTCAACTGTGAAAATGTATATTACATATTGGGTAGGTTATATAATAATAACATATTAGTAATTTATATTAACATGTATTTTATGAATTATTTAAAACAAATGAACATACAATAAGAAATTGCTTCTTTAATTTTATCTTTCTATCACAAAAGAAAATTGATATCACAAACATATATTTAGATTATAAATCAATAAATTTATGAACTGTGTTTTTGAAAAATTTCGCCATGATTCTTAAAATGGAAAAAAATAGATAAAATGATAATTAAAATAATTTTACTCTATGTACTTAACTACTGTTTTATTTTACTTGGACCATGGAACCTCAATATTTAAATTATATATTTTCTTGTTGAAGATCTTATATAATATCTCCTTAGTTTCAAAACATTAGAAACTCTTCTAGTTAAAGAGATTAGTTTGTCATTAGGTGTTCATTTCCCACCAGAATCTTTTAAGAAATACGATTAGAATTTACTTGCATAAATTATTACTTGATATTTTTATGGCTGACATGCCTCAATAAATCAGTAGCTATCTGGCCATATAGTTTCCAATATCGGATTACAAGTACATGATTTAGTATATTCTAATTCATCTAGAATATTTATAATAAATATAAAATATTATGATGAGGTATATTTAATATTGCTGAGGATGATCAGTAAATGCAATTAAAAGACATGCTCACTGACATTTTAGAGGGATGTTTTCTAATTTAAATACAAATAGCAGAGAATTTTAAATGCCTTTTTGGTGAAAGCAATATTACTAGTCTAAGTTTTCTTAGATTTTACCTCAAGGATTCATCCTTTCTTTGGGGAGTAAAAAACACGGATTTGAGAAAGCAGAGCTAATTCAAGTGTGAAGTAAGTCAATCTGTTTTACTGCCTTTATTTTTTTGATTATATGAAACCAAACATGTTAGGAAAACAAGGCCGGCAGGAGAGCGTTTTCAAATAATCTTTCTCTAGAAGTACAAAATGCTGCTGGTCGCCTTTACTCAACCTTCAACAATTCATTTTGGTCACATTATCAAATACTGTTTCCCTGACTCCATTGCTGGAAATGATCAGGAGTAGAAGCTGTGTTGTGCATTCAAGGCTGTTTACCAGAACTTATAAAGCTGAAAATTCTGGAGAGAAGACACTAATATTAAACAAAAATGAATGTTTAGCTAAAGTACTCCATGTATGTATGACTAAATAGGAAGTAAGAAAGAAGCTTGAGGGTAACAATGGTAAGTAAAATAATGAAAATAGAAAGAATTACCTCTGTGTATGTAAACTAATTTACAATTCCATAAAGTTAAATCTATTTCCATAATTATGTATACACTTCATGTTTACATATCTTAAAACAGACATACACATAAATATAAACATCATGAGAGAAGAAATGTCTTCAAAAAAGTAAAGAAAATAAAAGAATCTAGGGTTTTTATGTTAATTTTTAAATAGTAACAAACATAGGAATATTAATCTCTCAAAGCAGTTAGTAAATAAATCTACAATGTCCATAAATTTCCCCCATCTCTCTCCTGCCCTAGGTCAATATTCTGTAGCCATTACACAATCACAAATTTGAAGTAAAGGATGGATCAAAATGTGTTTACAATGGCTGAACAAGTTTGCTCATTTCTGTAATCCCAGCTACTTCAAAAGCAGAAATATGAAAATTAATATTCAAGGCCAGCCTAGAAAAATTGTTAGTGGTAGCTTGTGCTTGATGTCTGTTATATCATACCTTTTGTACCTTTTCAGGCTTTTTTCTCCTTTTTGGGGAAGCAATGAGGCTGTGTTTTGCACTTGCTAAGTAGATGTTCTAACTCAAAACAACATATTCAGTTTTTTTTTAAATGTTGCATTGCTTATTTAGTGATGAGGGTTAGCCTTCTGCCTGGCATGTGCCTATATTGTAATTATTCTTTTTAAGATTTATTGATGTAACTGAGAAGGCAGGCACACTACTATTCCTAACTACTGGTTGAGAAGGGTGATAAAATCATTTTTTCTCATGATCTAAAATCATGATCCTTCAAATCTTAATCATCTGAGTACCTTGCATTATAGGCACAAGCCACAATACCTGGAAAGCTGTTTCAATTAGGGAGGAGTTACCGTTACATGAGTAAGATAATGAGTACATTTCCTATGGAGCATTGTTAACTCCTCCTTTGTTTTTCCCTTGCCATCCTTTTCCTCCCCACCTCCCCAACTCCTTTGTAGGTCTGACTGATCCAAAATAAGACATCTGTAAAACGTATAATATTTGATTATAGGACTACTTGAATAGTAGTGTAGAAAATGTGTAAATGGAGTCACAGAAAAAAGTTTTGAGTTGATTTTTTAATCTTAGAAATTACTTATATGTTTTATGAAAGTTTCTCCACAAACACAGTACACTTACATTTAACACTACTATGGATGGTGTTATGATTACTTACTTATCTCCAAAGCCACTTTCTAACCTACATGGTTGCTTGTTTCTTTATTGTTGAGATATTTCCCAGAAGAACCCAAAAGATAGAACTTAGAAGAAAAGTTTTCAAAGCAGCCATTTTCAATATTTCCAAAGTAAAAGAAAACCACACTGAAGATTTTACTGAAATTTTGGTGACATGAGTCATAAAATGAATAGCAATTATATAAAAAGGAATCAGGTGAAACATCTAGAAGTCGAATTGTGCCAGAACTAGAATGAAAAATCACTGCCAGGGCTCAATGGGCTTCTTGACAGAAGAAATAATTAGCAAATTTAAGATATGGCTGAGACTGATCTGAAGAAGAGATGAAAATGAGAGTAGATTATTCTTGAGCAACCTGTGGGTAAGATAAGAGAAGATGAAAAAGAAGAGAGAACATGAAAAAAGATTTGAAGAAACAACCATTGAAAACTATAGTGATCATCTCTAAGATGGTCTACAAAGACCTCATAAAATATATATAAATATCCATACGTTTTACTAGCAGATATAACAAACTACTGAAAGCCAAAACACAGACAAAATGCCTGAAACTAATAAGAAAAAATCAGCTTACATCATGCAGTGAACTACATTAAGATTCACAGCTGACTTCCTTTAAGAATTTCCCTAAGGCATCAACTCAAGAGAATTATAAGACTGCCACAGATTTTTTTTTTAATTGTGAAGATACCATACGGAGTGGTTACAATTACATGGGCAAGGTAATGAGTACATTTCTTATCAAGCATTGTTGCCTCCTCCTTTGTTTCCCCTTCCCATCAGCCCGCCCCCCAACCTGCTCCTGCCAAAGTTGTAAAGTTTGTTTTTTGACATAACGTCTTGTACATCTCATTGTTGCAATGGGTCCATCTGTAAACGATTTGTTTTTTTCCCTCCCCCTCTACAAATTATACCAACATCAAATACAGTGAAAACAGGGGTTATACCATGGGGGATGGGCATACAAAGCAACAAAGAACTATCTTATAAATATGTTAGAAAAGATAGCCAGAAAGGAAAAATATTTGAGTCCTTATCTTGGGGTTCATTTTGCCTAACATCAACTTATCTGACCGTTTCTGCTTGTCTCAGACATATCGTCGTAATTGCAAATAATGGAAACCATGGGACCTATGTTTCTTTGTTCCTGGCTTACAGATTTTATGCTTTCCATTCAGGATATTATAAATACTTCTTTGTCAAATTTGATCAATATCAGAAACTATACCCTGCATAGAAGGAATGTGGCTGGAGGATCCAGGACAGTAAGTTGAGTAGAAGACAAATAGGTAGAAACTAGACTATAAGGCTGGTGAGTAGAAGAATCAAGTGAGAAGGGTTAGGATTGGCAGAAATGAGCCCTGATTGTATGATTTTTTACTTACTTACTTACTTATTTTACTGTTCACAATGTATAGATAAGCTGAAGCATTCTGATAGATAGTTTCCTACAATCCTGCACTAATGAAAATAAGAGGGAATTTACTATCACCAAAAGACAGGAGAAACAAAGCAAAGTATAGTAAAGAAAAGGAAGGAAATCATATCATTCATAATGCTTTGCACTGTTACCACATACCATAGATAGCTAAGACTCTGAGAAATTTTTCTGCTAACAGAGATGGAATGGGAACTGATCGCACTGCTGATCAGTACAGCACCTGCCTAGCAAGTGTAAGATCTTGAGTTCAATCCCTGTTAACAACGAAGCAACTGAGAAAACAAAGTTATAGGACAAGAAACAAATCCAGACTTAAAAGGGCAAAATGCAGATCAACAGTAAGTAGATATTGCCCTATACTATTCAATTTAAGGAGCTCTAACGGGTCACTCAAGAAGATTTTGAAGTTTCTATGTTACTCTGGAAAATAATAAAGATGTGAGATGCTGCGATGATGTGATGGAAGAGGATAAAGGAGAACAGAGGAGGAATAAAATAATCATTAGTAGAGAGTTACAGGATTAAAAAAATGAAGAGGGCTGGAAAGGTGGCTCAGTGGTAGAGCACTTTCCTTGCATGAATGAGGCCCTGGGTTCAATTCCTCAGCACAACATAAGCAGAACCAAAAAGGCCAGAAGTGGCGCTGTGGCTCAAGTGGTAGAGCACTCGCCTTGTGCTGAAGAGCTGAGGGACAGTGCCCAGGCCCAGAGTTCAGACCCCATGTCCCGACCCCCTGAAAAACATGAAGACATTTTCCATCTTTATAGAAAAATTAACAGAGAAAACAATGAAAAGTCACTGGTGAAATGGTTCAGGAAGTTAATTAAGAAGCCAAAGATAATTACAGTTTAAAAGGAAATGTTATATATAATCCATGGCCTGTTATTTCATATGAAAGTAACTTTTACTGTAAAAAATGTTTTTTTAATTTAATTTTATTTTATTTGAGAACATACTGTACAGAGGGGCTACAATTACATGGGCAGGATAATGCATACATTTCTTACCAAGCATTGCAGGCTCCTCCTTTGTTTACCCTTCACCTAGCTTCCCAGCCTCCCCCCTCCCCCCACCCAATTATACCCCCCTCCCCCCCCCCACCGACATGGTAAAGCTGGTTTTGACATGACATTTTGTACTTCTCATTGTTGCAACAGGTCCACCTGAATCCTAAAACGACTTGTTTGCCCCCATCTCCTCCACATGTTATACTGACATCAAATATAGTGAAAGCGGGGGTTACACTATGGGGGAGGGACATACAAAGCAACAAAGAAATAATCTTATAAATGCGTTAGAAACATATGCATGAAAGAAACGAAAACATTAAAATACATATTTAAGGGATCATTTTCCTAACATCATATTATCTGACCTTTTCTGCTTGACTCATACCTATACTAGATATTGCAAATAAGGGAAACCATGGGACCTATGCTTCTTTGGGCCTGGCTTACTCCACTTAATATAATTTTTTCCAAACCTTTCCATTTCCTAACAAATGGGGAAATGTCATTCTTTCTGATGGAGGCATAGAATTCCATTGTGTATATATACCACATTTTCTTGATCCATTCATCTACTGAGGGGCATCTGGGTTGGTTCCATATCTTAACTATGGTAAATAATGCTGCAATAAACATAGTTGTGCTCGTAGCTTTAGTGTGGTCTTGTTTGTAAACATTTGGGTAAATGCCCAAAAGTGGGATTGCTGGATCTTAGGCGAGATCTATGTGAAGTCTTTTGAGGAACCTCCATACTGCTTTCCAAAGTGGTTGAACAAGTTTACATTCCCACCAACAATGAAGTAAGGTTCCTTTCTGTCCACATCCCCTCCAGCATCTGTTGTTGTTAGAGTTCTTGATTTTTGCTGTTCTAACTGGAGTGAGGTGATATCTCAATGTTGTTTTGATTTGCATTTCTTTTATGGCTAGGGATGTTGAACATTTCTTCATGTGTCTATTGGCCATCCTTCTTTCTTCTTCAGAGAAGCTTCTCTTTAAGTCTTTCGCCCACTTATTTATTGGGCAGTTGTTTCTTTGAGGATTTGTTGTTGGGTGGTTTAATTTTTTGAGTTCCAAGTATATTTTAGATATGAGACCCTTGTCCGTTGTATGGCTAGTAAAGATCTTCTCCCAATCGGTGGGCTTTCTATTGATCTTGCTAGCTATGTCATTTGCCCTGCAGAAGCTCTGCAACCGTATGCAATCCCATTTGTCCAACCTTTCTTTGATTTGTTGTGCTTCCGGGTCTCTATTCAGAAAATTTCGGCCTGAGCCAAGGAGACCTAAGGTTTCTCCTATTCCATCCTGTAATATTTTCAGAGTGTCTGCTTTGAGTTCAAGGTCTTTGATCCATTTGGAGTTGATTCTGGTGCAGGGTGATATATAAGGATCTAGCTTTAGTTTTCTACATGTAGTTAACCAATTTTGCCAGCACCATTTACTGAAGAGGCTGTCTTTATTCCATTCTATTGTTTTAGCTTCCTTATCGAAGATTAGATGGCTATAGGTCTGTAGGTTCATTTCTGGGTTTTCAATTCTATTCCAGTGGTCCTGAGGTCTGTTCTTATGCCAATACCAAGCTGTTTTGATTACTATGGCTTTATAGTAGAGTTTGAAATTTGGTATTGATATTCCTCCAGCAGTGTTCTTTCTGTTGAGGCGCGTTTTTGCTATTCGGGGTCTTTTATTGTTCCATATGAATTTTTGGATTGCCTCCTCTATTTCCTTCAAGAATGAGGGTGGAATTTTGATAGGTATCGCGTTGAATTTGTAGATAGCCTTGGGAAGTATTGCCATTTTCACGATGTTAATCTTGCCAATCCAGGAGCATGGGAGGTTTTGCCATTTTTTAAGTTCTGTGTTGATTTCCTTTTTCAAAATTTTAAAGTTTTCATCATAGAGGTCCTTCACTTCTTTGGTTATGTTAATTCCTAGGTATTTTATTTTTTTGTGGGGCTATTACAAATGGAGTTGCTTTCCTAATTTCAGCCACACTTTTCTCATTGTTGGCATATGGAAAAGCCATTGATTTTTGTGGGTTAATTTTATAACCTGCTACTTTGCCAAAGTTTTGAATCAGCTTGAGTAATTTGGGAGTGGAGTCCAAAGGATTCTTTAAATACAAGATCATGTCATCTGCAAAGAGGGAGAGTTTTATTTCTTTTTCCCTATTTGGATCCCCTTTATGTCTGCATCTTGTCTTATTGCTGTAGCTAGGCATTCTAATACTAGATTGAAGAGAAGTGGAGAGAGTGGGCATCCTTTCTCGTTCCTGAATTAAGAGGAAATGGCTTTAGTTTTTCACCATTGAGTATAATGCTGGCTGTAGGTTTGTCATATACAGCCTTTATTGTATTGAGGAATGTTCCATGGATTCCTAATTTTTCCAGAACCTTAATCATAAAGGGGTTTTGGATCTTGTCAAATGCTTTTTCTGCATCTATTGAGATAACCATGTGGTTCATATCCATGCTCCTGTGGATGTGATGAATAATATTAATTGATTTCCGTATATTGAACCAAATTTGCATCCCTGAAATTAATCCTGTTTGATCATGGTGTATGATTTTTTGGATGAATTGTTGAAGTCGATTGGCCAAAATTTTGTTGAGAAGTTTTGCATCAATGTTCATCAAAGAAATGGGTCTATAGTTCTCTTTCTTTGATGAGTCCTTGCCTGGTTTTGGGATGAGGGTTATGATGGCTTCATAGAATGTGTTCCGTAGTGAGCTTTCTCTTTCAATTTCATTGAAGAGTTGGAGGAGCATTGGTGTGAGCTCTGCTTTGAAATCCTTGTAAAATTCCGCTGTAAAAACATCTGGTCCTGGACTTTTCTTAGCTGGGAGGTCTCTTATTGCTGTTTCTATTTCAATGCTTGATATGGGCCTGTTAAGCTCGTTTAACTCATCTTGGTTTAGTTTTGGCATGTCAATATTTGCTAGGAAAAGGTCCATTTCTGTCAAGTTCTCAAACTTATTAGCATAAAGTTTTGAGAAATATTCCCTTATAATGTTCTGAATCTTGGTTGTTTCTGTGGTGATGTTTCCATTCTCATCTCTGAGTTTATTAATTTGGGTGTGTTCTCTCCTTTTTCTGATTAGATTTGCTAAGGGTCTGTCAATTTTGTTAAGTTTTTCGAAGAACCAACTCTTTGTTTTGTTGATTCTTTTTATAGTTTTTTTCTATTCTAATTCATTTAATTCTGCTTTAATTTTGATTATTTCTTTCCGTCTACTTGATTGGGGTTTATCTTGCTGCTCTTTTTCAAGGAGGTTTAGATGTGTCATTAAATTGTTAGTTTCCGATCTCTCCAATTTGTTGATGTAGGAGCTCAGAGCTATAAACTTGCCTCTGAGTACTGCCTTTGCTGTGTCCCAGAGGAGCTGGTAATTTGTGTGTTCATTTTTGTTGAATAGCATGAACATTTGAATTTCCTTTCTAATCTCTTCCATGACCCACTCATGATTCAGCAGTGTGTTGTTCAGCCTCCATGTGATACCGGACATTCTTTGGTGGCTTTTGGTGTTGAGTTCTAATTTTATTCCATTGTGGTCAGAGAGAATGCAAGGTATAACTTCAATGTTTCTGAATTTAGACAAGTTTGCTTTGTGGCCTAAAATGTGGTCTATTTTAGAAAACGTTCCATGTGCTGCTGAGAAGAACGTGTAATCTGATGCTGCTGGGTGAAATGTTCGGTAAATGTCTGTTAAGTCTAGTTGATCTATGCAGCTGTTTAGATCTGCGGTCTCTGTTGAGTTTTTGCCGAGTTGATCTATCTAGTGGGGAGAGTGGTGTGTTAAAATCCCCAACAATTAATGTCTTTGTATCTATATGGGATTTGAGGGAAAGTAGTGTTTCTTTGATAAATTTGGGTGCTCCATTGTTTTGCGAATAAATATTTAGAATTGTAATATCCTCCTGAAGGAGAGACCCTTTAATTAGTATGTAGCGACCTTCTTTATCTCTTCTCACAAATTTTAGTTTGAAGTCTATTTTATCTGATATTAGGATTGAAACTCCCGCCTCTTTATGAGGGCCGTTTGCTTGGTAGATTTTGTTCCAGCCTTTAACCTTGAAAATGTGTTTGTTTTTACAGGCAAGATGTGACTCCTGCAGGCAGCAGATAGAAGGGTCTTGTTTTTTAATCCAACTAGACAGTCTATGTCGCTTAATTGGAGAGTTCAGTCCGTTAACGTTAACAGATAGGACTGAGAGGTATTTGGGAGTTCCTGCCATGTTATCCACCTTCTTGGGGGCTGCGAAAACTGGGTTCTTCCTAAGGTTCTTGGATTCTCAGTTCGGGTGCAGTTTCTTGGCCTTTGTTGCGGTCTTGTTGGTTTTCTATGTGTAGGACATCTTTAAGAATCTTTTGTAGGGCTGGTTTCGTGGAGATGTATTGTTTCAATTTTTCTTTGCTATGGAAGGTTTTTATTTGGCCTTCAGTTATGAAGGAGAGTTTAGCTGGGTACAATATTCTTGGTTGATAATTATTTGTTTTTAGGGTATGGCATAGGTCATTCCAGGCTCTTCTTGCTTTGATTGTCTCTGCTGAGAAATCTGAGGTGATTCTAATTGGTTTCCCTTTGTAGGTGATTACCCTTTTCTCCCTGACAGCTTTAAGGATCTTTTCCTTGGTCTGGGTTGATCCTGTGTGGATTATAATGTGACGGTGGGATGTCCTATTATGGTCTGGTCTATTTGGGGTTCTAAAAGCTTCTTGTATCTGAATAGGCCTATCTTTTTGTATGTTTGGGAAGTTCTCTGCTAGGATCCTGTTAAACAAATTTCCTAGACCATTAACTTCTGTTTCTAGGTGCTCCTCTACACCCATTATCCTTAGATTGGGCCTTCTGATGGTGTCTTCCAGGTGTTGGATAGACCTATCATATTTCTTGGACTTGTCTTGGATGGTTGTATGTTCTTTCTCTATAATATTTAGGCTGTCTTCAATCCCTGAGATTCGATCTTCTGCATGGTCTAACCTGCTGTCAAGACTCTCTACTTTGTTTTTTATCTCTTTTCCTTCTAATTGGTCAGCTTTGATGGCTTCAAGTTCTTTGTTGAAGCTCTGTTTTAGGTCTTGTATGAATTTCTTTACTTCCGTAATTTGGTGTTCAGTGTTTGTTCTCAAATCACTTAGTTGATTGGTTATGGTTTCTTTGGACTCCCATTACTTCTGTTGGGTTCCATTCAGCATTCTCTTTGTGGTCTCCCTGACTTCCTTCAGCTCTTTGTTAATGGATTCCATGAATGCCTTTAGTGATCTTTGTGTATTCTCTACCTGGTCTCTCAATTCCTGAATTACTCTTTGATTAGCTTCTTCCCGTCTGTGGGATTCCTTCAGTTCTCTTTCTTCCCGTTCGTGGGAATCCTGTAGTTCAATTTGAGTGTTCTCTGCCTGCTCACGCCATTCCTCCCTTTCTCTTTGAGCATTCTCAAGTTGTTCACGCAAATCCTGTATCAGTTTTTGAGTAGCTTCCTCACGCTTATGATATTCCTGTATAAACTTCTGGGATGCCTCCTCTCTCTCCCTATCACGCTCATACAGAGTCCTTTGTACATTGTCAAACTTCTCATTTATCATGTTTGCTGTTAGTGTTTGTAGAGCTATTTGGGAATTCTCCTCTGGATTATTCTTTATCTGTTCTATTCCCTGATTATCAAGATTGGGAATTGAGATACCCGAATTTGCCATTTTTCTTGTGTTTTTCCGGCTTACTTGGCCCATTTGAGATGAAGATTGCACCAGTTTTATGCTAGAACACTATGTTAAGGCAACCATCAACCAAAGTTTGCGTTTGTACAGTCAATAGTCTACAGATACACTCTAGTTCAACAGATACATCTATTCAACATCAAACAACTATATGTTAAAGTACTTCGAACCGCAGAAAAGAATTTGGAAAACCAGAAATTATTAGGATTAGGGAGAGATGTGGGTAAAAAATAGGAATAGATTGGTGTGGGGAGGCACAGGGAGAGTTAACTATGTCCTAATCACAATGCAGGAAATGGGTTGGGTAGGCTCCAAGTAGAGAGAGAGAGAGACCAGAAAAAAATAGAAACGTAAAAATTAATGTTATTATAGAAGTTAAAAGACCGTCTATTTAGAGAGGAATGTGAATATGTTCCGAGAAGGGGAGGGACATAGAGGAGATGTGAAAAACTTTAAGGATGGAAAAGGGAGAAGAAAAGATCAGAAGTTCAGTAGAGCTAGACAAAAAACAAAAAAATAATTAAGAAAGAAAGAAAAAGAGAAAGAAGACAAGAAAAGAAAGGAAAACGCTCATTCACATATTCCTAAAATAAAAATTATAAGATGAGAGAAAAAAAAAGTTACTGGAAAACAATTATTTTTTCAGAAGATGCAAAAATTAAAGATTAATAAAAGTTTTAGAAGGGAAATATATATATATATATATATATATATATATATATATATATATATATATATATATGGTAGCAAAAAACAAAAAACAAGCAAAAAAAGAAAAGAAGAAGAAGAAAAAGAAAAAAAAAGTCTTTTGATTTTTTTTTTTTGGGGGGGGAGGAATGGGAAGAATCCTGTATCTCCCTTTTGTCTCTAACCAGTCTCTTGTTGGAGTCTCTGGTCAGCTTGAGGTCCTGTGGCTTGATAGGTTTCTTAAGTCGGTTGATTGGAAGAGGCAGAAAAATTCTCTGCTTTACCCAAGTTTTTGAGATCCCCCTCCCAGGTTAGTTTTCTGGGAGGGTGATCTGCTTTGAGAGTCACAAAAGAGGGGGATGTGGTGATGGGGCTAGGTTCTGGGTAGAGTTGAGGCCTTTCTACAAACAGTAGCTTTTCCCTGGGGCTATTTTGTGATAAAGCTCACAGCGCCCAGCCTGGAGCCATTCTCAGGGTTTCTGTTTTTCAATTGATTGTGGTGGCTGCTAGAGGGAGGGGCAGCCTTTGGCTCTGGTTACCCAGTGAGGCAAGGCACTCCAATGGCTGTCGCCTGAGCTGGGTGACTTTTCCCTGGATGGAGCTGAGTCTGGCAGGTCACTTTGCCGTTAAGTTCTTGTGTCCTGCTAAATGACTCATTTTATTCCAAGGCCTGAGGTGGAGCTAGCAGCTCCTCCGAGCTTTGTCGGTATCCAAGATGGAGATCACCGGTGCTGGGGGGGGGGGAGGGGTAGCCTTCCCTCCTCTGCTTCCTGAGAAGGAGTGAGGATGTCGGGCTTGTACTCACGCCGAGTCTTGGATCCTGGGTGGTCTCTGGTCTGCAAACAGCAGGATGAAGATTTCCGCTCCTTGTCGGTTCTTGTTGGTGTTGAGTAGAATCCGCTCGTCCGCTGCGTCTGGCTCCTTCGTCCCGGACTCTCTGTGTCTCAGGTGTGACCCCGCGGTGGTGGTCGCCGCCGCGACCCTGCCGCCGTAGCGGCAGCTGATATTTTTCCTTGGCTTCCCCTCTCTTGTCTAACTCTCTGTCCTGTGATGGCACATTGGTGTGATTCTCTGGCTTAGGACTGTTCACTAGAACTCTAAAATTGCTTTCTATGCGAGAGATTGTTCAGATTCCAGCTTCTCCTCCGCCATCTTCCCGGAACTCTTGTAAAAAATGTTTTGATCCATATGAACATGTGTTTTTTGGGAAGAAGCATCTGAAGTATCAAAAGTAGAGTGTCATTGTGATGGTTTATTACCTCCCAACCTGGGGAGTAATTGCTGAAATTTTTCTTGCATGTCTTACTAGTATGTAAAGGTGAGTTAGTCATTAAATACAATTTTAAGGACTTTAGTCCACAGTTGAATAAACCCAAAATATTTTCATTGACCTAAAAGTTTAAGCACATCATTAGAACAGACTTTTGAATTTGGATGGGTAAGCTGGAAGACTTTTATCATGCCCACATCATTCTATCCACATTTCTTCTCTCTGACACATGTAGAGCTGATGTGCCAGCTCTGGGTTGTAAACATTGGGATGTCCACTACACATTTCCACAACCCCATTATTTTGACAATATATCTGGGAGAGAGGAGATGTACCACCTGGAAAGGGGGTAATGTGTGCTGGCAATATGAGCACCCAAACCCATAATCCCTCCCCCCAAAATATATCATTCTTGAATAGCAACAATCTGAGAATAACAGTGACTTGTGACTCACCAATCAGAAATTTATTTTGTCCTTATAAGAAAACTAAGGCACCAGATTCTCATTCCTATTTTGAGAGTGAATCTCATTGTAAGCCTTATGGCAACTCATAATTAAATATCTATAAATAGATATGTAGGTGCACAGTTTCACATTTGAATAAAACACACACTTTAGTAAGACACACCCCACGGAAATAATCATATTGAAGAATGGGAAGAATGGATAGCTTTCCAGATGTATTTCATGTGTTAATCCAGACAATCCATAGTGATTGTGTGATTGTGTCTGGGCAGAGTAAGCTGATGTCAGTATCTCATTTTCACTCATGTCCCTTATTTTACACATGAGGAAAATATATTCAAGTCCTACATATACAATACCACTGAATAATATTTTCTATTTCCCTGACTTTACTTCTCTATAATATTTTGTTTGGAAAATTATCTTGGGTTTATAAGTACATCCTCTTTTGTGATACCTTTTCTAGAGTTCGCAAAGGGTAAGAGCATCAGAGGCCCCTGTGTTATAGCCCAGCCCTTAGCAGCTTTGCATGGTAGAACACACAAGTTGGGTTTCTTTAGTATCTACAAAATGAATGAAGGCAGAAAGTTGACCTAAGTTAATGACTCATTCTGAATTATTTTTAAATATGGTAGAGAAGTGCAATATAAGTTTGTTAAGATATAAGATGAGAAGCACTAATCTTCATGTTGCCAATAACAAGACAATCCTACATGAACTTGAGAGTCTCTATTGGTCTAAAGACAAAATCCAGATCATTTTTTCTTCTCACATAACTAACCCATCCTGGCCTTGATTTTTCAGCTTTGAAGGAAAGACGACTTTTCATCAGGAAAAGCCTTTGTATTGCTAAAGGTCCAACTGGAAAAATCAGATTAATATTTTCTCCTTTTTTACACTCTTTTCTGTACTAAAGGTGTAAGAACTTAAGACTTTATCTGGTTCAGAGATCACTCTTTTAATAAATAATTTCAATCTGTAACAATTGAAATCTTCCCAGCTAAGGTGAATTCCTAACAACTGTGTAGGTGTAACACATATCCCTTACACCAGTAAAATCTACTTTATCTCATTTAATACTGGCCCCCTCCTGGAGAATAATTAGAGTTTCCCAGTCTTATAGAAGTGTTTTATAGTTGAATCTGTTCGCTTGTCATGATATAAAAATTATTTTTATAATTTTGGAGTTACTTCAATTCCTATGTTTTCAGTTCCTATTAACCCTTTGCCAACTGTGATTTTTTTCCTCCTCTTTCTCTTGTTCTACTATGGAAGACAGCAGTTAAGTCTTTGTAAATCTCATTTAGTTAATATGAGTTCTGTCCTGATTTCTTGCAATGAGACTCTCTCTCAGAATTTCTAATTTCTTTCAATGATGAATACAACTTCTTTTCTACTATTCCTTTTTATTTTGGGATGTTACAAGAGTTTGAATGTGTATTGCTTCTCAAAATATCAACAGAAATACATTACTCTTAGGTTAGAATTAGAAAATGAGGGTATTTTGGTATATTTATGTCATAAAAACCAAATAAACAAATAATAAGCATCACACACTCCTGCATAGACTAATGCTATGGTTATTGGAGTAAGTGCACAAGCTCTTGTCCTCTCTCTTACTCTCCTGTCACATGATGTATTTCACCAACAGATGATGCCCTGAACAGTTACAAATACTTTGATATTTGGCTGCCTACAGTGTATAACTGTGAGCCATTATGTCTTTTTATAATTTATCTTCTCTAATCTAACTACTCATTTACAATAGCACAAATGGTTACGACAGAAATTGGAATGTAAAAGTAGAGCAGTGGTGTAACAAATAATTGAACCTTTAGAAGAATGTCTAAGCTAGCTGATGAGAAGAAGCATAAGAACTTTGGAGGAGGCTAGGAAAAACCAATACAACCAAGACTAATAAGGCAGGTAAGGTTTAAGAAGGAGAAATCTGTATAGAACGTCTAAAACTTCAGAGAGGTTAGTGAAGTAGTATGTTCTAAATAGTGGTAGAAATGTGGAAAATAAATGTAGCTCTGGTGAGCCTCTTGTGGAAATTAAGAATAAAATATTGAAAACTGGAAAGAAGGCAATTCTTCTTATAAAGGGGGAAAATTTGTCCAAATTTTGTCCATGTCTAAACACTTTGTGGTAAACAGAATTTAAAAAATAATGCATTGAGAACAAGTCAGAGCTTTTGCTTCAGGAAGGAAGTCAATCTTAGAAGAGTAGAATGTGATCTTATTACTATGAATTAATGAGAAAATGGAAATTTACAGATAATGAGAATGAAGAAGTACTATAAACAGCCATAGGTTATCTACCACTTTAGGGTTGTTGAAAGAATATAGAATTAGATATTTTTTCAAATGTGGTGACATTTCAGAATTTCTAAAACCACTTCAGATAGATAAATAAATGCTATGGTCTGTAAATAACATACCAATTAAGCTGCTATATTTACTTAGGGGAGGTCAAGGTTGTATGGAAACACACAAAGAATGAAAAATGTTATTAATCAAGATGCATTGTACTTAATTATTTGTTGAATGGTAATCCCCTTTTACAACTACTTATCAAAAATAAAAATACATATATGGAAGAAATGAAATTGTAACTGGTACCCTTATATATATCACCTTTATAATAATAGTAAAAATAAGGAGGTAGCATAGGTAAAAACGAAATGCAATTTTCTTGTCAAACAGGGACACTTAACTTGATAATGTTAAGATTTATTTGTTATACCTTGTCATGTCTACCTCTAAGAAATTCAAAATAGACCAAAGTAGACATCAATGTTGTTGGATATTTTTTTAATTGATGAGTTTTTTTTGTGAAAATACCATTCAGAAGGGTTACATTTACATGAGCAAGGTAATGAGTACATTTCTTATCATGCATTTTTGCCTCCTCCTTTGTTTCCTTTTACCATCCCTGCTTCGACACTCCCCTTCCCTAGCCCAGTCCCTTCCCCTCTCCCCCCGCCAATGTTGTAAGGTTAATTTTTCAACTTAATATCTTGTACATCTCATTGTTGCCATGGGTCCACCTGTATCCCTATTTAAACTATTTGTTTTGCCCTTCCTCTCCTCAAATTATACCAACGTCAAATATGGGGAAATCAGGGGTTATAATGTGGGGGAGGGACATACAAATCAACAAAAAATATCTTATGAATATGTTAGAAACAATAGCAAGAAAGGAAAACCATTTGAGTGCTTATGTTGGGGTTCATTTCACCTAACATCAACTTATCTGACCATTTCTGCTTGTCTCAGACATACACTAGTTATTGCAAATAAGGGAAACCATGGGACCTATGTTTCTTTGGGCTTGGCTTACTTCACTCAATATAATTTTGTCCAAGTCTTTCCATTTCCTAACAAATGGGGCAATGTCATCCTTTCTGATGGAGGCATAGAATTTCATTGTCTATATATACCACGTTTGGTTGGTCCATTCATCTACTGAGGGGCATCTGGGTTGGTTCCATATCTTAGCTATGGTAAATAATGCTGCAATACGCATGCAGATGACTTTAACATTTCTCACTCTCATCTTCATAACATTTTTCTTCCTCTACACTGGACTGGATAGCATAGTTTACTCAGTTAAGCATAAGCAAATATAAACTTTTCTTTCTTGGTAGATTCAAGTTTGCTTAACAATTTGAATATCAAAACAAAAACTTCAGGGTTTCGGGTTTAGATATTACTCTGGTTGGTGTTATTGTTGAACTGTAACTTAGCTTACAGAAAAGAGATATTTGAAGATTATTTAAATGGTTCATTGCCTGGTCCTCATTGCTTGTGAGTCGATATGATGTACAAGATCCCTGAGTACTAAAAAGAGCTGAGGCTCTAATTTTAAAGCGTTGTATCTTTGTTGCTAAGAAGCACTACATGTAATTTCAACCATTGCCAGTCAGAGACATCCATCAGAGGTCCATTAAACAGGAACCATTTGAAGTAAGGTTTGTGGGTGACAGAGCCTATGTTTTTAGCACTAGCTGAAAAAACTAAAGCCACAAACTCTAAAAAAAATCACACAACAAAGCCCTACAGATTAATGAGACATATAAACATAAACAGACTTCATAGTATGTTTTACTAGTTGTGATTTTTATTAACTATGCCATTAAATTTGAAAGCAAGCCAGTAGGTCCTCTTTGTCCCTCTATCGGTCTCTGAATTAAATGAACATACATTTAGCTGTAAATTCTGAGAACCTTCCAATTTGGGGTGCAGGGGGGAAGAAGTGATGTTCTTATCCCTTGATATTTACACTACTGTTTCCCTTATAAAAACCCAAAGAGATTTTGGAAAAAAAAAAACAGACCCCAGGTATGGTAATGTTGTATTTCAATACCTTTTATCTGTTGTGTATTCAGAAATATTAGAAATCAAATACTTCTAAGCACGTTTTGTCCTCTACTCCCACAATGGTATTTTAAACTGTTTTGTGGTTTCTAAGGGAGGTAATGTTTGGTGCTTCCTGCAACAGCCTGAAGCTACAAATGCTCTGAGTCGACCGAGTTTATTCTCCACAATTGTTCAGGCAGCCTGCATGAAACCATTTTGCCTCTCACATCCAGATTCAAGCTGCATACATCCCTTTCATTTGTAATAGCACGTTGAATACTGAATGTACCATAGGCTGATCTTAATTTGGTTGAAAGCAAGGACTCCAATAAGTCTTTCCAAAAGATTGGACCACCACAATCAAACTCTAGGCAGAAATAAAGAAGTAATGACAAGATCAATTCCTACCTGTCATCCCACTATGGACTATGGATATAATTGATAATGTATTATTCTAGGTCTAACTGTCACCAAAATGATAAACAAATTATCTATCTGGAGTCACTTTTAGCTATTTACAAAATGAGCATTAGGAGTATTTCTTTGGACTTTTAATCACCTATACATCACACCACATAGGATTGCATTTCCATGTTAGAATAAACATGCAAGTTAGCATTATAATGGCTATCCTTGCAAAAGGTTTGCCTATTATTATCTTTGCCAGCAAAGATAATAAGAAAGAAAATTATGAGATGCCAAATATGGCATCTACATTCTCATATTAGGTCTTGTACCAAATTTAGTAGGTTTATTTATTCAGACAAACCCAAATCACATCATTTGAGCAAGTTCAGTGAGATTGTTTCTTTTGGAAACTTGGAATTAAGTTGGGACAAATTGCTGGGACAGAGGACAAAATGAATGGGACTATTATTAAATCCTTTTACTTACTAATGTTTCCATTTGTGCCAGAATAAGAATAGAAGTAGGGATGCTAGAAAACCTAAAGGAGATACAGAGAAGACTAGGCAGAGTTTTAGACCTCTATTGAGTTTAAGCCCTGTCATTTGGGAGACTGCTGCACTAGAATGACATTAGATATTCTAGTGTGTGAGTCTCTTTTATATTGGCTTGACTTCTCTTAGTTGCCAGCTACGAATCAGACTAACTACCTTTTATGTAACGCATATTTGGTAAATATATAGTCACCAGAAAACAAGGCATCACCTATCATTTCAGATAATTCAACAGTGAACCCTAAGAACAGTGAACCACTCATCAGTATTGGAACATCTGGGTTGTTTCCAAATCTTGGCTATTGTGAACAGTGCTGTTATTATGCAGCCATTAGAAAGGACAAAATAATGGCACTTGCACGGAAATGGGTGCAACTAGACCAGATTATTTTGAGCAAAGTAAGGCAAGAACAAAGAGACAAATGGAGAATGGTCTCCCTGATACGTGGATGCTAAAGCCAAAATGCAAGAAGATATGACAAAGTAAACAGGACTCAAGAAACAATGGACAGCCTCTCATTTTGCCATATCATTGCTAAATGACCATGTTCTTAACCTATATAGGGTAGATATATGCACACAATGGAAGGAAGCCATAAGGAGTAACAGAATAAGTGGGAAACAGAAAAACATGCAACAAAGGGGGCTCTCAACTGCACTGAACATAGAAGAAAAAGAACTAAGCAAACCAAAGACAGAGATGGGAAGGGAGGAATGAGAGGGAAAGGGAGAACAGCCTACACTAAGCAAAAGAAAAGAAATCTAATCATTACCTAATGTAGAAGAAATAATTTGTATTGCCAAAGCTCATGGAATTCATAAACGTTATAGACCATGATAATGACAATTTGCCTTATGAATGTTAAAATGCGTTTGCGACTTTTACTAAGTATCACTACTCCACAATACTTTAAAATATGTGAAATTTATGTAATCACTTAATCTCATTTTTAAAAAAGGTGAGAGAAGAGATAGGTTAGGAGTGATGAGTGACAATGTCATCAGACACCTTGTACTCATATATTGTTTTGTAGAATGGGAACGCCTTTGTACAACTACTTAAAGTTATAATAATAAAAATGTAAAAAATGCGATTTTTAGTAGCCAAGTGGGGGGAAAATATGGGGAAGTGTTACTCCTGCAAGGATCAACATGAAGGATGGTTTTGCTGTGCCTGAGAATTAAGTGAAAGTCCCCTGACTTTGTCACTTTGTTCTTTGATCTGAAGTATTCTCTGCTGCATTCCCTTTGCGATCACGCTGGGCTTCAGGAAAGAGATTTGCTGGTAAGCATCTTGTATGCAAAGCAATTCTACCCCTCAAACAGGTAATGCCTTTTTTCTCACATCTTAAAAGAAACTGCCAAAAACTGAGATCACCTGCCTGCCAGAGAACTAGCTCCTGCTCTGTCTCCAAGCTAAGGTGACAACAATTTCTCCACAATTCCTCCAGAGAAAAAGACAGGGCCACACATTGCAATTTGGCGCTCTTTTAACGTTTCACAATGTTCTTGTTTACACACACACATACACACACACACACACACACACACACACACACACACACACACACACACACACACACACACAGAGTTCTTTCTGTTTAACCTGAAGCTAATGTCTGTAACCCTGAAGATCCCTGAAGATGTACTTAAGTGTTGTCTTCTCATGGCTGCCATGTATGAAATCTCCATTCTCTACACTTTAGCATGTTTATTTGGGAAAAGAAGGCCAGAGCTAAGATGGGACTCCTGTAATTTGGGTCTGGGGTCGAAAAAAGAGTTCAATGCCAATCACAAGATTAACTATTAAACTTTAAAGAACATTCTGAGCTACTATTTTAAGATTGGGATTATAGTCAGAACACTTCAGAGTCAGTCTTGGGGAAGAGCAGCGTGGCTTATTTTCCTGAATTAAGGCCTTTGGTGTAGCTGCTACCACTCCTGAGTCAGGCAGGCAGAGGTAAAGGTCTAGGCTCCACTGTGACTTGACTTTGCTATGGGAGAAAACAGGTATGTGTTTAAAACTGAGAGCCCATGAGTAGTTTAATCTCTGGGGCCTGAACTACAATCCCATCAATGGTATTTAAAGAAAGAGACCAGCTTTTTTTTCTTCTTAATGAAGGCAGGCACTGAAATAAATCTCTCAGGTCACTGGCTAACGATGGAAATAATTTCATAAAGACTTCAATGAGAATAGATGATGAGAAATGTAGTCTTGAAGTATGAAAAGTCAGAGAAAAATGGATCACTACAGCTTTCATCAAAAACAATGCTAATTTTTCATGCAGCATTACCACAGTGAGGTTAAGAGGCCAAATTATCAACAAAATATTACAAAGAATACAAAGACATAAGAATGCATAACATATGCAAAAAAATAAGAAGTTAAAAGGTATTGTCATGAAGAAGTCCTGGTAAGGAACTTAATAGACAAAGACAAAGGGCCTTTAATGTACTCGATGAGGTAAAAGATACCAGTGAATAAGTTTAGGAAATTGAGAGAACTGTGAATGAAGACATAAAGAATATCAATAAAGAAATAGAAGCTAGATATCAATGTGTATATTAGGTGATCTAAAGAAATCAGATCCTAAAGAGAAAGAAGAAAAAGATAAAATGAGGAAGAAAGGAAAGTGAGAGAGAAGGGAATTAGGGAGGAAAGTGAGAGAGGGGGTAGGAGGAAGAACAGAGAGAGAAACAGAAAAGAGCAAGAGAGAGAAGGAAGGAGGGAGGGAATGGAGAAGGGAGAGAGAAAGGGGGAAGGGAACAAGGAAATATTTGAAGGAAAATTGATGGAATGCTTTCAAATTGGTTATATAAATTACACATAGAAGCGGGAGGGGCTTAGGAAAGAGAGAAGACAAAAAAAGAATGATGGACAAAAGCAGCTATAGTATTTAATGAGCATATGTGGAAAAAGAAGTCTACAACCAGAGGAGGTGAATGAGGTGGGGATAGAAAGGGGAGGAAATGATAGAAGTGGTGACAATGATGAATAAAAATTATCTTATTACATGTTTAATTGAAACCCCTTTGTATAACTAACTATAGTAAAAACTAAGTAAATTATAAATATAATTATACATATAAATACTTCCAAAATATGAAGTAAATTAATGAAGATCTATCCTATAATATCATATTCAAAATTCTGTAAGCTGAAGACTTAAACGGAATCTTTTCAGCAATAGTGAAGGTACTGGCTTATATGAAAAAGATCTTAAAATAGAATAAGAGATAATTTCTCATCAGAAACCATGGAAGCCATAGATACTTTCAGAATTATATATGATGTTGAAAGAAAAGCTTTCAAGGCATCTTTAATTTGAGAGAGAAAGTAAGTCATAAATAATTAAGCCAAGAGATTTTATTGTCATTATTTACTGTAAGAACTTAAAACATATCCTAAACTAAAGATAAAATGAAAGCCAGATACCGGTGGCTCAGGCCTGTAATTTTAGCGACTCAGGAATCTAAGAGCTGAGGATTCCTGCCAGCCCAGGCAGGAAAGTCTATGAGACTCTGCTCTCCAATAAACCACACACACACACACACACACACACACACACACACACACACACACACAATGAG
Source organism: Dipodomys merriami (assembly GCF_024711535.1). Classification (NCBI taxonomy): domain Eukaryota; kingdom Metazoa; phylum Chordata; class Mammalia; order Rodentia; family Heteromyidae; genus Dipodomys; species Dipodomys merriami. Next base: position 411,321 of record NW_027204860.1, read on the forward strand.
AAGATAACTACATGATATTATGAAGCTTCATGAATAAATAAAAGTCACTGGTAAAGATAACTAACCTCTTTTACAAGCTTATGGTGAAGATTAATTGCACAATATAAAAAAGTAAATTTTATGTACAACATTTTCATCCGAGATTTCTCATGTAACATGTAATCATCTCTCTATATCCCCAGAATTCAGCCTTCATAACCATGGTCAGCTGAGCAAGAAAAAGTGAACCTTATACCTCAAGATAAAGAATAAATGAAAGGTATTCTACTGTAACTTAATTATTAGATGAAATAAGAAAGCTTGGATAAAGGTTATTCATCTAATGGACCATCCGGGAAATTATTACAAATGGACCTTTTACTGAACTAACTGTAAAGAATGAATCTGGATCAATGAAATTTGTCCTGATAACTTTATAAACATAATTTCCAAAAACATAAATGAAATAGAATTGATATGTAAGTGCCATAATAAAATAGATACAGCTGTTATAAAACTGTACTCATTAAAAGAAAGACTGAAGCCCACAAATTATATGTGATTAGAAATATGATGACAGATTCTGAACTATGTCAATCACCAACTGGTGGATAAGACAATTTAAAAAATTAAAAGATTAAATTGAATCTCAAATACAATTTTTAAACTTTTTATTCCCAATATGCTTCAAATGGAGGATTGATAAAAATCCAGCTAGGGATCTGGTCATAAAATACACAATCTGAAAATCTAAAGTTGCAATATAATTAGAATGTAACTATTAAAGGCTAAATTATACACAAATATACAATAGATAAATTGAAATATTTAGTGATTAATACCGAGGAGGGCCCTATATATAAAAATACCTTTACTACAATGTGACACTTTAAAGAAATTTCATAATTGTAGGTTTATACTGAAAAAAATAAAAATAAACTCAGAGTTTAAAACAAAGACTATAAAATAGAGACATTAACTTTAAGTCTGCTAAAGGAATAATAAAAGCATTGAAATGGAGCAAAACAAGGTTAAGAATGTAAACAACTCCAAGAGACTATATATATATATATATATATATATATATATATATATATATATATATATATATATATATACATATATGTATATATGAAAGTGATTAGACAACAGTGAAAACAAAAATAACTTTATAAGTCATAATTTCACATGTTAGACAAAGAATTTTCTCCAGTACTTTAAATTCAGGGTAGGACATTCTTCGATGTGTTAGGTAATCTTCTATGGCCAAGAATTGTCATTTCATCTCAGATGTTTTTCATCTCTAGCAATAATTCTTTTGTTTAGCTTCTTTAGAATGTACACATATTCACATGCTCTTATGATCTAGTACAAAAATTGACATATCCAGGAGATGGAGAACCTGCAAATGTGGTCATTGTCAAGAAGCTAAGCCAGAGAATCATTAGGAGATAAACAGTTAGAGATTACCTGAGAGTCAGATTTGAGATGTCATATGGTTTATAAAGAGAAGGTTATGAGGCACTGCTTCTGACAACAGCAATTGTTGCATATGTATGTGTGACTATCAGTTTTGTTTAAATGAAAAGAATAAGTTTTGTCCAAGGAAAGAAATGATTTTTACCATTTATTAAGGTCAGTTTCTATTAGTGTGATGAAACAACCTTAATATCACATTTCTACTATTTTCTATATAATAATTACTGTGCTAAATTATATCAAAGCTGACACATTAGACACACATCCACACAGAAACATGGAAGGAAAAGATTCAAAAATCAATACAGTCACAAAGCACATGATGAAGGCATTATACTTTTTTAGTGTTCTATGGTATTCTAGCAGTTTGCTAAAAATTTCACCGGACAACTACAGAGTATGATCCAGGACAACAGTGATCTTGAAAAATCTTTTATTTTTAACATTTTCATGCAGGAATTTTTTTAATTTTTTGTAATTAATTTTTACATGTTTTTATTGTAAAAATACTACACAGAAGGGTTACAGTTACATGAACAAGGTAATGAGTACATTTCCTAACAAGCATTGTTGCTTCGTCCTTTTCTTTTAATGTCCATGACTTTTTTCATTTTTTTAATTGTGAAAAAAACATACAAAGGGGTTACAATTACATGAGCAAGATAAAGAGTACATTTTTATCAAGTATTTTTGCCTCCTCCTTTATTTCTCCGTCCCATCTTTTCCCATCCCCATATCAAAGTTGTAAAGTTTGTGTTTTATCATAACGATTTGTCCATCTCATTTACACAATGGGTCCACCTGTATCCCTATATAACAATTTGTTTTTTCTCTTCCCCTGAATAAATTATACCAACATGAAATACAGTGAAAACGTGGGTTTTATCATGGGGGAACCGAAGTACAAAGCAACAAAAAATCATCTTATAAATATGATAGAAACAATCAAAAGAAAGAAAAAAAAACATTTGAATACTTATCTTGGGGTTTATTTCCCTAACATCAACTTAGCTAACCTTTTCTGCTTGACTCAGACATACAGTGGTTATTGCAAATAAGGGAAACCATGGGACCTATGTTTCTTTGGGCCTGGCTTACTTTACTTAATAAATTTTTTTTCCAAGTCTTTCCATTTCCTAACAAATGGGGCAATGTCATTTTTCTGATGGAGGCATAGAATTCCATTGTGTATATATACCACAATTTCATGATCCATTCATCTACTGAGGGGCATCTGGGTTGGTTCCATATCTTAACTATGATAAATAATGCTGCAATAAACATAGTTGTGCTGGTAGCTTCAGTATGCTCTTGTTTGTGATCATACGGGTAAATGTCCAAAAATGGGATTGCTGGGTCATAGGGGAGCTCTATGTGGAGTCTTTTGAGGAACCTCCATACTGCTTTCCAAAGTGGTTGAACAAGTTTACACTCCCACCAAGAATGCAGTATGGTTCCCTTCTGTCCACATCCCCTCCAGCATCTGTTTTCATTAGAGTCCTTGATTATAGCCATCCTAAATGGAGAGAGGTGGTATCTCAATTTTCTTTTGATTTGCAATTCGTTCATGGCTAGGGAAGTTGAGCATTTCTTCCTGTGTGTATTGGTCATTCTTATTTCCTCTTCAGAGTAGTCTCTCTTTAAGTCTTTACCCCACTCTCTACACTCCTATTCAATTTAGTATTAGAATGCTTATCTACAAGCTGCAAACATAAAGGGGATCCAAATAGGGAATGAAGAAGTAAAACTCTCCCTCTTTGCTGATGAAATGATCTTATATTTAAAGAATCCCACAGACTCCACTCCCAAATTACTCAAGCTGATTCAAAAGTTTGGCAAATTAGCAGGGTATAAAATTAACCCTCAAAATCAATGGCTTTTCTGTATGCCAACAATGAGGAAAGCATGGCTAAATTAGGAAAGCAACTCCGTTCATAATAGCCTCACAAAATTTATAATACTTAGGAATTAACTTAACCAAAGAAGTGGAGGACCTCTATAATGAAAACTTTAAAAATCTGAAAAAGAAAAACAGAACTTGGAAAGTAGAAAAAACCTCCCATGCACCTGGATTGGAAGGATCAACATTATGAAAATGGCAATACTCCCAAGGCTGTCTACAAATCAATGCAATACCTGTCAATATTCTAATCTCATTCTGCAAGGAAATAGAACAGGCAATCCAAAAATTCATATGAAACCACAAGACATGCCCCATTTCTTCAGAAATGGAAATACTTGGAAAAAATTACATTAAGTGAAGTAAGCCAGTCCCAAAGAAATATAGGTCCCATGGTTTCCCTTATTTGCAATAACTAGTATATATCTGAGACAAACAGAAACTGTCAGACAAATTGATGTTAGGCAAAATGAACCCCAAGATAAAGATTCAAATGTTTTTTTTTCTTTTTTCGATTGTTTCCAACGTATTTATAAGATAATTTTTTGTTGCTTTGTATGTACCTCCTCCAGAGCCCTGCTTTCACTGTATTTGACATTGATATAATTTTTGAAGGGAAAGGAAAAAACAAACTATTTAAATGGGGTTACAGGTTGACCCATTACAACAATGAGATATACAAGAGGTTATGTCGAAAAAAGAACTTTACAACTTTGGCGGGGTGGGGGGGCTGGGTGGTGTTGGGTGAGTGAAAGCGGGGTGTGGGGTTGAGGGGGTGTAGAGAGAAAGGGATGGTATGGGGAAACAAAGGAGGAGGCAACAATGCTTGATAAGAAATGTACTCACTATTTTGCCCATGTAATTTAACCCCTCTGCATGGTATTTTAATAATAATAATAATAATGATAAAACCCCCAAAAGCAAAAATGATCCTTAACAGAAAGAACAGTGCTGTAGGAATATCAATACCCAATTTCAAACTCTACTACAAATCCATAATAATCAAAACAGCTTGGTACTGGTTTTTTTTTAAATAAGTTTTTATTGTGAGAACACTGAAGAGAGGAGGGTGACATTACATGAGGAAGGTAATGAGTACATTTTTTTCATTTTTTAAATTTTTATTTATTTTTTATTGTGAAAATACTGTACAGAGGGGATACAATTACATGGGCTAGATAATGCGTACATACCTTATCAAGCATTGTAGTCTCCTCCTTTTCTTATCAAGCATTGTTGCCTCCTCCTTTGTTTTCCCCTACCATCCCTGCCTCCCATCTACACTACTACACCCGTCAGAGTTGTAAAGTTTGATTTTTGACAAAGCATCTTGTACATCTCATTGTTGCAATGGGTCAACCTGTTTCCCTATTTAAACAATTGTTTTTTTCTTCCCCTCCACAAATTATACCAACATTCAATACAGTGAAAACAAGGGTTATACCATGAGGGAGGGACATAGAAAGCAACAAAAAAAATTCCCTCATAAATATTTTAGAAACAATAGCAAGAAAGAAAAACACTTGAGACCTTATATTGGGGTTCATTTCACCTAACATCAACTTATCTGACCATTTTTGCTTGTCTCATACATATACTAGTTATTGCAAATAAGGGAAACTATGGGACCTATGTTTCTCTGGGCCTGGCTTACTTCACTTAATATAATTTTTTCCTAGTCTTTCCATCTCCTAACAAAGGTGGCAATGCCGTTCTTTCTGATGGAGGCATAGAATTCCATTGTATGTGTGTACATATGTATGTATATGTACATATGCATATATTTAGCACTTTGTATGTATATATATGTATATATACATATATATATGTATATATATATATATATATATATATATCACATTTTGTTGGTCCATTCATCTACTGAGGGGCATCTGTGTTGGTTCCATATCTTAGCTATGGTAAGTAATGTTGCAATAAACATAGTTGTGCTAAACGGTCATATGTCTATGTTTTATAACTTATAATTACCATGTTGAATATTTGAATCTTCTCTTGTTCTGTCTGTGTATCAAGTACTTACATTATCATATATTTTCCTTTAAAATTTTACTGCTGTCTTCTTGTTTCTTAAAATGCTCTTCATTTTTACCTTAATTATTTTTGAGTCCTACAGAAATGCAATGATATAACAAGAGAAAATAGTATTTTTTAAAATAAAAATTTTGTCACAAGGGAACTAGCCTGGCACACATATCTAGGGCATTCTCAGGAAGAGAAAAAAATCTGTATGAGGTCTTCGCTTAGCTGACATCATTTAGTTTTTGGGTGTTTTATTATTTAAAGCCATCTGGCAATCCTCTAAAGGGTTGTAACATAGATGCATTATTTTGAACTTCCACAGTCACATTCTCTTCCTACTATTACTCAAGCTGAATTAAAATAATTCCCCAGCTATTCTTAATCTGATATTTTATCAAAAAAGAGACAAATGAATTGTTCCATAGAGCATTTAAATAAAAAATGAGAAGAATGCTAGATGAATAACTTATCCTTTAAAGCCAGAAAAGGCTTCTTTCTTCCAAGCAGCAATCACAATGCCAGAACCACAAGAATTTGGTGTCACTAAGTGCAACGAAACCATTGGAGAAACAAGAAAACAGTCCATATGTCTGCAAGTGGGTTTTTCTTGCTAAAACTTGTTCTCACACAGTTTTTGGTTACCTATAACATATGCATAGAAACAGACACACACACATATCAGTTCATTCACATACAGCCATGTAATAACTTTAAAATATTTTGTATTAAATTTATGTGTAATGAAGAACTACAGGTCAGGATTATCATACAAAACCTCTTACCTGTGAGAGTGAGTACCTGAAATTAAAAATTTCCAGTTCATTTACCTAACCCATCAATCACTAAAGTCTCCTATTTGTCATCTCTTTGAGGGCTTCTTGGTTTTATGGTTTCTTTCTCCTTTACTGTAGGAGTCAGTAAATCAATATCCAGAATAATGTATCCTCAATTTCTGAAAAACATTTAAAGATATTTAATTGTATCTCAACTAATTTCCTCAGTTGGAAAGCATTTATTTGCTTGCAGAAATTGTGGAAAATGGTAATCATAACACAGTTTGTAATATTTAGAGATTCAATTTGATTTAGTCCATTATCAACACAGATTCAAATGTTTATTAAATTATATGCTGCATCAAGTTCTTCTTCAGGTATCTGAGAACAATCCACAACTTCAAATTATGTATATCTGGAATAAAATCTTAGTTCTATCAACTTCTATCACAAAAGTGTTGGCAATAATTTCCCAACTTTAGCGATTGTGTGTGTGTGTGCAAGTGTGTGTGTGAGTGCATGTGAATGAGTGTGCATTCAGAAGTTCTGGGATTTGAACTCAGGACCAGGGCACTGTTCCTGGGCTTTCCTTTTGCTCAAGGCTCATGCTCTACCACTTGATACACAGCTTCCTCAATCCCCAACTGACCACATCAACTACTGTAATCACATAAACTGATGGGTAGTAAGGTTAATATTGCCAAAAGAGGTCTCTTCCAAGTTCAGAGTTAATTATTTAAATTATGTAAGGCCAAAATTCTTCTTGAGTGTAACTACAGATTTATATTTGGTCACATAATCTACCTACATAAGCTTTTTTACATAAGCTAACATTTTGCTTGTGAAAATTCTGAAAGGTCCCTCAAAGGGTGTCTAATACATTAAGGGTTATAATGTACTAAAGTGAGACTATTTTGCCCTTAAATTGCATCACAATTCACTGTACCAAGTTATGAAAACTTCAAAGTGCCCAACAATGGATGAACACACAAAAATTAGTTATAATATGTGGGTGTGGGTGTGAGTGTGTTTGCGGTATATGCCACACATATATATATATGGAGAGAGAAATACAGTATTATTTAGTCATAAAATAGAATTAGACTATATTCAGAAAAAAAGGATGGCATTGGAAATCATGTTAAACAAAGTAAGCCAGATTCGGAAAGATTAATATTGTGTTTTATTTTATATATAAAATAACAACTTAAAAAAACAAACAAAATGAAGACAGGTGTGAATAAAGATGAGAGAACAGCCATGGAGGAGGGGCAAAAAGAGAGATATTTATGGACCCAATATTGCTTGGTTGTTTGAATATCAACTTCACAGAGAGCAATAATAAACTTTTTCCATAATTGTTGGATTGTGTTTTTTATATGTATTAATTCACACATACCATTTCATAGATTTTGATATTTTGAAGATGCTTTTTAAAGCACTGCTTGTACAACTCTTCTTGTACAATTCTTCTGCAAGTGCTCTACTTCTTGAGCCTTACTCCAAACATTACATTCAATTTTATATGTAAATAGTAAGGAAAAAGTTATTTTGTAAGAGTGAAATTTTAAGGATATGAGTAAATTCCAACATATCAAAATAAAGGATAAATATAGAAAGTGTGAAAATTGTAATTCTAATATTGTGTATATGAATCTCACAAATAAAGTATACATGCACTGTATGTCCTCTATATATTTTATATATTTTTATATATTGTATATTTATTTTATATGTATTGTAGTATGGCGTGTATACATAGTGTATATATAGTGCCTTTTATATGTATATGATCCCATTTTAAATATAGTGCCAATCTATATAAGAGCACATAATATAATATAATATATGTATATATATATGTATATATAGGTGTGTGTGTGTGTGTGTGTGTGTGTGTGTGTGTACACACACACACACACAATTCCATTCCTGGGACTTAAACTTACATCCTGGCCACTGTTCCTGCCTGACCCTGGACTCCTTTTGCCCAAGTTAGTGCTCTACCACTTAATCAAACTTCTGGCATTTGTGGTTAATTGGAGATAAGAGTCTCAAGGCCACTCCTGCCTTGTTGGCTTTGGACTGGGAGTCTTACATCTCAGTTTCCTGAGTAGCTAGGATTACAGGTGTGACCACCTCCACCTTGTAACAAATCTGTTTAATTTTAAACACACTATGTATTCTCAAGTGCTGCTAGTTAAGTTTGCTGCACATCAGAAGACATGTGAAAACATGGTTTTTAATACTAATGGATGGAGGATGGTGTTAAACAAAACAAGGAACATTTGCATAGTATGTTACATTATAGTAAATCAAGCCCTGTATATAGTGATGAGAAGCTGTTGGGGTTCAGTTTCTTTACATTATTAACAAACCATTAAAAATATACAAAGTATAATTTTTTAAGCTATTTGCAGAAAATGACTAATTTTATACATTAATATTTATATAATGGTAACTAAGTTAGTTAAAGGTGAGGAAAGGAAGTACTGGGGCTTTAAACACAGTGCCTAGGCCCTGTCCCTTGGCTTTCACTGCCCAAATCTAGTACTCAATCACTTAGCCACAACTCCATTTCAGGCTTATTGTTACTTAATTGGAGATGAAGCTGTCAAGATCTTTTCTAAACCACTGGCTTTGAAATGTCATTCTCAGATCTCAAACTCCTGAGTAGTTGGGACTGCTGTCTTGAGCAACTCACATAAAGTTATTTTTTGTTATTGCTACTTATGAAGTAAATCCTGTGTAGGCTATAAAATCATGTTAAAATTTGTCAAGTATCTAAGCAGATTGTGAAGAAGAAAGTATAATGTGGTAGTTTATCCAAAAATTTTGCCTAGGGAAGATTCCCAGATAATCTTTAAGCAACATATAATCGTGATAATAATGTGACATTTTTTCTTGCTAGAACGCTAGTTATGTACTGGAACTCACTGAGTTACAAATGCCGGTTTATTTTACTCGTTGTTCACTTTCAGGAGTGCTGAGCTATGTATAAATGGGCATTGAAGTTCAATATATATCACTGCTCTATACAACAACTATTAGTATTTTTTGACAAGGAAGTCATCAGAAACTTTTGCTGTTTCCTTCTCAAAATATAATCATATTCTTTGGTGACCTTAGACTTTCCTGCCTTACTCAGTTTGAACTGCCTGAAGCTAACATAATCTTCGTTTTGTTTGACTGAAGCAACCCGCTGTCAGTTGCCCCAGCTTGAACCTCCTTTACTTTTTCCATCTCTCAACTCTCCTCTAGATTATGACAAACCGTGCTTGATTTAATTAAGTTGAATTTAAACTCCAGTTTAAGGTCATTCTTCACATTTTGGGCTTTGCATTTCTGTGCGCTGCTTATTCCTTAAAATAAAGGAGCTAATATTTTATTTTGCAATGAGATTTTTTTCCTTCTCTGAAACCTCATCATTATTCCTTGTAAAGAAGACCCTAAGACTGATGTGTTCTGACTGGTCCATTTTTCTCTGTAAAGCTCACATAGCACATTTACCTTTAACTCTGGATCTATTATAGACCCATAGAAATATAGTTAGTACCTCAAAAACTGACAGATAAAACATCTTCTCAGCATTTTTGTCATCTGACTTAGATATTAAACCTTGTATTTTATAAATCACTTAAGAAGTGGCATTAGGTTTTTCAAAAGGAAAAAGATGTATGTGGAAATCTTGATTTTTCTTAAGAAATCTCCCTGAGTTGTTGGAGAAAATGTTGAAACTCTGTTCCTGCACTTATATAGAATGGTTCTAACATTGAGAGAGAATGGTTGCTTGAAGAAGAATGAAGACTATTGAATTTATTTTCCATTTTTTGACAATAAAAGGGTAATCTCAAAATATATAAAATAAGTAGTAAAATCCATATATGCTAACTTTTCTTCTCATCTACTTTTAAGAGGCTCAAGCTACCTTCCTACAAGATTCCAAATGGACCAAATGGAGAAAACATGTTTTTATATTTTAACATAGAAAGTTAGAAGAGTGTGATGAAATATACCTGGAGCATTTCGTCTGTATATGGAGTTTAAAAGCTCATTTAAAGATCATTTTGTTCTTTACCCAAACTAATTAACAGGGATATCAATACAAACAATTTGTAATTATACATATGTGAAATATCAAATTGATTAATTACAAAAATAACAATGTTTTCTAATCCAAATAAGTTTGCATTTAATAAAATCCTGGTGAATTCCACTCACTGCTTTTTCTAAATGAACATTTTATTTACAAATTCTATAGAATTTGACACCTGAATGACCACTAGCTTAATCTATTTTCTGTATGTAATTCTGATGTTTTAAATAATTGAATATTCATCATGTAAAAGCTTGCATGTCAAATTTTACTTCAGAAAACAAGTTAAATATGATCAAAGAATTGTATGTAAACAAAAGTAAAGCATTCATCTTATGTGTTTAAATTTGACTTAAAATCACTTTGCCCAAGTCTTTCCATTTTTGTACTAATGATACACTATCATTCTTTCTGATGGATGATTAGAATTCCATTTTGTATATATACCACATTTTATTCCATCCCTCCTTTGAGGGGTATCTAGATTTGTTGCCTAGCATGACTATGATAAACAATGCTGCAATGAATATGGTTGTGCTTACAGCTTTAGTGTGACCTTGTTTTTAGTCTATGAGATAAATACCCATGAGTGGAGTTGCTGGGTCATAAGAAAATCTATGGTCAGTCTTTTGAGGAGCCACCATACTGCTTTTCAGAGTGATTGAACAAGTTTATATTCCCACCAAAAGTGAAGTATGGTTCTCTTTTCCTCACCTCCTCTCCAGCATCTATCATTATTACATTTCTTGATTATAACCATGCTAACTGGGGTGAGGTAGAATCTCAATATTGTTTTGATTTGCATTCTTTTTATGGCTAAAGAAGTTGAGGATTCTTTTTTATATAAATATGTTTTTAATTGTAAAGATACTGTACAGAAGGATTACAGTTACATGAGTAAGGTAATGAGTACATTACCTCTGAAGCATTGTTACCACTTCCTTTGTTTTCCCCTATGATCTTTTCTTCCCGATCTCCCCAACTCCTCTCCCAAACAAAGTTGTAAAGTTCATTTTCAATATAGTGCATCTAATTGTTTCTATGGATCAACCTGTTTCCTTGTTTCAGCATTTTGTTACTACACTTCCCCTCCTCAAATTAGAAAAATGTATATAGAAGATGCAGGGCATCAGAATCAAATACACTAAAACAGGGGTTATACCATAGGAGAAGAATATACAAAAGAAACAAACAACTAACATAGTACATTTTAATATTTTTTAAATGACAGCAACAAAGAAAAAAAACCTTGTTTTCCTATTTTGGGGTTCATTTTGCTAAATACCATCTTATATGGTCATATATGCATAGCTTTTGACCTTTTATGCTTGGCTGGTAAGATTATGCTAGACATATACTAGTTATTGCAAATAAGGGAAACCACAGGATCTATGTTTCTTGGGCATGGCCTACGTGATTTTGTATACTTTTTTTTAAGTCTTTCCATTTTCTAACAAATGGGGCTATGTCATTATTTCTGATGGAAGCATAGAATTCTATTGTATAAATATGCCACATTTTCTTTTTTTTCTTTTTCTTTTTTTTTGTCAGTTGTGGGCCTTGAACTCTAGGCTTGGGCACTACCCCAGAGTTCTTCAGCTCAAGGAGAGTGTTCTACCACTTGAGCCACAGCCACTTCTGGTTTTCTAGTGGTTTATTGGAGATAAGAGTCTCACAGACTTTCCTCCCCGGATTGGCCTTGAACCAAGGCTGAGATCTTCAGATCTCAGCCTGCTAAGTAGCTAGGATTTACAGGCATGAGCCACTGGCGCCCAGCAATAAGACACATATTCTTGAGACATTCATCTACTGAGGGATATCTGGTTGGTTACATATCTTAACTATGGTAAATAATGCGGTGATAAACACAATTGTTCTGGTAGCTTTAGTATGGCCTTGTTTGTGATCATTAGGGTAAATGCCCAAAAGTAAGATTGCTGGGTCATAGGGGAGCTCTATGTGGAGTCTTTTGAGGAACCTCCATACTACTTTCTAAAGTGGTTGAACAAGTTTACACTCCAACCTACAATGCAGGAACGTTCATTTTGGCCACATACCCTACAGCATCTGTTGTTGTTACAGTTCTTGATTCTAGCCATTCTAACTGGGGTGAGGTGGAATCTTAACGTTTTGATTTGCATTTCTTTTATGGACAGAGAATTTTGAGCATTTCTTCATGTGTGTATTGACCATTCTTATTTACTCTTCAGAGAAGTTTCTCTTTAAGTCTTTAGCCCACTTATTGATTGGGCAGTTATTTCTTGGATATAAGATCCTTGCCCATTGTATGGCTAGTTTAGGTCTCTCTCAACCCATGGGCTTTCTATTGATCTTGCTAGCTATGTCCTTTACCATGCAGAAGCTCTGCAATTCCATGCAATCCCATTTGTCCAATCTTTCTTTGATTGTTTTGTGTTTCAGGTTCTCTCTCACCCCAGTTAGAATGGCAAAAATCAAGAACTCTAATAACAACAGATCCCGAAGGGGATGTGGACAGAAGGGAACCTTACTTCATTGTTGGTGGGAGTGTAAACTTGTTCAACGACTTTGGGAAGTAGTATGGAGGTTCCTCAAAAGACTCCAAATAGAGCTCCCCTATGACCCAGCAATCCTACTTTTGGGCATTTACCCAAATGTTTACGAACAAGACCACACTAAAGCTACCAGAACAATTATATTTATTGCAGCATTATTAACCATAGCAGAGATATGGAACCAACCCAGATGCCCGGCAGTAGATGAATGGATCAAGAAAATGTGGTTTATATACACAATGGAATTCTATGCCTCCATCAGAAAGAATGACATTGCCCCATTTGTTAGGAAATGGAAAGGCTTGCAAAAATTATATTAAGTGAAGTAAGCCAAGCCCAAGGAAACATAGGTGCAATGGTTTCCCTTATTTGCAATATTTAGTATATGTATGAGTCAAGCAGAAAAGGTCAGATAAGGTGATGTTAGGAAAATGAACCCTAAGATATGTATTTAAATGTTTTTATTTCATGCATTTTTTCTAATGCATTTATAATTTTATTTCTTTGTTGCTTTGTATGTCCCTTCCCCTCAATATAACCCCTGTTTTCACTGTATTTGATGTCAGTTTAATTTGTGGAGGGGAAGAGGAAAAACAAGTCGTTTAAATAAGGATACAGGTTGACCCGTTGCAATAATGAGAAGTACAAGTTGTCATGTTGAAAACGAACTTTACAACTTTGGTTGTCGGGGAGGATTGGGTGGCGGTGCAGGGGAGGCTGGGAAGGGATGGGAAGGGGAAATAAACGAGGAGGCTACAATGCTTGTTAAGAAATGTACTCATTATCTTGCCCCTCTGTACAGTATTTTCACAATAAAAAATGATTTCTAGCCAATAAAGAAAAGAAAAGAAAATTTCAGCCTGTGCAAAGATGATTTTTTCTTCTTCCTTCCTGTAATGTTGGAAGGGTGAGTTGAGCATTTCTTCATGTGTCTGTGAGCCATTCTTATTTCTTCTTCAGAAAAGTCTCTTGTTAATTCTTTAGCCCACTTATCAATGTGTGTTTGTTTCCTTGAGAATTGTTTTAGGAGTGGGATTAATTTGTTGAGCTCTAAGTATACTTTAGATATAAGGCCATTGTCTGATATATAATTAGTAAGAATCTCCTCCATTCTGTTAGCTTGGAAAAAAAATATATTAAATGAAGTAAGCCAGACCCAAAAATGGTTGCAGTTTCCCTCATTTTTTGTGACTACAATGTTCCTGTAAGTCCACAAATAAATGCAGTGGATGGTAAAAGAGAAAAAAATATATACTTAGATATAATAAATTATACAAAATTCACAATATTCACAAAATTCACAATACTGTGAATTTCCGGAAATTAAGTAATCACTTAATCACAATCAAAAAAAAAAAAAAAACTTTAAACATTCACATGCTGGGATCAAAGGAGGATATTGTTGGGACACGATCACTGAGGCTCACTTAATCTGTGCTATGATCATATAAAATGATGTTTGTCGAAACGAACTCCAAGAAATGGAAGAAGAGCATTTTTGGTAGTTTTTGTTCTTATTTGCCACTGTTTTTTGTTTCTGTACCTTTTGTCTAATATGTAAGATTATCTTTTGGGGGGAAGGAAAGGAGGAACACAGAAATGGTGGGATAAAGTGTGAACAAATGCAGCAGTGACACTCACTAGATTATATGCTGAAAATGAACTACACAACTTGTGAGGGAAGGAGGTCAGGAGGGAAAAACTGAGAAAATAAGGGAAGAGGTGACACTGTTCAAAAAGAAATGTACTCATCATCTGACTTTTGTAACTGCAGTCCCTCTGTATATCACCTTACGGTAACAATAAATATAAGTAAAAGAAAAAAAACACAGTTTGTGCTTCTTTATAGAAGCATTAAGAAGAAGGAGGATTTGTTCCAAGTTAAGACATCGGTTGAAGATTTTTAATAGAAAAGGCCAAAAGAGAACTTGTTTATTTATTTTATTCATGATTATTGAATCTGTTCTAGGCACCAAACACATTTCTAGATTATTGGTAACCAATAATGATGCAATCAATGTTTTATGTACTTATAGGATCTAAATATGTGTGGTGAGAGAAACAGGAAATGAATCAGTAATATATATGCAATGATAGAAAATAGTAAATGCTATTGGAAAAGGAGATAGTCTAGCACAAATTAAAGAGTACAAAAAGGCACCTGAGAGATAAGAAGTAGCAAATTTCATACTCAAAAGGTTGAGCAGGGAAGAAAACACAAAACATCAGATTTCAATCATGGTTTTCCTATCTTGTTTTATTTATTCATTTAGTTTTGGGACAAGATCTCTCTTCTAGTGTAGTAACTTAACTACCTTACTGTCACAGCTTCCCAAGGCTAACAATTACTGATATGCACAACCATGTTTGCAAAAATCCATGTTTGTAAGTAGAATGAAGTAGTTACGTGTATAACCTATGGGGAAAAGATTGCAGGGATAAAAAGTAAAGCAGTCAGGAAAAACCAATATTCTCTAAGTACATACAATTTGTCAAACAAAACAATACAAAACAAAAGTAGAGGTTATCACAGGAAAAATATAGTAAATCTTTTAAGGTCTTGACAGTAAATGTAAGCCTTTAGGTTTACTCTGAATAAAATGAGTTACTAGAGAATGTTGAGTACAAGAGTGACCCAATCTCACACGTTTGGAACTGTGTTGAGAACCTGTATAGTGATCCATATGTAGTTGTAAAAAGTAAAATTTGAAATAAAAACCTATATTCTGAGGTATGTTTGTTGCAGTGAAATTGTGTTAATTTGTTCCATTTTCCATAGGAATGAAATCTGATTCTATCTTCCAGTATTAGTAACAATGTGTCTGTAGAAATACATATAAAATTTTACTGAGGGAGCTGGGCTCTGGTAGTTCACATCTGTAATCCGAGCTCCTCAGGAGGCTGAGAGCCCAGGCAGGACAGTTATAAGTGAAAATCTTAAGTGACAGTGTGACTAAAAGTGGCAGAATGCTAATCTTGAGCAAAAGTGTTTAGGGACAGCTGCCACGACCTGAGCTCAAGCCCCATGATTGACCAAATAAAAGTTACTAGGGGACATTCAAGGGCAGTACCTTTTAGAAATCTAGAGTGCCAGATAGGAGTTAGAGGGAAGGGAAAGATATTTGAATGTGCTACTATTCTAAATCTCTCAGATGGGCAGAGAGAGAGGCCATCACAGACTGTTCATGGACTGGATTGGGCATTAGTTTAAAAAAATCTAGCTTAAAGAAAATCTTACAGGACCATAGATTTGTTGCTTATATATTCTATTTTGACCAACAAATAACATAGAGTAACTAGGATAAATATGGGCAAAATCTAGTATTGTCTTTATATTGATTAATCACATTAAACCTAATTTTAGGGAACATGTATAATAAATATTGACTTGAAGTTTTTTCTGTATGTCAGCTCAGGAAGACACTGAACTATCATTCCCTTAGCATTTAGGTTAGAGAAAAGCAGAAGCTGTAATGTCTATGACTATTTGTATTTCAACAGATTTTATGAGACATTAAAGGCATTTAGAATTCCTCAGATGGTACTGGTTTTAAACATCTCCAAGTAAAATAATATTTAAATGGAAATTTTAAGAGATTTCTATGATATTAGGCCAAAAGATAGAAGGAAATAAGGGAGTGGGTATCAGGAATCGTGTGCCTTTCTAAGAAAGGATTGTAGAATTTAACACTTGCATCACAATGAATTTATTTTTTTATTTTTTACAATGAATTTTTAATAAATAGAGAATATAGATTATATCTTAGTTTTAGCATTTCGATCTTCTCATTAAAATTTGCTCAAAATTTAAGAATATGATTATCATTTATTAACTGATATAAAAATCTGTGAGTCAGGTTTTTGTAGTTTAAAAGTAAAGTTTTACTTTTCTTGATTAATTTATTTTCTTAATCTTTTCATGATTTTTACTTTAAAGACAATTCCATTGTTTAAAATTGATCATGAGTTTCACCCCATATTTGCTCTACTTTATAGTGTATTTGAATACTGAATATTTCTCATTATTAAAGGACTGATATTGGTATTTGTTAAAAATTAAAGACTAAATTTTGCCAAGTACTAATGGCTCATGCCTATACCTTGCTTCTGTGGAAGCTGAGATTTGGGGATAATGGTTTTAAGCCATCCTTGGCAGCAAAGTCTGTGGGACTCTCATCTGCAGTTAACCACCAAAAATACTTAAGTGAGTTGTCTTAAGTGGTGGAGCACTAGGTTTGAGCATCAAAGGTCATGAAAACTGCCCATGCCTGGAGTTCAAGCCCCTGGACTGGAGAGAGAGAGAGAGAGAGAGAGAGAGAGAGAGAGAGAGAGAGAGAGAGAGAGAGAGAGAGAGAGAGAGAGAGAGAGAGAGAGAGAGAGAGAGAGAGAGAGAGAGAGAGAGAGAGAGAGAGAGAGAGAGAGAGAGAAAGAGAGAGAGAGAGAGAGAGAGAAAGAGAGAGAGGGAGAGAGAGACAGACAGACAGACAGACAGACAGACAGACAGACAGACAAACAGACAGACGGACAGACGGACAGATGGACAGATGGATGGATGGACAGACAGACAGACACACACAGAGAGTGATAGAGAGACACAGAGAGAGACAGGAAGGAAGGAAGGAAGGAAGGAAGGAAGGAAGGAAGGAAGGAAGGGAGGGAGGGAGGGAAGGAGGAAGGGAAGGAGGAATGGATGGAGGGAGGAGGGAGAAAATGAGTGGCAGGCAAAGAGTGCTTCTGAATATAACTTATTTGTAAACTTCTAGACTCCATGATTGTAAAAAATAGATTTCACATTTAGAAAATACCATACACCAAGGAGACCTAGGGTCTCTCCTACTCCATCCTGTAAGGTTTTCATAGTGGCGGCTTTGACTCCCAGTTCTGTGATCCATTTGGAGTTGATTCTGGTGCAGGGTGATATATAAGGATCTAGCTTTAGTTTTCTAAAAGTAGTTAACCAATTTTGCCAGCACCATTTACTGAAGAGGCTGTCTTTCTTCCATTCTATTTTTTTAGCTCCCTTATTGAAGATTAGATGGCTATAGGTCTGCAGGTTCCTTTCTGGGTTTTCAATTCTATTCCATTGGTACTGTGGTCTGTTCTTGTGCCAGTACCAAGCTCTTTTGATTACTATGGCTTTACAGTAGAGTTTGAAATTTGATGTTGATATTCCTCCAGCAGTGTTCTTTCCATTGAGGAGGGTTTTTACTATTCGGGGTCTTTTATTGTTCCATGTGAATTTTTGGATTGCCTCTTCTATTTCCTTGAAGAATGAGATAGGACTTTTGATAGGTATCACATTGAATTTGTAGATAGCCTTGGGAAGTATTGCCATTTTTACGACGTTAATCTTTCCCATCCAGGATCATGGGAGTTTTTGCCATTTTCTAAGTGCTGTTTTAATTTCCTTTTTCAAGTTTTTAAAGTATACTTGGAACTCAAAAAATTAAATCCCCCAACAACAAATCCTCAAAGAAACCACTGCCCAATAAATAAGTGGGCTAAAGACTAACAGTGAAACTTCTCTGAAGAAGAAAGAAGGAGGGCCAATAGACAAATAAAGAAATGCTCAACCTCCATAGCCATAAAAGAAATGCAAATCAAAACAACATTGAGATACCACCTCACCACTGTTATAATGGCAAAAATCAAGAACTCTAATAACAACAGATCCCGAAGGGGATGTGGACAGAAGGGAACCTTACTTCATTGCGGGTGGGAGTGTAAACTTGTTCAACCACTTTGGAAATTAGTATGGAGGTTCCTCAAAAGATTCCACATAGAGCTCCACATAGAGCTATGACCCAGCATCCCACTTTTGGGTATTTACCCAAATGTTTACAAACAAGACCACACTAAAGCTACCAGCACAACTATGTTTATTGCAGCATTATTTACTATAGCTAAGATATGGAACCAACCCAGATGCCCCTCAGTAAATGAATGGATCAAGAAAATATGGTATATATACACAATGGAATTCTATGCCTCCATCAGAAAGAATGACATTGCCCCATTTGTTAGGAAATGGAAAGGCTTGGATAAAATTGTATTAAGTGAAGTAAGCCAAGCCCAAAGAAATATCGGTCCCATGGTTTCCCTTATTTGCAATATTTAGTATATGTATGAGTCAAGCAGAAAAGGTCAGATAAGGTGATATTAGGAAAATGAACCCTAAGGTATGTATTCAAATGGTTTATTTTCTTTCATGCATTTGTTTCTAAAGCATTTTTGAGATCATTTCTTTGTTGCTTTTTATGTCCCTCTCCCACAGTATAACCCCTTTTGATGTTGGTATAATTTGTGGAGTGGAAAGGGAAAATCAAGTTTTTTAAATAAGGATACAGGTGTACCCGTTGCAACAATGAGTAGTACAAGTTGTCATGTCAGAAACGAACTTTACAACTTTGGTGGGGGGGGGAGGATTGGGTGGGAGGGGGAGGGGTGGATGGGAAGGGATGGCAAGGGGAAACAAAGGAGGAGGCGACAATGCTTGATAAAGAATGTGCTCATTATCTTGCCCATGTAACTGTAACCCCTCTGTACAGTATTTTCACAATAAAAAATATATAAATAAAATAAATTACCATACAGCTTGTGGTAGTATGTTATGACAGATAATTGCATTACTTGTGAATAATAAAATGTTTATTATGACCTATCCTTTTGTTCTACATGTACCTTTTATTTTATATTTTGATTGTTATTGTACAGCTTATAAGTATAGGAGTTATAGTTACAAAAGTCAGGTAATGAGTGTAGTTCTTTATGAACCATGTCTCCCTTTACTAACTCTCATCCAGTTTTTCCCTCTTGTTCCCACTCACAAGATGTACATTTCAATTCCACATATTGTCTCGTGAGTACCACTGTTGTTTATATTCACCCTTTGTTACACCTTTCTGTGCCGTCTTACCCTCCCAAATAAAAACAAACAAACAAGACAAAAGGAAAAGAAAGCAAAGACAGGAGTAACAGAAACTAAAAGGAATTACTCTGGTTTCTTTTATTGGAGTTCGTTTCTTGGAGTTCATAAAATATTATTTAATATGGTCATATGCACATAGCTGTTGAGCTTTTGACATCTGTTCTTATTCATATCCTCCTTTGTGTTCAATGTGTGAGGACACACACACACACACACAATTTAGTGTGCTTCCTTGTAGATTTGGAGGAAAATTATAGCTACCATTAATGAGGAAAACTGCAACCTATAACAATCTATACTTCTTAGGCTCTTGCTTACTTTGTTTAATATAATTTTTTTCACGTCATTCCACTTCCTTACAATTTTTTTGCTGTTTTGTGATATTGCAGTCTGATGCTTGAATAACAGTTCTGAATGATTACAATAAGTCTTTATCATGAGATCAGATAGGAATTCCACTCTTTATGGTATCCTGTTAATTGAGACATTCACTGAAGTTTCCATAGATATCTTCCCAACAAATATAAAGTCTTACAATATCTTATTGTCTCAGGATTTTATTTCAATAACAAATGGTGGTAAAATGTGGCTCATCTTCTTTTAACATTGATAGAATTATATGATATTTTGCTTTAAAGTTTTGGTATTCTGGTTAATAATGATTGGTATTATTTGCTAATAATCTTGGAAACCTAAAATAAATCCCCACTTGATCTTTATGTCTCATTTAGTATAGTGAAGGAAAACATATATTAAGCAAAACTGAAAATTTTATAATTTCTAAGTACAAATTTATCACATTTATATCATATTTAAGCTATCATTATTGGGCTCTGTATTTAATGCGTAACTGAAACTGATCTCATAATTACTGTTACCATCATACATTAACCTTGTTGTAACTAGATTTGATTAGAACGGTTTTCACATTTAGACTGATATTTTTTTAATATGGGAAAATATCATATGCACTCACTGTTTAGCCTTAGATAAACAGAAAGAAAGAAAGAAAGAAAGAAAGAAAGAAAGAAAGAAAGAAAGAAAGAAAGAAAGAAAGAAAGAAAGAAAGAAGGAAGGAAAGAAGGAAAGAAGGAAAGAAGGAAAGAAAGAAAGAAAGAAAGAAAGAAAGAAAGAAAGAAAGAAAGAAAGAAAGAAAGAAAGAAAGAAAGAAAGATGAAGAAAGGAAGGAAGGAAGGAAGGAAGGAAGGAAGGGAGGGAGGAAGGAAGGAAGGAAGGAAGGAAGGAAGGAAGGAAGAAAGGACGGAAGAAAGTAAGAAAGAAGGAAAGAAGCCAACCATATTTTTCAGTTTTTAAGAATATTTAAATTGCAAATATAAAATGTCTAATGCAAATTAATTTCATTGTAATATATATTATATAACCAATGATCATATTGAAAAATTATTTAAATTATTAAATTTAAGTGTTTGAAAACAACCCTAAATTGATTTTTTTATTTTAAATTAATTTTATTGTAAGATACTGTTCAGAGTGTTTACAGTTACATGAGGAAGGTAATGATTACATTTCTTGTAGAGCATTGTTACCCCTCCAATTTTTTCTCCTACTATCCTTTTCTTCCCCTTTTTCCCCCTTAAAGTTGTAAGTTGTAAAGGTCATTTCCAACATAGTGTCTTGTGAGTATCGAACTTTGTTGCAATGGGTCATCCTGGGTCTTTGTTTTAGCATTTTGCTACTCCCCTTCCTCTTCCCAAATTAGATAAATGTATATACAAGATGCAGGGTACCAAAATCAAATACATAAATTGATTTTTGTTAAAAATCCTGCCTCAGGAATGTTGACTAGTACAGTGGCTGCTTCTTGCATACAAAATACAATGAACAGTTGAAAACGGTGCCAATTTCTATTATTATTTTAAGTAGTTAGACATCTGTAAATTAGTAATGTCTATAAATTACAATATATCGTAAATAAAATGTAAATGTTACCCGAAGTTAAAATTTATATCATACTAAATGGTCCTATTCTAAAATAGCTTTCAGTAGAGGTACAATTCCTTCATAAAGAAGAATCATAATGTGTGGGAGAACATTTAATTAAAAATCCACACAGTAGGACATTTTACATTGTACTCTCCACAACAGTATGAGATGCCCTTTTAACCACCTACAGTAATGAATGGAAGAAAACTGAAGACAATTATCATACCTTTCGTATGGTTATATTTTATTGAAACTAAATTTCTAAGGTAATTTTCCCCTCACCAAAACGGATGTGTCATGACTTGAGAGTCATTGCTTCTATGTTTTATTTCCAACCAAATGCCTCATGAGTTAAAGTGAATAGCTGCTGAGTGAAATAAATTACATAAACTGCTAAATTTTATTAATTTAGAAAACTTCATATATTGATTAGACTATACATTTACATTACATAACTGTATGCCTTTGTAACAGGTGGTGCAGGGCAAACACATTCTTCAAAATGTTTGTTTTGGTATACCTTGTTACAAGTTGCTATAAACATTTATTAATGTCCAAGAAATCTAGCCAGTGTTTATTCCTTGCTATTCATGCCTGTATCCCTAGCTATTCAGAGGCTGAGATTGTGAGGATCGTGGTTCAAAGCCAGCTCAGGCAGGAAAGTCTGTGAGACTCTTATCTCCAATACACCACCAGAAAACCAGAAGTGGTGTTGTGGTTCATGTGGTAGAGAGCTTGCCTTGAGATGGAGAGTTCAAGGACAGCATTCAAGCCCCACAACAAAAAAATAAATAGAGGGATAGATAAATAAATAAATAGATATGTCTACATAGCATCAAAGTTGTGATGGAGTTATATCAATGATGTACATATTTGTTCTTAGTGATTTAAAACTATGACATTATTTTTTGCTTGAAAGACAACTTTTTAAATATTTTGATGATTGTTGCATACAATAAGCAACATGAAAGATAAAGTCAGGAGATAATAGATAAAAATGGAAAAAAGAATGATGTTTAAAAACAGATGGCAATTAGTGGAAACAATATATTTCAATAAGTAAGTTGATTAAAAGATGAATGAAATGTAAATTATGGCACATTTTACCTAAAGAGTAGAAAAATGCAATAAGGAAGTGAAGGTGCTGGGAAAAACCTACTATTGAACAAAATATTAATTATTTGGGAATTGCTTTCAGTTTAAATTATCACCCTTATTGCTTTCTGTGATTAGCTTAGCCTATCAAACTGACAATATTAGGTTTTTAAAAGTACATATTCTACACATAATAATCCATTATTTTTGACTTGCACAGAAGCTGCTATCAAATCACTTAACTGCAGCAAAGTTACAATAATTCACCATGTTAATTCATTTTGCCAAAGATTTTTAACAGTTTAATTATTTTCTTTTGGAGAATCTTTAATTCTATTATTCCTTCAAGCAATTCTAATTTGAATGGAATTTAAAGTTGATTTTATACATTGATTAATACCATAAGCAATCAAATTCAACTACCAGAAAAGTCTGAGACTTCCAGTCATTTAAATATATAATTTAATAGAGAATCATTTTCAAACCAAGGAATCAAATCTTAATGTTTTCTGTTTAGAAAAACAAATTATGCAAATACTATGTTTTCAAATTATTTATTTCAGCTCTTTCATAAAACATTCTTGAAAATTAAATTTTCAATTACTACATACTAGTTGGAGTGTCACTTTATCCATTTGCATGATTATGGAGATAATGTAGCTTGCTTGCACTAAACATGATGTGTCTACCTTTAAGTGGCTGATCTCCAGAATGTACTTGTGTTTACTAGGGCCTCTATTGTGTCCGGTATTTCTTGATCATACAGCTTAAAAGTATTAAATGTAGTGGATCATTCGGACATTTTACGACATACCCAAATAGTCTAAATTTCTTACTACTCTTAAATGATGGGAGTCAGAAGAGGCAGTAGAACCTGCATGGGGGAAATGATAAAAGTGAATTTTAAATGTCCTATATAAATATGAGCTGCTTCTAAGCCTTTCCTCTGATAATAAAAATGCATTCACCAACTCTGACACTGAAGATCATGATAGTCTGCTATAGCAAAAACTACATATAAGAACAGTAATCAGGCCTAGCGTCTCTGAACTGGTAAATGACACAGGTCATCCTTCAAATCCCTTTACATTCTTAGGTTCCCCTTCGGTGAATCAAGTAGAGATGACTGAGACCATAATTACTCCATCTTTCAAGAACCTTGCTCATTCACTCTACTTACCCCAAGGTGCATTATAATATACTATTATGGACATCATAGAATGGCAGATTCAGTCTCTCTCTCTTGTCTTCTGCTATCTGAGAAATCTTATCTCAGACAAGGAAATAAATGGGGAAGCTGTACCAAAGACTATGTATGTCAATCTCAATTGTAGTTTTAGGGATTGTGAACACAAATACCAAGTGCATTCATGGCCTAAGCTGAACCATGGGCAGGACTCCATTAATAACCTGAGCAGTCAAAATGCATTATTAGATATCTCCCTGACGGAGTGGGAAAAAAATAACACTTTACACAGTAATCACATTATGCTTCTTTCAGGAGATTGGTCTCTTCTACTATCTGTAGCTACTATCCAGGACTGTGTAATGTCTTGTACATTTTTTATTATGCTAATTGCTGTCAATCTTCTGATTCTCTACTCTTAGTACTGTTGCTTTTTTTCTTCCTCTTTTTTTTTGTACTGGTCCTGGGACTGAACTCAGGGTCTCAGCACTTTCACTGAGCTTCTGTGCTCAAGGCCAGTGTTCCACCACTTGAACCACAGCTATGCTTCTGGAGTTTATAGTGGTTAAGGATTTTATTTTTTGCATGTTTGTTGTTGTTTTCTTTCTGTTTTGCATCTTTTGTGTTTTTTTTTTTACTTCAATATGCTCTGTCTTGTATGTAAATATATCTGATTTGGGGAGAGTAAAGGGAAGCACAGAAATGGTGGGACAAAGGGTAAACTTTATCTGCAGTGATACTCACTTAACTGTTGAAATCTATACAATTTATGGGGAAAGGAGGTTGAGGAGGAGAAAAAATTGGGAGAAAATGAGGGAAGAGGTGATACTGTTCAAATGTATTAAAAACTTGACATATAACTGTAACTCTTTTGTATATCATCAATTTTTTATTTTTATTTTTTAATGTATCTCTGGCTTTCTTGCCTGTGCTGGCTCCTAACAGAGATACTCAGATCTCTGTCTCCTGGGTAGCGAGGATTACAGGCATGAACCAATAGAGGTAGCTATTCTCAGTCCTTTTGCAAGTCAACAAGTTAGTAGCATTTTAAGCTGACCACCAGTTTTATTCCTGGCCAAAATATGTTTTATAAGCGATCTCCTTAAATGCATAGAAAAAAACGGAATTAAAACATTTGCTTTATCTATTCTATTATCACATACCCATTGCTATCTTGGGTGTTATAATTTGAATAATGCATGCCCTCTCTCCCCAGCCCACAGTCTTGTGTGTTAAACATGAAGTTCCTCGCTGATGCTATCCGTTCAGAAGGTCATGAAAAGGTTGGAAGTTAAGTGGAGGAAGTAGGTCATTAGACGCATGATTTTGGAGCTTGTACCTGGTCTATGGGCATTTTCCCCCTCTATTTCCTCTCTGGATTGAAGTGAACATCATTGCTCTCCTCTATAGGCTCAGCCATGGTCATTTGCTTCATCACTGTTCCAGAAACAATAGACTGTGGTCTAAAATTCTTTGAAACCAAGAACTGGGATTTATCTTTCCTCTGTTGCATTATGTAAGCCAGAGCTTCTTTGGTGTGTGTGTGTGTGTGTGTGTGTGTGTGTGTGTGTGTGTGTGTGTGTGTGTGTTCGTGCGCGTGCACGTGTGTGTGTGCATGATCCAATAGCACTTTAAATTGTGTATAACATTTGAGTCAATCTTTATGCTTCTTCCAACTAAGTCCAAGTAGAGATACAATTATTACATAATTTTCCCAAATGGAGTGAGATATTGAATTTGTTTTTTATGCTATCCCAAGTCATATATAGTATGGATTTATAATGGGATGAGTATAATGTGAGAAGAAAATTGGACTTTAGCCTTCTTAGAACAACAAAAAATAAGAATCTCAAACTAAAATAAATGAACATTTATCTATCCCATATAAGCATCTGTGGGAGGTAAAGGAATATAGGTTACTTTGATTAGTAAAGATAAAATTCTTATTTATATTTCTTTCCATTCAATTCATTTGTTTTTAATTTTACTTTTGTTTTAAAGGTAATGTACAGAGGGATTACAGTTACATAGTAAAGAGTATATGTCTTGTCGAACATTGGTCCATACAATTCTTTGGATTTTCTTTTCTACGTTTTTCATTCTTTCTTTTTTTTTCTTTCTTCTTTTTCATTTTTCCTTTTCTGCTAGTCCTAGGACTTGAACTCTGGTCCTGGGCACTGTTCCTGCGCTCCTTTTACTAAAGACTAGTGTGCTAGAGCCATAGAGCTACTTCCAGCTTTTTCTGTGATTAATTGGAAATGAGAGACTTATTGACTTTCCGACTCCAGGTGGCTCTGAAATATTATTCTCAAATCTCAGCCTCATGAATAGGTAGAATTACAGATGTGAGCTACCTGTGCCCCATTTCTCTTGGATTTTTTTATTTCTATTATGCTAATGCTTTTCTTAACTGTACTGGAACCCTGCTCACTGACAGTTAGACACTTCATAACTGATTTCACAAGATTCACAACTGGAGAAGATGAATTATCTGTGACTAAATATTGGAAAGACTGCATAAAATCCAGTTTACCAATACACGACTACTCATGTGTCCAGAGATTCAATAGAAACAATTTTAGCACCTTCTGGAGTCTAGTGTGCAGAATTGGTAAATGATATAAGTTAATAATATCATTGTATCATCCTAATTGTCTATCCAAGAGAACTTTATGTACAGAAATCTAGGGTCATTAATAAACTATAACAAGATATTCAGTCAATGATATATTAGCGTGGGTTTTAGAATCAATCTTAACTCTAAGATTTTTCCCTTTCTAATGAAGACAATAATAAATAATGACCTTTCTTTTTTGTTGTTGTTGGTCATGGGGCTTGAACTCTGGGCTGTCCCTCAATTCTTTAGCTCAAGGCTAGTGCTCTATCACTTGAGCCACAGTACCACTTCCAGTTTTCTGGTAGCTTATTGGAGATAAGAGTCTCACAGACTTACCTGCCCAGGCTGGCTTTGAACCATTATCCTCAGATCTCAGCCTCCTAAGTAGTTAGGATTAAAGGCATTAGCCACCTGCACCTGGCTTAATTACCTTTTTATGTTGATTAAATAGTCAGAGTCATTATCAATATTAAAATTTAAATTTTAAGGTAGATTTATGTAAATATAATTGAATAAAATAGGAATGTTATTTAAGTTCTAACCTTACCTTTATCTAAAAGAAACACAAGGAGTTTTTCTTCACTCACTATGTGAAAATTATAGCATGACTATAATCCACATAGGTAATTATAAACACTAGTGGATTCTTTTGCAAGTTACTCCTTTCTTTAATGATTCCACTAGCATTAGTAATAGTTCTTTAAACAAACCTTTACAAAATTTACCTCCTTTAAATGCTACAGGAAATTTAGAATCAAGCAACATTAGTCAATTAAATATGGAGAAAATATCTAAGATTACTCTCTATCTTTGTGATCATATGAAGCAAACTGTTGCATTTCCTTCTTTGGAATAAACTTTATTATACAGACATATTTGAGATTTTTTTTCAGAACTCGAATTTTTATATCTATATTTTATATAAAACCAATATTGTCATGTTTTAGTAGCAAGTTCTGAATGATTGGAGTAACATATTATAATATATTTAACTGCCTGCTCTCTGCAGGGATATTAAGCTATTTTATATTTTGAATTACTAATATTTTTCTCAACTTAGTTCTCTGAGTTTTCATTATTTTTCAAGTGATTGTTTCACTGTCATTATTTTGTATTTGTGATTGTTATTTCTAACTGGTAAAATTTTTGGTAAACAATAAAATGTTCTTTTTGTTTTTTCTCCTGACTCAAAGCAAAAATAATGTACTATAATAACTACAATTATGTATATATATATATATATATATATATATATATATATATTCAAACATATATTATTAGTTAAGTAAGCTAGTCCTAGAGAACCTCAGGTTACATGGTTTCTCTCATTTGTGGTAGCTAAAATGGGCCTATAAATTCATAAGTAAACAAATAA
The DNA here is from genome assembly GCF_024711535.1 of Dipodomys merriami. Taxonomy (NCBI): domain Eukaryota; kingdom Metazoa; phylum Chordata; class Mammalia; order Rodentia; family Heteromyidae; genus Dipodomys; species Dipodomys merriami. Next base: position 439,267 of record NW_027204860.1, read on the forward strand.
ATGAATTACCTGAAACATAATAGAATGTAGGGAGACCCCAAATAATATAGTTCTTTAGAAAATTGAAGACAAAACCCAATAAAATAAATACAGGACGTTGTCTTTTATATGGCTAGTGAAGACGTTCTCCCAATCCATAGGCTTTCTATTGATCTTGCTAGCTATGTCCGTTGCCATGCAGAAGCTCTGCAACTTCATGCAATCCCATTTGTCCAACCTTTCTTTGATTTGTTGTGTTTCCGGGTCTCTGTTGAGAAAATTTCGGCCTGCGCCAAGGAGACCAAGGGTTTCTCCTATTCCATCATGTAATGTTTCAGAGTGTCTGCTTGACTCCGACGTCTTTGATCCATTTGGAGTTGATTCTGCTGCAGGGTGATATATAAGGGTCTAGCTTTACTTTTCTACAAGTAGTTAACCAATTTTGCCAGCACAATTTACAAAAGAGGCTGTCTTTCTTCCATTCTTTTTTTAGCTCCCTTACCGACGATTTGATGGCTAGAAATCTGTAGGTTCATCTCTGGGTTTTCAATTCTATTCCATTGGTCCTGAGGTCTGTTCTTGTGCCACTACCAAGCTCTTTTGATTACTATGGCTTTATAGTAGAGTTTGAAATTTGGCATTGATATTCCTCCAGCAGTATTCTTTCCCTTGAGGAGGGATTTTGCTATTCACGGTCTTTTTTTGTTCCATGTGAATTTTTGGATTGCCTCTTCTATTTCCTTGAAGAATGAGTTTAGAATATGGATAGGTATCGCATTGAATTTGTAGATATCCTTGGGAAGTATTGCCATTTTCACGATGTCAATCTTTCCCATCCAGGAGCATGGGAGCTTTTGCCACTTTTTAAGTTCTGTTTTGATTTCCTATTTCAAGTTTTTAAAGTATACTTGGAACTCAAAAAATTAAATCCCCCAACAACAAATCCTCAAAGAAACAACTGCCCAATAAATAAATGGGCTAAAGACTTACAGAGAAACTTCTCTGAAGAAGAAAGAAGGAGGGTCAATAGTCACATGAAGAAATGTTCAACCTCCCTAGCCATAAAAGAAATGCAAATCAAAACAACATTGAGATACCACCTCACCACAGTTGGAATGGCAAAAATCAAGAACTCTCATAACAGCAGATCCCGGAGGGGACGTGGACAGAAGGGAACCTTACTTCATTGTTGGTGGGAGTGTAAACTTGTTCAACCACTTTGGAAAGTAGTATGGAGGTTCCTCAAAAGACTCCACATAGAGCTCCACATAGAGCTATGACCCAGCAATCCCACTTTTGGGCATTTACCCAAATGTTTATAAACAAGACCACACTAAAGCTACCAGCACAACTATGTTTACTGCAGGATTATTTACTATAACTAAGATATGGAACACAAACAGATGCCCCTCAGTAGAAAAATGGATCAGAAAATGTGGTATACATACACAATGGAATTCTATGCCTGCATCAGAAAGATTGACATTTCCCCATTTGTTAGGAAATGGAAAGACTTGGAAAAAATTATATTAAGTGAAGTAAGCCAAGCCCAAAGAAACATAGAAATATAGGTCCCATCGTTTCTCTTATTGGCAATATTTAGTATATGTATGAGTCAAGCAGAAAAGGTCAGATAATGTGATGTTAGGAAAATGAACCCTGAGTTCCGGGAAGATGGCGGAGGAGAAGCTGGAATCTGAACAAGCTCTCGCATAGAAAGCAGCTTTAGAGTTCCAGTGAACAGTCCTAAGCCAGAGAATCACACCAAGTGTGCCATCACAGGACAGAGAGTTAGACAAGAGAGGGGAAGCCAAGGCAAAAAGAAGCACCGAGTGGTCGCCAGCAGCCGCCACGGCGGCGGCGGCGGCGGCGACAGGGTCGCAAGCGGCAGAGACCACAGCCGGGGGCCATACCTGAGCGCTCACACAGAGAGTCCGGGACGAAGGAGCCAGACGCAGCTGGCGAGCGGATTCTACTCAACACCAGCAAGAATCAACAAAGAGCGGACATCTTCACCCTGCAGCTTGCAGACCAGAGATGACCCAGGATCCAAGACTCGGCACCAGAGACGACCCAGGATCCAAGACTCGACGTGAGTACAAGCCCGACATCCTCACTCCTCAGGGAGCAGAGGAAGGAAGGCCACCCCTCCCCCCCCCAGCACCGGTGATCTCCATCTTGGATACCGACAAAGCTCGGAGTTGCTGCTAGCTCCAGCTCAGGCCTTGGAATAAAATGAGTCATTTAGCAGGTCACAAGAACTTAACGCCGAAGTGACCTGCCAGACTCAGCTCCATCCAGGGAAAAGTCACCCAGCTCAGGCGCCAGCCTAACCTCACTGGGTAACCAGAGCCAGAGGCTGCCCCTCCCTCTAGCAGCCACCACAATCAATTGAAAAACAGAAACCCTGAGAATGGCTCCAGGCTGGGCGCTGTGAGCTTTATCACAAAAAAGCCCCAGGGAAAAGCTACTGTTTGTTGAAAGGCCTCAACGCTACCCAGAACCTAGCCTCATCACCACATCCCCCTCTTTTGTGACTCTCAAAGCAGACCACCCTCCCAGAAAACTAACCTGGGAGGGGGATCTCAAAATTTTGGGTAAAGCAGAGCATTTTTCTGCCTCTTCCAACCAATCGACTTAAGAAACCAATCAAGCCACAGGACCTCAAGCTGACCAGAGACTCCAAGAGACTGGTTGCAGATAAAAGGGAGATACAGGATTCTTCCCACTCCTCCCCCCCAAAAAAAAAAAAAATCAAAAGACTTTTTTTTTTCTTTTTTTCTTTTTTTTTTTTTTTTTTTTTTTTCTTCTTCTTCTTCTTTTCTTTTTTTTTGCTTGTTTTTTGTTTTTTGTTACCTTATATATATATATATATATATGTATATAAATTTTTTCCCTTCTAAAACTTTTATTAATCTTTAATTTTTGCCTCTTCTGAAAAAATAATTGTTTTCCAGTAACTTTTTTTTCTCATCTTATAATTTTTATTTCAGAATTACGTGAATGAGAGTTTTCCTTTCTTTTCTTGTCTTCTTTCTCTTTTTCTTTCTTTCTTAATTATCTTTTTGTTTTTTATCTAGCTCTACTGAACTTCTGATCTTTTCTTCTCCCTTAAAGCTTTTCACATCTCCTCAATGTCCCTCCCCTTCTCTGAACATATTCACATTCCTCTCTAAATAGATGGTCTTTTAACCTCTATAATAACATTAATTTTTACGTTTCTATTCTTTTTCTGGTCTCTCTTTATTCCCCTTTCCGTCTCTTCTTTTTCTCTCTCTCTCTACTTGCATCCTACCCAACCCATTTCCTGCACTGTGATTAGGACATAGTTAACTCTCCTTGTGCCTCCCAACACCAATCTATTCCGATTTTTTACCCACATCTCTCACTAATCCTAATAATTTCTGGTTTTCCAAATTCTTTTCTGCGGTTCGAAGTCCTTTAACATATAGTCGTTTGATGTTGAATAGATGTATCTGTTGAACTAGATTGTAACTGTAGACTATTGACTGTACAAATGCAAACTTTGGTTGATGGTTGCCTTAAGATAGTGTTCTAGCACAAAACTGGTGCAATCTTTATCTCAAATGGGCCGAGTAAGCCGGAAAAACACAAGAAAAATGGCAAATTCGGGTATCTCAATTCCCAACCTTGATAATCAGGGATTAGAACAGATAAAGAATAATCCAGAGGAGAGTTCCCAAATAGCTCTACAAACACTAATAGCAAACATGATAAATGAGAAGTTTGACAATGTACAAAGGACTCTGTATGAGCGTGATAGGGAGAGAGAGGAGGCATCCCAGAAGTTTATACAGGAATATCATAAGCGTGAGGAAGCTTCTCAAAAACAGATACAGGATTTGCGTGAACAACTTGAGAATACTCAAAGAGAAAGGGAGGAATGGCGTGAGCAGGCAGAGAACACTCAAAGAGAACTGCAGGAATCCCACAGAAGGGAGGAAACTAATCAAAGAGTAATTCACGAATTAAGAGACCAGGTAGAGAATACACAAAGATCACTAAAGACATTCATGGAATCCATTAACAAAGAGCTGAAGGAAGTCAGGGAGACCACAAAGGGAATGCTGAATGGAACCCAACAGAAGGAATGGGAGTCCAAAGAAACCATAACCAATCAACTAAGTGATTTGAGAACAAACACTGAACACCAAATTAAGGAAGTAAAGAAATTCATACAAGACCTAAAACAGAGCTTCAACAAAGAACTTGAAGCCATCAAAGCTGACCAATTAGAAGGAAAAGAGATAAAAAACAAAGTAGAGAGTCTTGACAGCAGGTTAGACCATGCAGAAGATCGAATCTCAGGGATTGAAGACAGCCTAGATATTATAGAGAAAGAACATACAACCATCCAAGACAAGTCCAAGAAATATGATAGGTCTATCCAACACCTGGAAGACACCATCAGAAGGCCCAATCTAAGGATCATGGGTGTAGAGGAGAACCTAGAAACAGAAGTTAATGGTCTAGGAAATTTGTTTAACAGGATCCTAGCAGAGAACTTCCCAAACATACAAAAAGATAGGCCTATTCAGATACAAGAAGCTTTTAGAACCCCAAATAGACCAGACCAGAATAGGACATCCCACCGTCACATTATAATCCACACAGGATCAACCCAGACCAAGGAAAAGATCCTTAAAGCTGTCAAGGAGAAAAGGTTAATCACCTATAAAGGGAAACCAATTAGAATTACCTCAGATTTCTCAGCAGAGACAATCAAAGCAAGAAGAGCCTGGAATGACGTATGCCATGCCCTAAAAACAAACAACTATCAACCAAGAATACTGTACCCAGCTAAACTCTCCTTCATAACTGAAGGCCAAATAAAAACCTTCCATAGCAAAGAAAAATTGAAACAATACATCTCCACCAAACCAGCCCTGCAAAAGATTCTTAAAGATGTCCTACACATAGAAAACCAACAAGAACGCAACAAAGGCCAAGAAATTGCACACAAACTGAGAATCCAAGAACCTTAGGAAGAACCCAGGTTCACAGCCCCCAAGAAGGTGGATAACATGGCAGGAACTCCCAAATACCTCTCAGTCCTATCTCTTAACGTTAACGGATTGAACTCTCCAATTAAGCGACATAGACTGTCTAGTTGGATTAAAAAACAAGACCCTTCTATCTGCTGCCTGCAGGAGTCACATCTTGCCCGTAAAAACAAACATATTTTCAGGGTTAAAGGCTGGAACAAAATCTACCAAGCAAACGGCCCTCATAAACAGGCGGGAGTTGCAATCCTAATATCAGATAAAATAGACTTCAAATTAAAATTCGTGAGAAGAGATAAAGAAGGTCGCTACATACTAATTAAAGGATTTCTCCTTCAGGAGGATATTACAATTCTAAATATCTATTCGCCAAACAATGGAGCACCCAAATTTATCAAAGAAACACTACTTTCCCTCAAATCCCAGATAGATCCAAAGACATTAATTGTTGGGGATTTTAACACACCACTCTCCCCACTACATAGATCAACTCGGCAAAAACTCAACAGAGAAACCGCAGATCTAAACAGCTGCATAGATCAACTAGACTTAACAGACATTTACCGAACATTTCACCCAGCAGCATCAGAATACACGTTCTTCTCAGCAGCACATGGAACGTTTTCTAAAATAGACCACATTTTAGGCCACAAAGCAAACTTGTCTAAATTCAGAAACATTGAAGTTATACCTTGCATTCTCTCTGACCACAAGGGAATAAAATTAGAACTCAACACCAAAAGCCACCAAAGAAAGTCCGGTATCACATGGAGGCTGAACAACACACTGCTGAATCATGAGTGGGTCATGGAAGAGATTAGAAAGGAAATTCAAATGTTCATGCTATTCAACAAAAATGAACACACAAATTACCAGCTCCTCTGGGACACAGCAAAGGCAGTACTCAGAGGAAAGTTTATAGCTCTGAGCTCCTACATCAACAAATTGGAGAGATCGGAAACTAACAATTTAATGACACATCTAAACCTCCTTGAAAAAGAGCAGCAAGATAAACCCCAATCCAGTAGACGGAAAGAAATAATCAAAATTAAATCAGAATTAAATGAATTAGAATCCAAAAAAACTATAGAAAGAATCAACAAAACAAAGAGTTGGTTCTTCGAAAAACTTAACAAAATTGACAGACCCTTAGCAAACCTTATCAGAAAAAGGAGAGAGCACACCCAAATTAATAAACTCAGAGATGAGAATGGAAACATCACCACGGAAACAACCAAGATTCAGAACATTATAAGGGAATACTTCTCAAAACTTTATGCTAATAAGTTTGAGAACTTGACAGAAATGGACCTTTTCCTAGCAAATATTGACATGCCAAAACTAAACCAAGATGAGTTAAACCAGCTTAACAGGCCCATATCAAGCATTGAAATAGAAACAGCAATAAGAGACCTCCCAGCTAAGAAAAGTCCAGGACCAGATGGTTTTACAGCGGAATTTTACAAGGCCTTCAAAGCAGAGCTCACACCAATACTCCTCCAACTCTTCAATGAAATTGAAAGAGAAAGCTCACTACCGAACATATTCTATGAAGCCATCATAACCCTCATCCCAAAACCAGGCAGGGACTCATCAAAGAAAGAAAACTATAGACCCATTTCTTTGATGAACATTGATGCAAAACTTCTCAACAAAATTTTGGCCAATCGACTTCAACAATTCATCCAAAAAATCATACACCATGATCAAACAGGATTCATTTCAGGGATGCAAAGCTGGTTCAATATACGCAAATCAATTAATATTATTCATCACATCAACAGGAGCAAGAATAAGAACCACATGGTTATCTCAATAGATGCAGAAAAAGCATTTGACAAGATCCAACACCCCTTTATGATGAAGGTTCTGGAAAAATTAGGAATCCATGGAACATTCCTCAATACAATAAAGGCTGTATATGACAAACCTACAGCCAGCATTATACTCAATGGTGAAAAACTAAAGCCATTTCCTCTTAACTCAGGAACAAGACAAGGATGCCCACTCTCTCCACTTCTCTTCAATCTAGTATTAGAATGCCTAGCTACAGCAATAAGGCAAGATGCAGACATAAAGGGGATCCAAATAGGGAAAGAAGAAATAAAACTTTCCCTCTTTGCAGATGACATGATCTTGTATATAAAGAATCCCATAGACTCCACTCCCAAACTACTCAAGCTGATTCAAAACTTTGGCAAAGTAGCAGGTTATAAAATTAACCCCCAAAAATCAATGGCTTTTCTATATGCCAACAATGAGAAATGTGTGGCTGAAATTAGGAAAGCAACTCCATTTGTAATAGCCCCACAAAAAATAAAATACTTAGGAATTAACTTAACCAAAGAAGTGAAGGACCTCTATGATGAAAACTTTAAAATCTTGAAAAAGGAAATCAACACAGAACTTAAAAAATGGCAAAACCTCCCATGCTCCTGGATTGGCAAGATTAACATCGTGAAAATGGCAATACTTCCCAAGGCTATCTACAAATTCAACGCGATACCTATCAAAATTCCACCCTCATTCTTCAAGAAAATAGAGGAGGCAATCCAAAAATTCATATGGAACAATAAAAGACCCCGAATAGCAAAAACGCTCCTCAACGGAAAGAACACTGCTGGAGGAATATCAATACCAAATTTCAAACTCTACTATAAAGCCATAGTAATCAAAACAGCTTGGTATTGGCATAAGAACAGACCTCAGGACCAATGGAATAGAATTGAAAACCCAGAAATGAACCTACAGACCTATAGCCATCTAATCTTCGATAAGGAAGCTAAAACAATAGAATGGAAGAAAGACAGCCTCTTCAGTAAATGGTGCTGGCAAAATTGGTTAACTACATGTAGAAAACTAAAGCTAGATCCTTATATATCACCCTGCACCAGAATCAACTCCAAATGGATCAAAGACCTTGAACTCAAAGCAGACACTCTGAAAACATTACAGGATGGAATAGGAGAAACCATAGGTCTCCTTGGCTCAGGTCGAAATTTTCTGAATAGAGACCCGGAAGCACAACAAATCAAAGAAAGGTTGGACAAATGGGATTGCATAAGGTTGCAGAGCTTCTGCAGGGCAAATGACATAGCTGGCAAGATCAATAGAAAGCCCACCGATTGGGAGAAGATCTTTACTAGCCATACAACGGACAAGGGTCTCATATCTAAAATATACTTGGAACTCAAAAAATTAAACCACCCAACAACAAATCCTCAAAGAAACAACTGCCCAATAAATAAGTGGGCGAAAGACTTAAAGAGAAGCTTCTCTGAAGAAGAAAGAAGGATGGCCAATAGACACATGAAGAAATGTTCAACATCCCTAGCCATAAAAGAAATGCAAATCAAAACAACATTGAGATATCACCTCACTCCAGTTAGAACAGCAAAAATCAAGAACTCTAATAACAACAGATGCTGGAGGGGATGTGGACTGAAAGGAACCTTACTTCATTGTTGGTGGGAATGTAAACTTGTTCAACCACTTTGGAAAGCAGTATGGAGGTTCCTCAAAAGACTTCACATAGATCTCCCCTATGATCCAACAATCCCACTTTTGGGCATTTACCCAAATGTTTACAAACAAGACCACACTAAAGCTACCAGCACAACTATGTTTATTGCAGCATTATTTACCATAGCTAAGATATGGAACCAACCCAGATGCCCCTCAGTAGATGAATGGATCAAGAAAATGTGGTATATATACACAATGGAATTCTATGCCTCCATCAGAAAGAATGACATTTCCCCATTTGTTAGGAAATGGAAAGGTTTGGAAAAAATTATATTAAATGAAGTAAGCCAGGCCCAAAGAAGCATAGGTCCCATGGTTTCCCTTATTTGCAATATCTAGTATAGGTATGAGTCAAGCGGAAAAGGCCAGATAATGTGATGTTAGGAAAATGAAACCTTAAATATGTATTTTAATGTTTTCGTTTCTTTCATGCATGTGTTTCTAATGCATTTATAAGATTATTTCTTTGTTGCTTTGTATGTCCCTCCCCCACAGTGTAACCCCCGCTTTCACTATATTTGATGTTAGTATAACATGTGGAGGAGATGGGGACAAACAAGTCGTTTAAGGATTCAGGTGGACCTGTTGCAACAATGAGAAGTACAAAATGTCATGTCAAAACCAGCTTTACAATTTCGGTGTGGGGGGGGAGGGGGGTATAATTGGGTGGGGGGAGGGGGGTAAAATTGGGTGGGGGGAGGGGGGAGGCGGGGAAGCGAAGTGAAGGGTAAACAAAGGAGGAGGCTGCAATGCTTGGTAAGAAATGTATGCATTATCCTGCCCATGTAATTGTTGCCCCTCTGTACAGTATGTTCTCAAATAAAATAAAATACAATTAAAAAAAAAAAAAAAAAAAAAAAAAAAGAAAATGCTAGGATGGCTCTTTGAACATCAGGAGCTTTGTTGGGGCTTTGAGGTCCGGGATGAAAGGCTCCATGGAGCTTCACTTTCCCACAGCAGCACTAAGCTGGATTTCAAGAGAAGCAGGGAGCCTATTCTTGAGAGGAGCCTCCAGAATCCTTGGTTGATGGTTAGGAGCAAAGCACTTCCCAATGGAGAAATCACCTGCAAACCCTCTTTGCTATCAAAAAGAATGCCCCCGAAGACTCATTGCAGCAATGAGATGTGCAAGTCCTTATGCTGAAAAACAAACTTTATAACTTTGGCCAGGCGGGGGTAGGGGGGAAGATGGGAAGGAGTGGGAAAGGGAAACAAAGGAGGAGGCAACAATGCTTGATAAGAAATGTACTCATTATCTTGCCCATGTAATTGTAACCCCTCTGTACAGTATTTTCACAATAAAAAATTTTAAAAAATAAAGAAAGAAAAAAAAAAAAAAAAAAAGGAAAATGAACCCTAAGATATGTATTCAAATTTTTTTTCTTTCATGCATTTGTTTCTAACACATTTATAAGATTTTTTTCTTTGTTGCTTTGTATGTCCATCCACCACAGTATAACCCCTGCTTTCACTGTATTTGATGTCGGTATAATTTGTGGAGGGGAAGGGGAAAAACAAGTCGTATAATAAGGATACAGGTGGACCCTTTGCAACAATGAGAAGTACAAGTTGTCATGTTGAAAACGAACTTTCCAACTTTGGTGGGGGGAAGATTTGGTGGGGGTCCAATGAAAGCTGGGAAGGGATGGGAAGGGGAAACAAAGGAGGAGGCTACAATGCTTGATAAGAAATGTACTCTTTATCTTGCCCTTCTAATTGTAACCCCCCTGTACATTTTTTCACAATAAAAAAAAGTAAAAATTAAAAAAAAGAAATGCATCCTGAAATCCCCATAGATCTTTGTCTTTTATAATGACCAACTCAGCTTTACTTTGATAAATATATTAACTAGTAATTTTTCCAAAAGCTATATGAAGAAGCAAAATTAAACAGTAATAAATCAAATAAGAATTATCTGTTCCTTTACATAGAAGTTTCTAATGTAGGCAGGTTGAAGACTATACTGTAATTTCTAGTTTTCTCTTTTTCTGTGCTTGTCTCTGCTCTCAGAGTGTTAACTAAACTGATTATAGTTCACAAAACATGATGGGAGCATGATCAAGCAGAAAAGGTCTAATAAACCTCAGCATTTTCTAGCTAAAGAACTGTTTCTAGAAATTTTGCCCAGTAACTTCTTTTTTTCATTGTATTGTATTGTAATAGCTTGTACATTGCTAAGAAGGTCCTGTGTGGGAGATAGAAATACGAGCTCTTCAGAGATACATATATATGTAAGTCCCACATACCTGTGAATTCCTTTGCGTATGACAATAAATTTTCCTTGCCCATGTGACAAAGGTTAAACATCTTCAAATGGGAAAGTTAACCAGGACAACTGGGGTGAGCCTAGTCTAATTATAAAATTTTAATTGTTGAGAATCTAACCCTGGTGGATCAGAAAGAGATGTAACAATGAAACACAGGTCAGGCGTATCATGCGAAGAAATTGGTGTACATTTTGTATTTTTGAAGTTGGAGGAAAATAACCAGGAGGGAAGTAATGCCAGAGATAAACAGAAGGAGATAAGAAATGAATCAAGGTCACCAGCACTCTGAGATTTGCAATGTATGCCAAATTTTTCACTATATGATTATAAGACAATGAGTTAGTGCTGTTCAAAAAGCCACTATTTTTGTGAGAAATAAATCTCTGAGAAATTTATTTAGGATGAGTAATGAGTTCCATTCAATAAAATCACCCCTGGTATAGAAGAAGCAGGGAATATAAGATAGGAAATGCTCTAATCTTGTCAATATCCCATCAATTTTCTCATCTCAACCTGATCTCTAAAAAAGAAAAAAAAACGATACAAAAAGAGTTAGTTAATATCTCAGCCAACTTAAGAAATTACAATCCAAATAGTGAAAAAATTATAATTTCAGGTTTGGCACTGATGGCTCATGCCTGTAATCCTAGCAACTCAGGAGGTTGTGATCAGTAGGTTGGGGTTGGAAGCCAGCCCAAGCAGGAAAGTCTGTGAGACTTTTATCACCAATTAACCACCCCCCAAAAATGGAAGTGGAACTGTGGCTTAAGGTGGGAAAGCACTAGCCTTAAACAAAAAAGCTCAAAGATAGTGCCTAGGCCCTGAATTCAAGCCCCATCATTGAGAAAAACAGTAATAATAGTCAAGGAAATAGCTCTGGATATTGCATGTCAAATAGGAATAAGTACATCAACTCCAAAGGAACTTCACAAGGTGAAGTTTATGCCTGCAGAAAGGTGTGCTACGGACAGTAGCCAAATAAGAAAATGTACTGGGTGGGTACTCCTTAGTGCATCATTGTCCATCACTATAATAATCAGAGGTTAGGTTCACAATCTTGTGTTATTGGCTCACTTAAAAAATGTTAAAGTTTACCTGAGCAATCAACCAAACATTGAGCCAAAGTAGGAACTTATCAGAAAAATAATTCTTACCCATCTGGCTCTCTGTCACTTTGGTCAGGCAGACCTTCAGGCCCTAGAGAGAATAATTCCTCTGACAGGATTTTGCTTAATTTAATCAGTTTCTTGCAAATGGTGGTGCTTAAATTAAGCAGTCATTTTGATAGGAACATTGCAAGGAAGGATGGAATAGAATAAACTATTCCACAAGAAGAAAGCAGCTACAATATCAGGGCAGGTCACCTTTCAGGCATTGGTGCATATCACTAAAGTCATGCCCGTAACAATAGCCACTTCTCTAGAATCTCCAAGAATATGGATGAGATAATGGTCAACAGCCTATACTCATAACTGAGACCTTTAATTCATTACATCTAGCACTCTCCTATAAGCTCTTACCTCTTTGCATATTTTAACCTATAGCTCTTGCTTATACCTCAGGTGGCTAAAGATTGGCTGAAGTGCATAATTCCCATCTTCCTGTGGCTTCATGAGCCGTGCAATTCATTTCTTCTCCCTGCTTTTAGTAATTATCATCTCTCTCTCTCTTTCTCTCTCTTTCTATCTATCTATCTATCTATATATATATATATGTATATATATATATATATATATATATATATATATATATATGAGAGCAGGTGAGTGGACTGTGGAATACACGTACAGAATCCTTGAGTTTGTGCTTAGAGCCTGACACTCCATTTTTAGAAGCTCAGAGATAGCACCTGGGTCCTGAGTTCAAGCCTCAGCAACACACACACACACACACACACACACACACACACACACACACACACACTCACACACACACAAATTTGTTCCTGTTATATATTTAATATGTGTGCATATGGAAATACACAGATACAGACACACAGAGGCACACAAACATACATACACATATATAAAATTTTTAGATTTCTTGGGAAATGTGTATTTGGGAGTTGAGGGCAACTCATTTCAGCTATCAGAGACTAAAATGACCTATTCACCTCTTCAACCATCCATTATGTAAATATATAAAATGTTAGGAGTAAACCATAGGCTTCATGTCACAGCACCAGATATCCACAGCATATGTGCCAAAGGACATGACAGAAAATAATTCTTGATCAAGGATACAATCTCTTCAAAGATACAGTGTATGGATTTGCCATTTTCTATACCTTTTCTCCTGGTGCAGAAGGCATACACCAGTAACAATGTTCATAATGGTTCAACTCTTTCCTCAGAGATGCTCCCAAAGATTGTTACCTGTTGTAACGATCAAAGAAAAATTGCTTAATTGAAAAAGTTTAGTCCAATAAATTGTCCTATTATCTCATATACATGAGAGCCTCACACTAACTAGACAGGTACTCTGCCAACTGAACCACAATACCAGGCCTGTTTGCGTTGCTCATTGTTGAGACAGAGTCTTGTTTTGTAGCCAGGATTGCCTAGGACTATGATAATCCTCTTTGTGCTCCACTGCACTGCTAGTATGACCGGCATGTGCCAATACTCCAAACCATGGTGAGGCTTCTGTAGCTGGCATGACAGGTACAAGTTCACAAGACCAGCCATCAGTCAGGATGGAACATGGTGATATTGTTTAAGGCTAACTGGCCAAAATCTATAATCTCTTGATATCCACGTCACATATAGCTATGATTACAGTATAGAACCACCATACCTGGTCCTTATTAATTTTTTGTTTTATCTTGGATAGCCAATAATATTGAAACTCACTATTTTAGAGAAGCTTTCAGTATATACATTGAAAATCATGCACACACATATACATATATGTGCATACATATATATACACAGAAATTTGTTTTTAGTTCTAACTTTTACAAATATTAAAAAATGAATACTTCTTTTTTGTTATATTTCAATTTAATATACTTAGTTATATTTCAATCAAATGCCCAAGTTCTTTTCCTTCATTTCAATGCTATATTTTGAAGGAAAGAATGGAAAGGAAAAATGTCTACCCCATATTACTGACTAAAAGTCTCACAGGTTTGATGTTTATTAGATGTCATGTTTACATTCTTATATATAGTTACACAGATCTCTTGTAATGATAAATGATGAATGGAACCACCTTTGTTTCACGATTATTTTATTTTACTTTAATTTTGTAAACAAACGTTTATTTATTAACTAGAAAAGCCAAACTACTGGCTATTAAAGAGATAATGTCTTTAAGTTCCAGTTCATGAGTTTGAAAGTTGATTACATTAAACAAGAAAATTCAACCAAACAGTAAAATGTACAACCATAGTTTTAGGTTTTCTTCTAAACCTGTAGACTTGTATAGTGTTTGTACCATGGACCTCAATAAAACTAGGGACTTCTGGCAAAATGCCAAGAGTAGAACCTGTTTCACATAGAAATTTCCACATCATTGATCGAGAATCTTGCAGACTCTCCCTGAGAACAAACGCAGTTTGGCTTGTCCTCGTTCACATTCATGAATCATTGAATATCCTTCCCTAGTGTGTGAGCAGCTGCTCCTTCTCCCCCGGTCCTCAACCCAAAGCTTGTACAACCCAAAATGTGCAATGAAGCACAAAAAGAGAACTCTGTAACTTTACCACATGGATCCCAATAAATGGACTGAAAAATAAATCAATTTATAAAATAATAGGAAGTGAAAAAGTATCAGTTCTGTGGACCCATGGGTCTCTATGCTAGTCAGGTATGGGTGGTTGTTATGGTAATAAGCAAGTGAATAGACACAAAGCTTTATCTCCCAGTTCTCAACAGATGAGTTAGTGCCTCCTCTTTGGGTTGGTCATACTAAATTTCTGCCTTTTGTCTGTTCATGTAAAGTGCTTAAAAATTTAATATAACTACCTCTTTCCATTTAAAGAAAAGATTATCACATAAAAGGAAATCCCTGGAGTGATAAAAGTCAGAAGCTACAACTGCAAACTTATAACATTTTACAGTTGTCATTGAATAAGTGTGTTCTGGCATATTCTCCAGACTTGCAATTTCAGTTTTATTTCAAAATTATTGTAAGCATAACACAAAGGTTTGCCTGTGCCTTTGAACTAAGTTTAGATTAACTCACTAGGACAATTTTTTGTGTTGTTGTACCTGTCCTGGGCCTTGAATTAAAGGATAGACATTGTCCTGAGGTTTTGTTTTGCTCAAGGCTAGCACTCTACCACTTGAGCCACAGCTTACATTCTAACTCTTTGGTGGTTAAATTGAAAGGAGTCTCAGGGATTTTCTTGCCATGGCTGGGTTCCAACTGCGAACCTCAGATCTTAGCCTTCTGAGTAGTTATAAGCATGAACAACCAGCACTACAATAAGACAGTTTTAGAAACATCATGACAAATCACAGAGATTATTTGTAATGGAGTTTCCCCAAACCCTAGCAGAAAGAAGAAAAAAGTGGAGAGTCTGGGTTGTAT
This sequence comes from Dipodomys merriami, assembly GCF_024711535.1. Classification (NCBI taxonomy): domain Eukaryota; kingdom Metazoa; phylum Chordata; class Mammalia; order Rodentia; family Heteromyidae; genus Dipodomys; species Dipodomys merriami. The sequence continues at coordinate 454,598 of NW_027204860.1, forward strand.
TATTTCATCCTGATTTTTCTGATCATATGTTGGCATCATTACATTCTTGACACATTAGAGCTGATAGATTTTTATGGTGAGAAAATGCTTTAAAAAGTGAAGCACATGTTTATTTTGCATATTTAAAAATCGACAGGTATTTTATTTTATTAAAGAGAGAAACGGTAATCAACAAGAGCAAACAAATTTCAGGATAAGCCTTTCTCTGAGGTTGGCACTGTGTCTACCTATCTGTCCATCTATCTGTCTGTCATCTCTCTGAGAAAACATAGTTTATTAAAATGCCACTCAAATAGTAAATTCTTGCAAAATGACAGGGAAAAATAGTAATGGCTGTAACAGAGATAACATGGAAGATAAAATGATTTATAAGTCAGGTGCTTAAAATCAACTTTTTCTGAGGAGCACTAAGGCCTTCCATTGAGCCCAAGATTTCAGTAAGTGCAAAAAAAAGCCATACACTCCTGCCTCCATTTTTCCCTGAGACTATCCAGCAGTCACTTAGAAGCCATCTTGGAATCCAGCCAAGGCCAGACCACCAGCCAGGCATCAGTGACTTCAATGAGCTGCCAGACCAGCATTGATCACAAGAGTCCTCAAGGTAACAATGAGGAAAAATACACAGGAAAATTAAAAGGGAGGATGAGATCACAGGACTATGAGAGAAATTGACATTAAACTAACCAATTTTTTATGTGACGGTTCTAGGTGGTTCAACAAGGTCATTCATAGCGTGTCACAAGACTTTTTTTTTAATAATGCATTCAAGGATTAAGGAAGGACTTCATTCCGGTCTAAAATGGGTCCCAAAAAGATACTGGAAAATAGCTCCTTAGTTCATCTATGAAAGCCAGGAAAGCATGCCCTAGAGATAAAATGTAATTCAATTAACCTTCTTCACCCTCAGAACAGTGACTCTGCCCTGTAAATGTATCCTGGGGATAGGCCTAATACAGCAATCCCTTAACACCTCCATAAAAGTCCTTATGCCAGGATGAAATCATTGTCATTTTCACCCTACCATTGACACACTTTCATCTCTTGAAAGCACATTCCTTTTCTCAGGAACTTCTCTATCATTTCACTATGATTGGAGGTTTGCCTGATTTGTCCTCTCAAGGGAGTGGAGAGCATAGGTAGATAGGGACACTGACTTTACAGTGATACCGGTTACCTGACGGTGGAACCAAACTGTCCCTGGTTCTTTTTAACTATTCATATCTCTCATTCCTGCACCCTAATTTTTCCTGAAATTTAAATGTCTGATCTTACTTGGGAAGGTATGGTGGGCTGAGCTGTTAACAAACTTCCTTTCTGCCCTACTCAATACACATCTTTTATTTGGCATACTGGGTGGATGTATAGATAGAGCCAACTTATGAAACACAAGTGTTTGGGTCTGCACCTTAAACCTTCTGTAACAGTCACACAAAGAAGAGGATGTGGAAAAATGTCATAGGAAGATGTAAAGTAGTTCAGTCATGATACATAGGATTAGAATAAAGGCAATAACTAATTAATATCCAGGGTGTGCCTAACAATTTAATTTCCTCTATTCTCTTAATAGGGACACCTTATACGTAATCCAAAACTAGGCCATATGAGAAATAAATCAGAGTTCTGCACTTGCTATTGAAAGTGGAGCTAAGCAAGAAAAAGAATATTGTTCTGTTATACATAGTTGTTATTGTCTTTGCTTGTATGACACCATGTTACCATTACTCTGGGATGAGAGTAGATTTGCAATTAAATATTTTTTATTATTTATATGATTTTTTGCCAGTCCTGGGGCTTGAACTCAGGGCCTGGGCTCTGTCCCTGAGCCTGTCTATGCTCAAGGCTAGCATTCTTCCACTTGATTCACAGCACCAATTCCGGCTTTCCATACATGCTAAGTAAGCACTCTACCATTAAGCAACATTCCCATTTATTTGATTTTTTATCATGTGTGCCAGTGCTGCAGCTTGATCTCAGAGCTTATGTGCTGTGCCTTAGCTTTTTTGGTTAAGGTTGGTTCTCTACCACATGAGCCATAGCTTCACTTCCGTTATTTACTTTCTCTCTCTTGCCTTAGCTGGCAGCTTTCAAACCACAATTCTCAGATCTCGGCTTCCTGAGTTGCTAGGATTACAGTAATGAGCCACTGGCCCCTGCCAAATTGAATGATTTTGTAAGGAAGAGAGACCTGCCTATTTCATTACTTAACGTGGTTCTGGTAACTTCCTGTTATCAGAACTTACTGCCAACCTAGTCTTGCCTGAGGATTAGAGTTGTTTGGAAGGGAACTAAAACAGAAGGTCATTTGGGTAATTATTTGTTGTCATTTTCTTGAGAGTTTCCTACTGACAATTCCATCAATAAGTTTTATCCCAGCAAAATGGCTGTACTGCATCCTTTAACTCTTTCTACAACTTCCTATTTTCCCTATCCATTTCCAAGACTTTTATTCCAATCTACACACATATTCTGTAAAGTACTTGCTAGCTGTCATACTTGTTTTGTTCTTAAGGTCAAGTCAGTTTCTTTTGATTACATAGAGTCTTTCATTCCCTGGCAGTATGAACCTCACCTCATTACTTTAAAGGCCATAAGGAACATATATCTGCAAACTCATTAAAATGAAAGCATCATAGACAACATTAACCTTTTCTGTGATATGATATAATTGAATTTCTGTTTCTTGCATTTTGAGTTTTGTAAAATGCTTATATACATTTGATTCAATTTAACCAGAAGCCCACCAAGATAGCAATTCCAAACTGTGCTCTGTTTTACTCTAATTAGTTTCCCAGAAATGTAAATATGAATTCACTGACACAGAGCTAATCTTTGGAAATAAATATTGGGGGAAAAGAACCTTTGAAATTATCATGAATTTTCCTCCACTGAAAAAGTTAATACTTCTCAAGTTTGACACTCTTAGATTATGCAAGATCATCTTTCTCTCCTCTAATACAAATATTTATAAATTAGCCATATTTCTGAGCAATGACAAGCAATTGAGTATTGCCTATTCTTTGTAAATATGTATGTGTATATATCATGCTTCCCTACTTTTGAGTATCCTATCCATTAATTCAACTAAAAAAGGATTAAAAAGATTTTCAGAAAATTGCCTGGGCACACTCTTTCAATATCCAGAACTTTTCTAACCATTATTTTCTAAATAACATATTAAAACAATATTTTACATGGTACTTATATTTATGTATTAAAATTAATCTGAAGATAATGTAAAGTGTGTAGGGGGATGTCCATAAGCAATATGCAAAAAATCATGTCTTGTAAAAGATTCGAATTATCTGCAGATTTTGACATTGCCCAAAACTAGTCTTCCCATAGGTGCCAAGAAAGGATGACTATATATCCAAATATTTTAAGTATCTACTTGTATGAAATTTATGAAGAGTTGGTTTTGTAATTTCTGGTAAAGCAAATCTGGTAAAACAGCAAATTCAACATGGGTAACAAGAATCAGTGAGTTCCAATTTTATAATCAAATATTCTAATATACTAGTAACCTATATGAAAGAGAAAATTTTTGTTACAAATACTGGCTACATATTATGTTACTTCAAAAGTCTCTGCAAACCATTTATACACAGATAGTATTTCATTTCAAGTACAGGCATTGATTTTTTCAGGAAATAAAAGAATCCTCTTACATTTGGACCAATGCTAATGATTTATTGCCAGTATTTTTACAACTTCACCTCATTAATTGTTTTTTTTCAGGTGTTGAAAATATTAGAGTGAGATTTTGAAATTGTCACAAGCTCTAAAAATGTCACACTAAGTTCAAAGTTGTACATTTTTTTTGCATAACAGGAGGCAGAGATCTGAAGGATCTCATTTCAAAGTTCGGCAGAAATGTCTGTGAGACTCCATCTCCAATGTGACCAGTGAAATGCTGAGCTAATGGCCAGGCTGAAGTGATAGATAACCAGCTGAATAAGCACTGTGTGGCAAGCATTAGGCCCTGAAGTCAAACTTCAATCCACTTGCCCAGGACAAAAAAAGTATATCTTTGTGTATGTCTGTGAGGGTACAACATTCTTCTTTAACTTGGCTACAATTTGATTCTATTTCTGATTTTTTACTTGTGGCTTCTCCATATACCTAGATTCACACAGGATTCAAATCAGCTCCTCTTTTGTTGTTCTTGTTCTGGTACTGGCCTTGCTCCCTCAATTAACTTTTTTTTACTACGATGGAGATTTATTACTTGAGCCATACCTCTACTTCTGACTTTTTTGTGGTTAATTGGCGCTAAAAGCCTCACAGACTTTCCTGACTGTTCTGGCTTCAAACCTCAATCCTCGGACCTCAGTCTCCTGATCAGCTAGTGTTGCAAACCACTAATATCAGGCTCAATTCAGCTACTTTTTATTGCAAATTTCCTTCTGTAACATTGCTTAAGTTGATCTTTATATTCTCAACATCAGACAAATACAAGCTCTCCCTTATTTGTTCTTATGCTTTTGGAGACTCTTTGAGATCTGAATCGTGAATTGCCTGCAGATAACCAGATATCTATAATTTATAACTTAAAAATGTTCATATAAATAATTTAATCATCCTTCTTTATTCAGTGAAAATTTAGGTCACATATGAGTGCTTTAGTTGAAAGCATTTATATGTATGTATATTATGCATATATTTCAAATGTATCTCTTAAGTCTCAAATTTTTAATATAAAATTTCAAAGCCATGATTTTCATATGTTCATTATGATTTGCACATATTTCAAATGTAGAATGTGGCTGCCAGTGAAATTTTAATAGATCTCTTTTTGACAACCTGTCTTGAAAGATAACATCACAAAAAAAAAGAAAGATAACATCACACATGTTTGTGGCTGTCACCTTGAGATAATTATTTATGAAAAACTAGAATGGATGAGAAGGCAAACCAGGTGTAGGCTATTTTAGGATGTGCAAATTATTCCACTTAATCTATCTTCCTACTACCACTACTATATCCACCACACTTCTTCACAGAAAACCAAGGAGTTCAGTGAGTTGCGTGGGGGGGGGGGGAGAAGGGGAGAAGAGAAGGAGGAAGAAAGCAAACAAGATTCAGTGTAAAAGCAAACAAGATTCACTGTAAAATCATTGACATTTGTATTTTAGTCACTAGTATTCAGAGGGAGTCTTTAGTGTGAATTTTAAGTTTTCAGGTTGATTTCAACTCTTTCAATATGATATTTGTTTTCTCTATATAATTGTGGCAGACTACTACAAATACATTGTTGCTTAATATGTCGTACTATTTTAGAAATGTAATTTGTCTTAGACTTTTGGCTGAAAATTTACAAAATATTTTTATATTACTTTTTTAGTTGTTAAGAAAAACATCGAAGTTGACACATTACACAAAGATGGCAAGAACATGAAAAGTAACTATATAATCACACAATTTTATGTATCAAAACTCTATGCAAATGAAAGTAATAGAATAAAATTGTAGCTAATAAAGCCCCAAAAAGAAAAAAAAATAAAATTGTGGTTCATTACATCATAACAAAATATGCCATTTCCTTCTTTGAAATGAGAAAATATACAGAAAACAATTAGAATGGTGACATATTTTTTAACAGTTTCGTAACAAAATGAACAGTTTAACCATTTAAAAACAATATTCAAATTGAGTCCATTTTATAAACCAGTGCATCTTGATATTCTACCACAAACTATGTAGCTTAAAATTCATTTTATAAATGGCAAAAAATTCATAACAATATAAAATTCAGCTGTTATGGGGCACCATCAAATCAATGTCCTCAGATTCCAAAACCAAAATCAGGCTTTATTTCTGTCACTAACTTTGGAATTTTTGACTCTTTTCCCTCTTGTTTCTTTTGATAAAATGAAATATGCTATCTATATATTTTTCTACTTTTTGCTTTCTGTTATTTCCTAGGGGAAGATGCACTGTGCCTCAAGTGGTAGAGCACTAGCCTTGAGCTGAAGAGCACAGGGACAGCGTCCAGGTCCAGAGTTCAAGCCCCACAACCAGCAGAAAAAAAAAGAACAAACAACAGCAACAAAACCAACAATGTTATTTCCTGGGGGTAGCGGAGGGGACGTGAACATCTTGCCAATATTTTATAGTAAACTTGGAATCCAGACGTTCTATTCCCTAATTTGAGGGAAAGTCCAGCACGTCTTATCCCACAAATGGTTTCCTAGTGAATCACTGAGCACTTGACAATGTGTGTAATATCTGTGTTGTAATCAAATGGTTTAATAGCTGTGTTGCACAAGTATGACAACTACATTGTTCCTGATGTTCTGCTTGTGGGGGAAAATATCCCTGCTATTTTGAGGAATGGTTTCATATCTCACCAGCTGAGGCCTCAAAATCAGCACCCTTCTGACAAATGCCCATACACCTGAGCTACTAAATCCTGAGAATGATGACTCAGCTGGAAGCACAGCATAGTTATGGGTAATCAATCCATACCTCAATAAATGCTCAGCTATTGAAGAAACAAATAATCCCATCTCAATTCTTGTTTCTTGCCAACAACAACAACAAAAAACCCACCAGCATAAAAAAATTTAGGCAAATGAACATTTATCTCCCACTATATATATATATATATTTTTTGGGGGGGTCCGGTCATGGGACCTGGACTCTGGGACTGGGCGCTGTTCCTCAGCCCTTCAGCTCAAGGCTAGCACTCTACCACTTGAGACACAGTGCCACTCAGGCTTTTTTCTTTTTGCTTATGTGGTGCTAAGGAATCAAACCCAGGGCCTCATGCACGCAAGGCAAGTGCTCTACCACTGAGCCACCTTCCCAGCCCCTCGAAATATTTTTTTTTTATCCAGGGAGTTATACAGGACCCATGGAAAACTTTTTGGCTCTTCTGAGTAGACTATTGGGATATTAAAACTGATAGTTTTAATTTTTCAGAAAATCATTAATATGATCTGGAATGATCTGGAATGGAAGGGGTTTTAATGTTCATCTACGTTAGTACCCTGTAATCACTACTTGGAATTGCATTAAACTTCATCCACCCCAAAGAATAGAAAATGAGAAATGAGGGTGGCTTTGCATAAATATAGAAACTGTAGTCGATTAAAGAATCCTAGTTCATGGGCTAGGAAGGTGGCTCAGTGGTAGAGCGCTTGCCTTGCATGCTTGACGCCTTGGGTTCGATTCCTCAGCACCACATAAGCAGGAAAAAAATAAAAAGCCAAAAGCGGCACTGTGGCTCAAGTGGTAGAGCACTAGCCTTGAGCTGAAGAGCTGAGGGTCAGTGCCCAGGCCCAGAGTTCAAATCCCACGACCAGACCCTCCAAAAAATTACAAAAAAGAATCCTAGTTCATGGCTTGGTTCCCTTGTCCTCTTTGTTTTCAGCCAGTTTATTGTGGACATACACAACAGGAGATGAGGGAGGTGGAGGAGAGAAGGAATAAAGGGAGAACATCAAGGGAGGGGGGAAACAATGCTCAACAAGAAATGTACTCATTGCCTTGCTCATGTAACTGTAACTCCTCTGAACAGCATCTATACAATAAAATGAAATTTTCAAAAGATAGATGGTCCTGTGACATTGTTACATAAGCAGAACTGGAAAAGAGGCATTGAGGTCAATTCAGGGTCTTCTAGCCTATTCTAAGAAGGCAAATTCTGAGTTGCTTACTTTTTAATCTTGAACATACACAAAATTGCTGTATGTAATAGAGGTCATTTGCCACTCACATGCCTAAGATGTGCCAGGTTGTTTACAAATATTGCATTATTTCTCAAAACAATTTTAACTAATATAATTTTTCCCTTTAAAAGTTTTTTTATTAAATATATATATATATATATATATATATATATATTATTGTAAAGATATTGTACAGAGGGGTTAGAGTTACATAAGCAAGGTTACCACCTTCTTAGTTTTTTCCCCTACCATTCCTCCACACCTCCCTAACTCTTCCCTTCCCCAAAGTTGTAATTTTTTTTTCAACATAGTGTCTTGTACATTGTTACAATGGGTCATCCTGTATCCTTATTTCAGCAATTTGTTATTTCCCTTCCTGTCCCCAAATTAGAAAAAATGTATATACAAGATGCAGGAGACCAGAATCAAATACAGTGACAACAGGAGTTGTACCATGGAGGAAGAACATACAAAGGGAAAAAAATGACATAGTACATTATAAGTACATTAACTAGAACAACAAGAAAGATAAAACCTCTTTTTCTCCATCTTGGGGTTCATTTCACTTAGCATCAGTTATATGGTCATATGTACAGAGCTTTCGAGCTCTTCTGCTTTTCCTAGACATATAGTAGTTATTGCAGATAAGGGCAAATATGAACCTATGTTCCTTTGAGTCTGGATTATTTCACTTAATATAATTTTTCCAAGTCTTTCCACTTCTTAACAAATTGGAAGGAGTCATTCTTTCTGATGAAGGCAGAGAATTCCATTGTATGTATGTGTGTGTGTGTGTGTGTGTGTGTGTGTGTATATATATATATATATATATATATATATATATATATATACATACACCACATTTCCTTGATCAATTCATCTACTGAGGGGTATCTGGGTTGGTTCCACATGAAACTTCAGAGCTTCTGCATGGCAAAGGACATAGCTAGGAAGATCAATAGAAAGCACATAGATTGGGAGAAGATCTTCACTAGCCACTCAACAGACAAAGGTCTCATATCTAAAATATACTTAGAACTCAAAAAAGTAACTCCTCCAACAACAAATCCTCAAAGAAACAACCACCTGATTAATAAGTGGGCTAAAGACTTAAAGACAGACTTCTCTGGAGAAGAAGTAAGAATTGCCAATAGACATATGAAGAAATAGTCTACTTCTCTAGCCATAAAAGAAATGCAAATCAGGACAACATTGAGATTCCACTGTACCCCAGTTAGAATGGCTATAATCAAGAATTCTAATAACAACAGATGCTGGAGGGGATGTGGCCAAAAGGGAACCCTACAGCAATGTTGGTGGTAATGTAAATTTGTTCAACCACTTTGGAAAGCAGTATGGAGATTCCTCAAAAAACTCCACATAGAGCATCCCTATGACCCAGCAATCCCACTTTTAGGCATTTATCCAAACGATCACAAATAGGGTCATACTAAAGCTACCAGCACAACTAGGGTTATCACAGAATTATTCGCCATAGATAAGATGTGGAAAAAATTATATTTTCTAGGGTGTGATAGTTTATGACTGTGATTCTAGCTACTCAGTAGGCTGAGATCTATGGATTACAGTTGGAAGTCAGCCTAGGCAGTAAACTCCATGAAACTGTTAATCTTCATTTAACTACCAGAAAACTGGAAGTGGTGCTGTGGTTCAAAGGTACATTAGCCTTGAGCAAAGAACTCAGGGACAGCATCAGCCTCCAAGTTCAAGCCCATGACCAATAAAAAAAAGAAAAAAATTCTCTTTGTTTCCTTATATGTTTTTCTTTTTTTCTTTCTTTGTCTTTGTCTTTTTTTTTGTCTTTTCTTTTTTGGTACTGGGGATCGAACCCAGGACGTTGCACTTGCTAGGCAAACACTTTGCCACTGAGCTACATCCCAGCCCTGTCTTTGTCTTTTATTCTTTCCTTTTGACAAATAATGAAAAAAAATGCCTGGAAAACTAAGTCTTTATTTACACATACACTCACACTCACACAGACACACACAAACACCAAAGAGATGAACCTCTTTCCACATGTTGGAAACATTCCTTTCCCAATCAACTTTCTATCACTTTTACTATGTTTGCACTCAAAATTGCAAAAATTGAAGTGGATAATTGGGCCTACTCTCTGGAAAAAATCTGGCCAGAATTTTTGAAGGACAATCTACACTTCTTTGCCTACCACATCATTGAGGGTCATTAAAAAATAACACAAAACATGTAGGCAACCTTAAACACACACACATATATGTGCATATATACATATATATGTATATAGTTACAATACATACTGGGAAATGTAAAGGAAAGCTAATGGATATAGTTATACCAATAAATGTATACATAGATATGTGTGTATACCTTGAAAGGTATATGTACATACATACATATATATATACATATGAATGTATATGTACACATGTATGTATGTATATGTGTATACCTTTCAAATACAATTAGAATAATAATATGAACTGTGTTCAAATAAAAAGACATTGGAGGCACTATTATTGATAACATTATATGTAATACAATATATACAGATCACATACTTCATCTGCAAATAATCAGCTTCACTCATGCAGAAAATTATTAATACCGTCCTCATGTGGTAGTGGAATTATTTATCTAAAGATTTGAGTAAAAATAGAAAAATGGAGTTTTACATGCATCAAAGGATTATGGTTTCCTTTTAAAAATATGATTCACTTCAACCTTTTACTCATGTTTTATATAGCTTCAAAATGCTAAAGTACTTATTTCTGACAACCTCTTCAATCCAAAAATACAAACACTTAGTTTAACACTAACCTCTAAGAGTCATTTACCCCACCTGCTTGGATTTGGACAGATGTGAATTTAATGCACTGCTTTATAAATAATTATCTATAAAGAATGGACATTGGGAAAACATGCCTTTAATCATAGCTACACAAGAAGCATAGATAGAAGGCAACTATCTTTTCTGTGCAAAAGGGAAATTTTAGCTACAAAAAGTTAAAAGGGCTCCAATGGTAGAGACTTTGTTTTTTTGGTTGGCTGTGGGACCTGAACTCAGCCTGGGGACTGTCGCTCAGCTCTTCAGCCCAAGGCTAGTGCTTTACCACTTGAAGCACAGTGCCACTTCTGCCTTTTTCTGTTTATATGGTGCTCAGGTATCTTTTCTTTAACAAGTATAAGTATAAAGCTTTCAGCCCAATTCTCAGAAGAAGGAGGAAGAGGAGGAGGAGGAGAAAGAAGAGGAAGGGGAGGAGAAGGAGGAGGAGGAGGCGGAAGAAGAGGAGGAGAAATTTTTACAAACTCTAGACTTTTCCTGTGAGAATACTTATGTACGTTTCCTAAAAGTTTTATAAAATTTAAATTTTCATCACTTCTTTCTTCTCTCTCTCTTTTAGATGAGTTGCCTGTATATGAAGAGTTCACATCACACGCAACTTCATAAAAACACTCAAGTGTCCAAATACCACTCTCTCTCTCTCTCTCTCTCTCTCTCTCTCTCTCTCTCTCTCTCTCTCTCTCTCTCTCTCTCTCTCTCTCTCTCATTCTCTCTCTCTCTCCACTCTCTCTCTCTCTTTCTCTCTCTCTCTTTCTCCCCTACAATTGGGCATCCAGGGGTTATGTCTTGAGTGTTTTCTTGCTGGGCCTGCTGCTAAATCCTTGTGTCCATGGGTCCCTGACTGACAGGGAGGGGATCCTCTCTAGCCCTTTTTGCCAGGTAAAGAAGTGGGTTGCACTTCTGGTATGTGCCACCAAGCACCCTGGGAAGAAGTTGGTCCAGGTTTTGAGGCCTGGGGGTTCATGCAAATGGTCCTTGTATCTAGAGGTGCATGGAGGTAGGAACAGAGTAGGTTCAATTCCAGCTATGTGAGACTCTAGTTGCCCTGAAGGGAAAATGAAAGGAGAGAGAAGAGAGAGAGAGAGAGAGAGAGAGAGAGAGAGAGAGAGAGAGAGAGAGAGAGAGAGAGAGAGAAGACAGACAGACAGACAGACAGACAGACAGACAGACAGACAGACAGACAGACAGACAGACAGACAGAGAGATAGAGAATAAGTATATATTATCACATCTTAAAGTTGTGAACTGATGCAAATAGCTTTTTTCCTGCAATCATAGGTACTCAAGAGGCTGAAACCTGGAGGATCATGGTTTAAAGCTAGCCTGGGGAGAGAAGTCTGCTAGACTCAATCTCCAATTAACCAGAAAAATGTTGGGTTTAGCTCAAGCCATAGAGCACCAACTGTAAATAGGGAAGCAGAACAAGAGTAAAGGCCTTGAGTCCAAGCCATGATAATAAGCACCTACTCACAAAAATTAATTCTCAAAATTGTGTTCACATTACAGGTATCATGGAAGCTTGATTTTTAATTTCAGTGTTAATGCCTCTGTTGCACTTTTACAGGTTCTGATCAATAGGTTTCCAGCAATATTCAACAACTCAGATTATTTATACTCTCAGATACTTCTAATACACAGACATGGAGACACTGTCTAGTTTTTATAAATGTCATGATCATAAGTATCTTGAGAATTATAAACTATTTATTAAAGTATTAGTATGAACACTAATCACACAACATAGCTATACTCAAAACAGACCATAAAAACCACTTCAAAGGGGCATTAAAATGTGAAAATGAAACCCTTCTAAACACTGAGGGTATTAAAAGTACCACCAAATCCCTTCTGACATAAAATTTGTCATTAAGCTTGAATGCCTACTCCTTATTTGAAGCATGTTCCTGTGTTTTTGCCACAGTCGTTTAGTCAGTTTTGTTCCTTGCACTTTAAGCATAGAGCATTGGTTGTTAAAGTTCAGAAAATCAAGTTACTCCTAGAAAAGAAAAACTTGTCAAAATAGCAATGACTGCAGCTTTTCTACAAATCAAACCATGGGTAAACCATTAGTAAATGTCTGTATATTATCCTTCATATGGTTTTGGGAACATTTGAATAGTTCCAGTAGTTCCAATGCCCTGGCTCCATTGCCCTAGAGATCTGGCTCAGGTGAGTGATTTTTTACAGGCCATCCAGGACTTGCTATGGACAGCCATACTGGAGATCAGACTCACTGGGGCTGAGCAATCCTTGAAGCCATATGAATGTAGTCAATTACACTCTCCCCAGGAGAACAAAATCTGAGGAGTCCCTGTGCTTGCTCACATACCATCACCTCTCTTTCTCACATTTCCTTCCTTATGGTTAATCAAAGGTTAATCTTATTCATTTGGAACTTCTTTTAGATTGTTGAAATAACAGGGCTTTTAAGGAGACCTCTATGCTTGACTACAAATCTCATTCTTAGTGTTTTGTTATGATCTGAGATAAGTAGATATTTAGGACTTTGATTTTTCTGTTCTACTTTATTTAATTTATGTTTATTCTCAATTCTTCACAGTTTAGGTGTCAAAGACATCCTATATTACTTCTCAGAAGTGAGAAAAAATATAGCAATCATGATGACAAATTACAAAGCTCCATCCCTTTCTTCTCAACTACTCAAAGGCAATATGAATTTTTTAAGTCTAGTATACTAATTACACAGGTCATTTTAGGGCCCTGTGTAGCAGAAATGTTTTAAGCATCTTACAGATAATAATTCATCTGATTCTAATAACCCCATAACATCGCTAATTATTTTCCTCAATTTGTGGATGAGTAAAGAGAAATCTGAGGACATTAATTTCCCAAGGTGAACTGGTGACTAGATACGAGATGATCTGTCCTTCAACATCTGTGATCTTAATTAGAAAGTTGTTTTCTCCTATTAAAATTCAGACTTGGTGTCTGTGAGTGGACAGTTCCCATAGTGAGGGAAAGAGATAAAGAGATGCAAATTTAACCCTTCACCCTTTTGTTAATTTTATAATAAAATGAGTTTAGAGAATATATTTAATAATTACTTTGCTTCATTTCTGAGATGTTATCTCTGTCTTAAAGGTAATATTCATTAATATATATGTTAGCATTTAGTATTTTATCCTTGATGCTATGTTTTAACATTCATCATCATTATTATTTAACATTACTATTATTATTCTTTGATATGTGGAATATGGATAGCCATATTTTAAACATTTACTGTATTTTCTATTTTATTTAATTATTTCTATCTTTATTATATTTAAGTAGTTGTACAAAGGAGTTGCCATTCAACTATGCAGTTTACCAATGCAATGTATCTTATCAATGTCACTCCTTTCAATATTTTCATCCATTCCTCCCAACCCTCCCTTCCCTCATTTTTATTACTTTTATAAGATATGCACTGAATTCTTGACTCCAGTGTACCAACTCAGAGACAACATTAATATTTTCCCCTCATTTTCAAGTTTACATTTTTACATGGGTTTTATAATTTATGTTATACAAAATTTAGGGGTATATGCATAAATAGGTATATACATGGTGTGTGCTACCATTTATTATTTGTATTGTCAGCTGTTTAATTCACTTATATTTTAGCTTGCAATAATGTTCAATCCAAAACATGTGGAGACTTCTGACCTATAAGCACCTGGAAGTAATCCTATGCCAGCCATTTAAGAAGCAGTTCAACTCTGTGCCATGAATTAAAAGACAATTTCCAGTTTCTAGGATGAGAAACAGGTTGCTAATGGGCTACCAGTTACTATATATAGAAAATAGCAGCCTATCAGCCTGATTTGCCCAATGTGAGCAGTGCAAAAGCAGGCCAGGCCAGCAAACATTGACATAAATGACAAGCGGATTGGGCTCAATATGGCTCTGTATTCAGGCAGAAAAAATGCTGTTTTTCTGTGAATAGCAACTTGAACATTCATCCGGCCTTACAGCTTCATAGCTTATCTCCAGAGTCTTTGCCTGCCCAGTGTTGATCGATGGACAGGGGGGTTGACTAAGAAAACTAATTGAAAGTGCAGCCATAGTTCTCACGTACTAGCTGATTTGCATCCAGAACCTTAAGCTCATAGACAGAGAGCCAAAGTATTCAGATGTTATGTGTATCTCTTTCTGTAAAGTATGATTAATTGTTTTAAGCAAATTGTGAATTTCAATTTCATCTGGTAGAACTTTCATTCTGATACTAATTATTGGTGTAAATTCACATCACACCCATTTTCTTTCCCTGTGGCCCTGAGGTATTTGAATTTGCAGCTGTTGTGACTACCCGTGAACTACACAAAGGCAGGGATTGTATCCATCACCATCACTGTTTTGTGTTTTGCACTTCTGAGAACACCTTGCACATTGTAGGCTATCATTAATGTTTGATTAAAAAAAAAAGAATGTGTGAATCAATGCATGGCATGGCTGCCTTGTATTCAGATCATTGGAGTGAGTGGTAAAAGGGAAACATTGTTCAATGCCTATCCTGATAATCTGTTCATATATTACTTAAGAAAATCCCCGTAACTTGTTCCCACTAAGAAATTTGCAAATATGCAAACTCAGGCAGGCTAGCTGAACTGGTTACTACAGTACCAAATTAGAAATGTTTATCAATTTTTTTTAATCCTGGAGAAAAAGTTCTCCAAAAGACCCAAACCATTATTCTTGTGGGTACACCCAGCATATAAGATATCGCTGTAAAGACAAACAACATATAGATTCCCCGACACCTGTCATATCCTTTCTAATGATAATCTGTCTGCAAGAACCAGAGAAATGGAAAAGGAGAATTTTTAACAGCGGAGATAAACGAAGCTAAGACAAAAATCCTTTCATTAGTAGGAAACCTCACAGTCTTATTTATGAGTGGTTCCAGGATATAGTAGCAAAGCCACAGAGGTTATTGTCTTCATCTCTTCTTGGTAATAGACTAATCTATGAATTCTTGTCAACTAGCTCAATAGCTTTTGGACAGTCATTTGGAGACAACATCACATTTTCACCACATTCTTCATGTTCTTTTGAAATCTTTCTATTGCTTAAAAACACATAAAGACTTTTAATCTCAATGTTGTACTCGATCTAGAAATTTAATCTGCAAACCTGAGCAAGCATATGCTGTCAGGGAAGTACAAAATGATCAGCTCTTTCTAATACATGAGGTAGTAGCAAGATAATACCTGTGTAAGACAACTTCTCCCTTCTCTCAAAATAATTATGGATCTCTAGAATCTAACATCTGTGCCACCAGATGTTATTGTCAATCACGTAAACAATGGGTTTGAGCACTGGACAAACCTGGCAGGCTTCCAAGACTCTTTGTGTGCATACCTCAACAGAAGCAGGTGGCTTCGGAGGCCAAGATTTTAAGTACCACAGCACTCTAATACTGCTCCATGAAGGGGAAATGGTTTTCACTAACGGTGGATTAAATCTGTTCCTGTTCAAGCTACTACAGTGATGCTACTGACAGACATTTTACAGCTATGTTTTAAACGGAAGGAATAAGAATGCCAGCACTCAATGTCACTAACAAAAAGGAAAATTATTTATAAACCAAAAATGTGTTATCATTTTTCTCAACTTAGCAACATCATGCTGTCATGGTAGATGATTTTATGATTTTGTAAGTACAGGAAGAAAATATTATTCCTTAGAAAAAGATCCACAATAAGTTTTTGTTGTTGTTTTGTTGTTATTGTTTTGCTGTTGTTGTTGTTGTTGTTGTTGTTGGTGGTGGTGGTGGTGTGTGTGTGTGTGTGTGTGTGTGTGTGTGTGTGTGTGTGTGTGTGTGTGTGTGTGTTGGTCCTTGGGTTGAATTCAAGGCCTAGGAGCTGTCCCTGAGTTTTATTTACTTGTTTTATTGTTCAAGACTAGGAATCTACCACTTGAGCCACAGTTCCACTGGCAAATTTTTAGTGGTTAGGTGGAGATAAGTGTCTCAGGGACTTTCCAGCCCAGGCTGGCTTTGAGAGTGAGTCTCAGATCTCAGCCTCCTGAGCTACCAAAGTTAGTTTATTAGAGGGATCGGAATCGATTAGTTATATAACACAATAAATTATTAATAAATACATTAAAAATTTGATTAGAAGATGAATGAGATTTAGAATTAGGGACAAGTCTTAAAATGTGGGAGTATCTTTCCATCTTAATTTAAAAATACTCCTTAATTGCTTAATTAGTAAAATAGCAATAGTGAATCCTAATTCAATCTGTGTTGTTTTTAGAATATTAAAAGTCAACAGTCATTCCAGGTTCTCAGGCTCACCCTTAGAATCCTAGCTATTAAGGAGGTTAAGATCTGAAAACATTGTTCGAAGCCAGCCTAGGAAAGAAAGTCTGTGAGACTGTTACTTCCAATGAATTTCCAAAAAGTTGGAAGTGGAGCTATGGTTAAAGCAGTAGAGCACTAGCTTTTAGTCCCAAAGCTCATGGTTAGGGTCTGGGAATGTGAATTTGTGGTAGAGTGCTTACCTTGTATGCATGAAGCCCTGTGTTCAATTCCTCAGTACCTGCTAAACAGAAAAAAAGCTGGAAATGATGCTGTGGCTCAAGTGGTAGAGTGTAGCATTTGCACGTCCAGAAGCAAAAACAGTTCAGAAGTAGTATATAACAATGTGTCAGTATTTAATCACTATCAACGTATAGTCTTTAAATACCAGAAGGTAACCCTACTGTATTGTTTGTCCGAGTGTAAACTTGTTTAACCACTTTGGAAAACAGTATGGAGGTTGCTCAAAACAATCCACATAGAGCTCCCCTATGACCTAGCAATCTCATTTTTGGGCATTTGCCCAAGTGATCACAAACATTACCATACTAAAGCTACCAGCACAACTATGTTTATTGCAGCATTATTTACCATAGCTAAGGTATGGAACCAACCCAGATGCCCCTCAGGAGATGAATGAATCAAAAAATGTGACATATATGTATATACATGTATATGTATGTGTGTGCATATATATATATATATATGTATGTGTGTATATATATATACATGCACTTACGTATACATACATACATATATATATATATATATATATATATATATATATATATATATGAATTCTATGCCTCCATCAGAAAGAATGACATCACCCCCATTTGTTAGGAAATGGAAAGACTTGGAAAAAAATTATATTATGTGAAGTAAGCAAGGCCCAAATAAACATAGGTCCCGTGGTTTCCCTTATTTGCTATAACTAGTATGTGTCTCGGACAAGTAGACAAATTCAAAGACCATATATACATATGAGCAGATAAAATGAAGTTAAGCAAAATGAGGCCCAAGATAGGGACACACGTGATATTTCCTTTCTTGCTATTGTTTCTAAAGTATTTATAAGGTACCATGTGATTTATTTATTGCTTTATAAGTCCCCCACAATATAACCCTTGTTTTTACTGTATTTGATGTCGGTACAATTTTGGGATGGGAAGGAAAAAAACAAAATGTTTAAATAGGAATACAGGTTGACCCACTGTAACAATGAGAAGTACAAGACACTGTGTTGAGCAATTAACTTTATAATTTAGACTGGGGTAGTGTAGTTGTGGAGAGGGGAGGGAAGGGATGGTCGAGGAAAAACTAATGAGGAGGCAACAATGCTTGATAAGAAATGTACTCAGTACCTTGCTCATGTAACTGTAACCCCTCTGTATCTTCAGAATAAAAAACTCATAAAAATGAGTTTATTATACTAAATAAGAAAACAGTGGATTTGTAATTTTTAAAAAGTTCTACATACTGATATCTGTAAGACAATATTAACTTATCCTGTCTTGATGTTGTATTTACTAAATGGGAATAATGCTACCAATGTTGGCACATTTACCAAAGATTAAAAGTTAAGAAAGATGAAACATCCTTCTTGATGCTTATTTCTCTGCACATGCTCAGTAACTATTAGGTGCTGCAATTACTGTTATCCATAGAAATAGCCTCTTCAAGTGCAGCTGAAATCAGGAAAGAAAGTCCTTTTGTAATAATCTGTCCCAACAATAAAATACCCATGAATTAACTTAAGAAGTGAGGGACCTCCATGATGAAAACTTTAAAAATCTGAAAAAGGAAATTAAAGCAGAAATAGGGAAGTGGAAAAAACTCCCATGCTTCTGGGTTGGGAAGATCAATATCTTCAAAATGGAGATACTGCCAAGGGCTATCCACAAATTCAATGCAATACCCATCAAAATCCCAACTTCATTCTTCAGTAGAGCATTCACCTTGAGCTGAAGAGCTGAGGGACAGTGCCCAGTCCCAGAGTTTAAGTCCCACAACCCACAAAAACGTCACTGGATAATACAAGAGAGAATTTCAAAAAGAGTGTGGATTGGTAGTTAAAATTTGATGTCATGAATTTTTGCTGGTAGCAATCTAGCAGTAGGGGCTCAACTGTTCATTTATAAATATGTAGAAGATAGAGATAGGGAAGAATAAAGGTTGGGCTCTTATCCTTTGACTAGGGTCAGGGTAGTTACACTTATTATTTTATGTAAAGGCAGTTACAATGATAAAAATAGCACAGGTATTGGAATAGAGACTAAATTGAAATGGAATTACTAAGAGAATAAAGGGTAACAGAACAGAGGTAGCAAAGAAAGAAAATGTCAAGAACGTAAGATTTGTGGCTGACACAAAAAGCGTTTCTAAGATACCAAGAAAACAGTGAAGTTCTTGCTGGCAATGAGTCAGTTATATGTAGATTTTAAGATGCATGGCAAGTTACAAAATGTTTAGTGGGCTTTTATTTGGTAAGATGGCTCTTATCCTTTGTATCTTGAATTGTTTAGACAGTAATCTGGAGTTGTCCAGTGAGGAGCCACATTTGCAATTACAGTTGTCCCTTAAAGTACATGAAGGACTCCTATGGATACTGAAATCTGGAGATGCTCAGGTTTCTTACATAAATTGATACTGTAGGACATTCATTTTTTGTTTTTTTCTTATGGTGCCAGTCCTAGAGCTTAAACTTAGGGCATGGGCACTGTCTCCGAGTTTTGTTGGTTAAGGCTAGTGATTTACCACTTGTGCCCACAGCTCCACTTCCATTTTTTTTGTTTTGCTTTATTTTGTAGTTTAGTGGATTGGGCTGGGAAGGTGGCTCAGTGGAAGAGTGCTTGCCATGCATGCATGAGGCCCTGGGTTCAATTCCTCAGCACCACATATGCAGAAAAAGCTGGAAGGGACTCAGTGGCTCACGTGGTAGAGTGTTAGCCTTGAGCTAAAGATCTGAGGGACAGCGCCCAGGCCCAGAGTTCAGGCCTCACGACCAGCCAAAAAAAAAAAAAAACTCACAGACTTTCCTGCTTGGGCTGGCTTCAAACTGTTCTCATATCACAGCCTCTTGAGGCTGAGCTGCTGGCTCCTGGCCTCCCATATTCTTAAGTTGTGATTTACAGATAATCTCAGTTCACACTTTCAGTAGCTAAACAACCTTTGATTTACTTTTTTATGTATAATTTTATCTGTCTTCTTCATTAATATGTGATACATATCCATCCAATTAAAAAATAAGTCTTCTAATTTATTGTTTTAATTTTTCACATATTTCTTGATGTAGGTTTAGGATAGTTCATTCAGTTCTTCTTGTAACTATTAGTCCATGAATAAGGACATTTTTAAAAAAGGTTTTTTAGTGTGAAAATAGTGTACAGAGGGGTTGCAGTTACGTGAGCAAGGTAATGAGTACATTTCTTATGCAGCATTGTTGACTCCTCCTTTAGTACTGTCTTCATGGAGGATGGTAATAGATGATTTTTGCAATCATGTAGTTTAAAAGGGCTCTGAGTTGTGGATATAGAATATCCATTTAAGTGACTAAATATTTAACTTATATCCAATAGTGTATGTTCCTTCAATTTTCTAGCTAAAGTGCTCTACAAACTAGGTATTTTTAAAAGAAATATTTTATGTTATTTCCTTGGTGACAACATAATAGGAAGACTTAAAATTTTCATATACCTTGGCCGTCCTAAATGAGGTGGATGTACTTGGGTTTGCATACAGAACTTTTGGGACAGCATTGCCGTTTGAGTGTTGGATGGGATTTGATTGGGAATTGTGGCAGGTTTCATGGTATGAGATATAAAACAAAAGGTCATACTAATACTTCTATCTGCTACATTGTTATATTAGTTTATTCAAACACACACATACACACATAAAACCTGGAGATGTATTTATATAGAAGCAAATTTTAATATACTCTACATTGTAGAGTATATTAGACTTCTGTGTTAGATTTATAACCTACATTATAAGTGATATTGTTCATTTATTAAGCAGATAGGCTTATACGGATTTACAAATTTGACGCTTTCGGGGTATGTTCAGTTGGTTTTATTGTTTTGGGGATCTAGGACAAGACAATATCAAGGTGGAGTGTATGTCACAGTGAAATGTTTTTGACCTAGAATGATTAAAAGATAAAAGAAGAAAGAAGGTGAGAGTCTACGTTCTCATGCGTTTTACTCTGAAGAACTTAATCTCCAGAAGAACTATTCAGGTATTCTCCACAGTGTGGGAGGAAATGGAAAGTCCGTTTTCTTTTACACATTGGTCTTTGTGGGGCATTGTAAAAACAAATGGCAAAATCTTCACCAATTATAATGACTTGTCCAGGGGTGGAAGCAACTAGATATTTCTATAAATTTTCATCAGATCTCTGCAGACTAAATATATTATGGAATTCCAATTAAAATATTTTCTTGCAGACTGACTGTGTCTTCATACTACACATGTGTATATCTGTGCTAAATTATTGATATTTTACTGTACCTTTCCTGCAACCAGTTTGATATAGCTTAATACTTGCCACTCCATTTTCCTCTTTATTCTACCCGAGATTTACTTTTTCACATATATATATATATATATATACATAAAATATATAATATATATTAATATATATACATATATAATATATATTATATATGTATATGTAAGTATATGTATCTATCTATATATTCCAATGTGGATCACGAGACTTGAAACTCTGCTTTGTACTGCTGATCAGCAGTTAAACCTGGTCGGCTCCTTCTGTGACAATATCTGTGCTCATTCTCATCATTCCTTTATTTACCACACCATCAGCCTTCTAAAATCAGCTTCATTTCCTGGAGAAGGTTCCCAATCAGTCCAACCAATATCCACCAAAAAGGTTTTAATAAAGCAAGCTTTAAGAAAGGAAGATAACATGAAGTTACAACTACAGAATTTCTAGAGACCTACATTTCTGCCTTCCTTCTCTTCTCATATTTAAGAAAGTGAAAAGCTAAAGTAACTCCATTAATCCCACCATCTTGAGCTAGGCTGCCCTCAGAAAAACCCCAAGAGAGAGAAAAAGAAACAATTCTCGGTTGCCATCAACCCTGTTCACCCTTAAAAACAAAACAATTGCCCAAGTGTTCCAGGAACAGAACATAATGGTTCTGCATCCATCGAGCATTCAAATGTGGACCAATAGTTCAGAAAAAGGGCAATGCAGTTAAGGTGAACTCAAACCAATCATGTAACTGCTTGTATGGAAATTCTCTAAACTTGTTTGTACAATAATATAAAAGTTGTGTTGATTTTGTGCTCTGGGCCTCTTAGTGTCACTGGTTACAGAGTGCGCTGAGTACCAAGCTTGAGCTTGCAAATAAACGACTCTTTTGCTGTTTGCATTGGTCGTGGTCTCTGGTTGTCTTTCAGGGGTCCTGAGTCCATGGAACATTTCTAGGGGCTCGTCTGGGATCCCCCCCTCGTCCCCTGCTTAAGACCCTCAAGACACTCCACCACATAGTCACAAAAACCTGCCCGGTAAATTAAGGCATTGCCAATTTGTGCTTTATTTGTATTTTTGCTTTGTGTTCTGTTTGTATTTTTAGTTGCCTGCGTTGGGCAAGTTTGTTGGCAAAGAGGCCTGGAGGTCATGCTAAAAGACTGCAAACGGGATCTGTGGGAGACGTCCCAGACCACTCTTGGTAAATTGCTGTTTAGTGTGGACGTTTGTTTGGAGAAACTATCAGGTCAGTGGGTCATTTTGTGGAGAAACTCTCCGTTAGTAGTCTGGCACTTTTGGTTTGGTAATTTACAACATGCAGCATGTCTTTGTCTTAAGTTGTGTCTTTGTACTGAGTGTTCTGTTTGTCCTTTGGGGTTTATCTTAGCCTAAGGCCTTGGCCCAAGGTGGGTCTGAGTATGGGGAAGAATCTACCAGTCTGAGGGGATGGCTGCTAGGGACTTTCTTCCCTTGCCCCAAGATGACTGGGACTTCTCTTCTGCATTGGAAAGCACCTGAGTCAACATTTACAGGAATCTAAAAGTAATATCCTCTGGAGGTGAGTAGACGGCATTGATGGTATTTGAGTCTTACTTATAAATGTTTGTTAGATGTCACCCCATTCACTGAGACCTGATTGTTCTCTGTTCTCTGTTTGTTTGCTTTTTTTTTGAGGTAGGGAAGTTCGAAGTGATAGTGACAGGCTCATTTAGCAGACCCTTTGCTTGTTGTCTTGTCTACTTCTGTTTTAGTATTGGTACCAGTTTTAAGTCTGGATCCTATTTTTTGTGTTTATGTCTTTTTGTTATTTATCTGAATATCTCTGAGGGAATAAATGTTCAAGCCTGCAGTGGGGCTCAGTCTCAGAGAAGGCTGTGTGCTTGGTTTTGACTTTTTAGCTAGTTCTGACAAGGTAAAAATTTGTGAAGTGCTCTTGTCTAAAATTGGCTAAAAATCAGTTTAATTTCAGGTGACCCCCCTCCTCAGCCTCCCTCCAACCGAAGTGATTCAAAGACCAATTGGTGAAATGCCTTGCTAAACAAGCAAGCCCTGGGAATATGAAGCTCAACAAAGGTACTTAGTTCAAAAGAAATCTTGTCTTAAATATTTGTTTAAAAATTTTAGAAAATGTACATACAAGAGATTTTGATTTTTGTGTAGTATTAGATATATGTGAGTATGTTTTCTATGTGTTTGTGAACATGTTCAAGATAAAAATTGTCAGCGTGCTCCAACAATTAGGTGAGTTTAAGTTCAAAATTCAAAAGGTTATGAGGTTTGTACATTACCAAAAATTTTTCAAGAATTTTCACATTGTTTTAAGCGGCTTTTTAAAGGATTTTTTAAACTTGCAAATTAGAAAATCTGGTATTATAGAATGTATAAGGAGAATGGCTATAATCAAGAACTCTAACAACAACAGATGCTGGAGGGGATGTGGACAGAAGGGAACCTTACTTCATTGTTGGTCAGAGTGTAACTTGTTCAACCACTTTTGAAAGCAGTATGGAGGTTCCTCAAAAGACTTCACATAGAGCTCCCCTATGACCCAGCAATCCCACTTTTGGGCATTTACCCAAATGCTTACAAACAAGACCACACTAAAGCTACCAGCACAACTATGTATATTGCAGCCTTATTTACTATAGCTAAGATCTGGAACCAACCCAGATGCCCCTCAGTAGATGAATGGATCAAGAAAATCTAGTATAAATACACAATGGAATTCTATAGCTCCATCAGAAAGAATGACATTTCCCCATTTGTTAGGAAATGGAAAGGCTTGGAAAAACTTATATTAAGTGAAGTAAGCCAGGCCCAAAGCAACATAGGTCCCATGGTTTCCCTTATTTCCATGGTTTCCCTTATTTGCAATATCTAGTATATGTATGAATCAAGCAGAAAAGGTCAGATAATGTAATGTTAGGAAAATGAACCCTTAGATATGTATTTAAATGGTTTTTTTTCTTTCTTGCATTTGTTTCTAATGCATTTATAAGATTATTTCTCTGTTGCTTTGTGTGTCCCTCCCCCACAGTATAACCCCTGATTTCACTATATTTGATTCGGTATAATTTGTGGAGGAGATGGGGGAAAACAAATCGTTTAAGGATACATATGAACCCCTTGTAACTATGAGAAGTACAAGTTGTCATTTCGAAAACGAACTTTACAACATTGGTGCGGGGGGGTGGGGGGAGATGGAGGGGTGGGGGAGGATGGCAAGGGATTTGAATGTTAAACAAAGGAGGAAGCTGCAATGCTTGATAAGAAATGTACTCATTATCTTGCCCATGTAATTGTAACCCCTCTGTACAGTATGTTCACAAAAAATAAAAATTAAAATTAATAAAAAGAATTTTCACATTGTTTTAAATGGCTTTTTAAGGATTTTTTTAACTTGCAAATTAGAAAATCTGGTATTTTAGAATGTATAAGGCTGTTTACACTTTAATCAAGATATCTGGCTTAACAAAAAGGAGAAACTTAGAAGCCAACAGAAGACCTATGGGTAAACAGGCAGAAATACAGAGCAGCTGGTCATGCATGCTGAAACAGGCCCTGGAAGGAGCCCACGCATGGTGAAAGAAGGCAAGATGGCACAAACATAGTTCCTCTAAACTTGAAGAGTCGTACTGCCTGTGTGCCCATTCCACAAGGGGTAGGGGGTAAAGTGGCCCATCTTTATTCTGTCCCTTTTCCCCACAGATAGACACTGGAAACATGATTGTAAAAATGAGTGATGTGATCATCTGATTAGCATAGCTAAAACTGTCCCTTGGATATGTTAAAATTAAAATTCAGAAGGTCTTAAAAAGAGGGTTAAAAATGTTTATCCATATAATGTTATTTGTTCTCAAAGATATTCTGCAATTGGATAGGTTTGTTTTTTAAGGCATAAATGTGTTAAGTCGAGCTTCTTTGTACAGTGATAGAGATTATAGTTCTTGCATTAAGGAAAAATTGTTATTTGAGTTTAAAAGTTTTAATGTGTGTCTGTTTTCAAACAAGTAGCCAAGAGGAAATGAATGACACCTAACCTCCAGGGTTCAAGGGATTTTTCAAAATGCAACTGAAAACTAAATATAGAATATTAAAACAGAGATTAATAGAATGCTTAAAAATTAGGCATGGAGGGCTGGGAAGGTGGCTCATTGGGAGAGTAATTGCCTTGCATGCATGAGGCCCTGGGTTCCATTCCTCAGCACCACATAAGAAAAAAGAAAAAAGCTAGAAGTGGTGCTGTGGCTCAAGTGGTAGAGCGCTAGCCTTGAGCGGAAAAGCTAAGGGATAGAGCCCAGGCCCAGAGTTCAAGTCCAGAAACCAACTAAGGGAAATGCCAATGAAGCATTTTTCCAAGTGTGGAGAAGATACTCCTGGGAGGAAAACAATGGAGGAGCATCCAGATGCAGTAAGCCACTGCTTGGATGGCAGAAATAATATCAGATCCTAGAGTCATTTGTGCATAGCCCTTCAAAAATTGTTCACTTGTGGGAGGTCATGGGAAGATATTGTGTATGCATGCCTAATGTCCATGACTTATCTACGTTGTAAGGGACAGGAACTCATCAATCATCTGTGATTGTACTAAAAAGCCAAGGTTGTAAAATGTGGAGGATAGTTTAGATCCCAACCCCTGTATGTGCCAAAAGCTCTAATTAGCAGTAACTTTTGAGCTGATACCAGCTACATGAAATTCATCTGCTGAGGAAGTTTGGAAACCTGAGTGTGTTTCTACTGATATCTGTCTGAAGGCCTGCATAGGTAACTGAGGCATTGTTAGGGTCACTAGAGTTCACATTCCTAAGCCATCCAGAAAGATGCTTTTGCAAACCAGAAGGCTGAATAAGCTTCACTTCTGTAGCCAGAGAAAAGATCTGTGAATTTGTTGGAAGCTAAAATGTTGTTCTTAAAGACATCTAGCTGTGGTAACCTCTTTGTAAAAAAGGCTAAGGTTATAGGTTCCTGGCTAGGTTCCTGAGTCAGCTTAAAGAAGTTACAGAAAATGAATCTTCACCTATTATCCACTTTTAAGAACAAGGGACCAGAGTCACTTTTTAAGAACTGTGGCAAAATAGGCAGAAGGAAATGGCATGGGAAATAGTAGTACAGGCCTGAGCCCTCTATATCTGCCTAGAAAATCCTAGCCTTATTAAAAGAGCTATCTAGTTTAAAAACTTGCTATCTTGGAAAATTGTCCTGGGATTGTCTAAATGGTCTTAAAAACGAGTGGAATCACATCCTGCCAAACCTATGCAAAGTATCCTTAACCAGTCTGTTAAGGTGTGACAGTCCCTTGGAGCCACTAAGAGACCTTGCTGCTGCTGCTGCACATGCAAATGGGTAAAGCTCAACGACAGACTGCCAGTCACCTGGAGGAATTCTACATCATTACACAGACCACCTTCATAATGGTAAAAATAGACTGAACTCCTGCCTGATTCCATCACCTGAAACTGCTTCCCAGTTGGAAGCTGCTAAAATTAAGATCTTCTGGGACATTCTTTTAATGATATCCAGTAACCCTCTCTACTCACATATTGGATATTAAGGGCATGGATATCACTGTCTTGCCTTGAGCACTTCAGGGTCACAGCCTAGTTTGACTCTGGTATGGTAATAACCTGCTTCCTCCCAGGTATGTGTTAAAGATAAAGGAGATATATTTTTTTATCAATGGAGGTAGGAGGAGGAATGAAACCCAGCCCTACTCTTAGCTTTAAAAACTTGCAAGCTTCACCATCTCAGTGGTGCTTTGAGGGTTTTCTGAGATAACTGGTTCCACAAGCCAAAGTAATAATGGCAGTTTTAAACTCTAGCCAAAAAGAAGCTCAGGGAATTGTAAAGAAAAGAGGGCTGGGATGTAGCTCAGTGGCAAAGCGCTTGCTTAGCAAGTGCAACGTCCTGGGTTCGATCCCCAGTACCAAAAAAGAAAAGACAAAAAAAAAAACACAGTTAAAAAAAAAAACCAAACAAAAAAAAAAAACAACCCTTTAGGGGGGTACCAAGATGGCGACGGGGCAGTAGGGAAACGCCACAGCTCTCTCCAACCAAAAAGAGAGTTCGAGTTCCAATGCTTAATCTCCCCAAGAGACCGACAACAACAAAAAGACGAACACTCAGAGAAAAACCAGAGGCGGAGAATAACAAAAAAGAAAGAGGAAAAGAATTTCAAAACAGAAAAAAGCGAAGACCCCTCCCCCAACTTTTACTGGCCGCGCGGCAGCGCGCCAAGCCGCCGGCCAGCCGGCCCGGCGGGGGCTGTGGGAGCCCCAGAGAAACAGCAGAGACACAGGGGGCCACTTTCAGAACATCAGGTACTGGTTTGCAGAACAGCAGATCGCCAGGAACAGAGAAACCTACCAGCTGGGAGTCTCCACGAGGATCCCACCCCCACCCCTCACTCTCCACCTGAGCAGAGAGGCTCCATCCCGCCAAAGCCGCTCGGCATCAGCAGAGTGACAAAAGGACCTGCGGCAGACCACCCGGCCCGCCTGATCGCGATCGCAACGATCCAGCACTCTCCACCCGAGCAGAGAGGTTCCATCCCGCCAAAGCGGCTCGGCGCGACAAAGGGTCCTGTCTGCAGACCACCCGCCCGCCCGATCACGATCGCAACAACCCGGCGGGGTCACTTGGGCCCCAGAGGTACCGAGAAGAAGCTGCCTGAGCGTGGACACTCTTGACCCAACAGCTTCGACAGTTGCAGAGACAGAAAAGAATCACACAGAGCCACCACCGCCCAACCCAGCCCGGATTGCAACAACAACTGACCACCTACACCACACAGAAACAACCAGCTCCAGGGTGAGTACCCCACAGGGGAAGTGTATCCCTCAAGGGAGACCAGAGCTGGAGGGAATCCCCAGACCCTGACCTAGACTCCCTACCCCAGCACCCGGACCACAGGACCCACTAAAACTGGGAACTGTTTGAGAGCTCCACCAGCCCGTGGAGCACACTCAGCTGGCCAGGCTAGAGCAAGAGCACCCCTGGAAGGGAGCTTAAATGCCCAAGCCAGGAACAGCACCCCTGGGTCAAGACTACCAACAGTAGAAGAAATTTGAACTGTGTCCCCCAGGCTGTATAACCTAGGGGGTATACACATCAGCACAGGCCTAACAAGCACGCTCCAGGCTGGGGCCGGAACCAAGCCCGGGGATCCGGCGCCTGAACAACACAACCAACTCCTCCCAATTGAAGTAAAAAGCTGAGCATACGCCTCAACAGAGGGGAGAAAACCAGGAAACAACACTCCCCCGGGAAGCACGCCTGTGACAACAAAAAACCTGGAGGCCCAGGACAAGAGAAGCCCAAACCCCACCAAAACTCCACCCATATACCCTAGACTGGGAATTGGGCAACACAGGCTGCCAGCACCTGATAGTAAGCAGGAGCTCAGACTGTTAAGGCGGCTCAGCAATAGAGTGATAGTCTTGGATGTATGAGGCCCTGCATCTGATTCCTCAGCATCACAAAAGCAAAAAGGGTCAGAAGTGGTGCTGTGGCTCAAACGGTAGGGTGCCAGCCTTGAGCTGAAAAAGCTGAGGGACAGCACCCAAACCTAGAGTTCAAGCCCACAACCAGCCCAAAACAAATAAACAAAAACACATCAGGAGCCCATAGCAGACTCCAGCATTTGGGAGAGTGCATCCAGAGCATCTGTTCTTCACAAGAGCACCCGTAGGAGCAAACACAAGCAGTCTAGGCTGCTCAACCCTTCCAAAGGCGGAAACTGTCAGCAATCTACAGCAGAGAGCTGAGAATCCTAAGTAAGTCAGAATAGCAGCTGGAAATAGGCTCCCAACAGAACCCAGATCAGGCATAGACTCTCTCTACCAATACAGAATCAGCAACCAAGCAAAGACAGACACACCAAAACAAAATTGAAGAGCAGTCTCCTGAACCTCCATGCGAAAATCACAGAGAAAAATCACAAGGTTTACTACCACCCAGGACAGCAAGCTCACCCCAAAAGCCAGCAGCCACACAGGGGAGAGCCCCAGTGGGAGCAAAGCAGGAATGGAAGACAAAGGCTACTTCCAAGGGTTGCTGGAGGCAATGACTCAAGAAATAAAGCGAGAAATTTATCAGAAATTGAAAGAGCACAAGGATGAACTATCCAAAGAGATACAGGGTATCAAACAAGAGATGCATGCAAAAATAGAAGCTGCACAAACATCAATAAGAAGTGAGATAAACGCCAAATTAGAGGTAATGCATACCTCATTGAGAGGTGAGATCAGTACTCTGAGAACCAACATTGAATCCATAAAGGGATCCATTTCCTCCATGCAAACCACAATAGAAGCCACTGTCAACAGAGTGAATGAAATGGAAGGTCGAGTGTCAGATACAGAAGACAGAATACACCAACTGGACCAAAAAGTGACAGATATGGAAAAATTACTCAAATTAAACCAAAGAGATATTCAAGAGCAAGCAGATAATGCTAAAAAATTTAACCTTCGCATAATTGGAGTGGACGAAGGTGAGGAATTCCAGAGCAAGGGAATGCAACACCTATTTAACAAGATAATCAATGAAAATTTTCCCCACCTCAAAAACGACCATCTTAACTACATCACAAAAGCTTATCGAACACCCAACAAGCAAGACCCCAGGAGAAACACTTCTAGACACATTATAGTAAAAATGATAGATCTGAATAATAAGGAAACAATCCTGCATGCACAAAAATGAAGAAGGAGCTATACTACAATGGGAAAAAAATAAGAATTACTGCAGATCTCTCCACACAAACAATGAATGCAAGAAAAGCCTGGGAAAGCACCATATGAGCCCTGAGAGCCAATAACTGCCAACCCAGACTGATCTACCCGGCAAAGCTAGCATTCACATTTGATGGAGAACTGAAAACTTTTAATAGCAAAGAAAAACTAAATGAATTCATAAACATTAAGCCAGCATTACAAAGAATTCTAAGAGGGGGGACACAACCTGAAGAAAGCAGCCAGGAACTGGGGCCTGCCCCAAACAGGCATTACTCAAAGTCTAACTGAGCAAGCACAGGAGGAAAGGAAAAAAGAAAAACTTAGGAAAACGGAATGGCAGGGACAACAATGCATCTCTCTATACTTTCTCTTAATATAAATGGGCTGAATTCGCCAATTAAAAGAAAACGAACTGAGGACTGGATAAGAAAACAAGACCCATCCATCTGTTGCCTTCAGGAGACCCACCTCTCAGCCAAACATACAAACAAACTCAGAGTGAAGGGGTGGAAAAGGATCTACCAATCAAACGCCCCCAGTAAGAAAGCAGGTGTAGCTATCCTGATATCTGACAAAATAAACTTTTCATTAAAATCAGTACAGAAAGACAAGGACGGACACTACATATTAATAAAGGGAACAATCCAAGAGGAGGATATAACCATCATCAACTTATATGCCCCAAATATTGGTGCACCCAGATATGTCAAACAAATGCTCTCAAACTTACAGAATAAAATAGATCCCAATACGATAATACTAGGAGACTTTAACACACCACTCTCACCAAAGGACAGGTCTACCAACCAGAGGATTGGCAAAGAAGCTACCGAATTAAGAGAGGCCATACTGCAAGCGGAATTAACTGACATCTACCGAGTATTTCACCCTAAAACAACACAGTACACATTCTTCTCAGCAGCTCATGGAACTTTCTCCAAAATAGACCATATCATAGTTCATGCAAGGAACTTAAGCAAATACAAAGGGATCGACATAATCCCCTGTATCCTATCTGACCACAGTGGAATCAAGCTAGCTCTCAATAACAAAGCATACCGCAGAAATTTCT
Organism: Dipodomys merriami; assembly: GCF_024711535.1. Taxonomy (NCBI): domain Eukaryota; kingdom Metazoa; phylum Chordata; class Mammalia; order Rodentia; family Heteromyidae; genus Dipodomys; species Dipodomys merriami. The sequence continues at coordinate 485,719 of NW_027204860.1, forward strand.
CCAATACATGGAAATTGAACAGCACACTCCTTAACAATGCCTGGATAACAGAAGAGATCAGAGAAGAAATAAAGCATTTCCTACAACTCAATGAAAATGAAAACACCTCACAAAGAAACTTGTGGGACACAGCAAAAGCAGTCCTGAGGGGCAAATTTATTGCCCTCAGTGCCCACATCAAGAGAATGGAGACAGACCAAGTAAATAATCTCACGTTGCAATTAAAACAGCTAGAAAAACAGGAAAAAATGGAACCTAAAGCTACTAGAAGAAGCCAGATAACCAAATTAAAAGCAGAGATTAACCAATTAGAAAATCAGAAAACCATAACCAAAATAAACCAAACAAAAAGCTGGTTCTTTGAAAAAATAAACAAAATTGATGGCCCATTGGCTAGATTAATTAAAAAAAGAAGAGAGGAAACCCATATTAATAGGATTAGGGATGCCACGGGAAACATCACCACACGTACCCAAGATATCCAAACAATTCTAACAGACTACTTTCAAAAGCTATACTCTCCAAAGGAAGAAAATCGGGCAGAAATGGATGCATTTTTAGAGAAATACAAGTTGCCCAAACTGAGCAAAGAAGAAGTTAACCAATTAAATAAGCCAATATCCTATAATGAGATACAGGAAGCTATCAAAAGTCTTCCAACAAAAAAAAGCCCAGGACCAGATGGATTCACAGCAGAATTCTATAAGACCTTTAAACAAGAACTAATACCCATACTCCTCAAGCTCTTCAGAGAAACAGAGAAGGAAGGAGCTATCCCAAACTCATTCTACGAAGCCAATATCACACTCATCCCCAAACCAGGCAAAGACCCAACCAAAAAGGAGAATTACAGGCCAATCTCCTTGATGAACACAGATGCAAAGATCCTTAACAAGATTCTAGCTAACAGAATCCAGAAACACATAAAAAAAATAATTCACTATGACCAGGTAGGCTTCATCCCAGAGACACAGGGATGGTTTAACATACGTAAGTCAATAAATGTAATCCAACATATCAACAGAGCCAAGGTCAAGAATCACATGATTATCGCTACAGATGCAGAAAAGGCCTTTGACAAAATTCAACATTCATTCATGCTAAAAGCTCTGGAGAAAATAGGAATAGAAGGAACATTTCTAAAAACAATAAAAGCCATTTATGACAGACCAATAGCCAATATTATACTTAATGGGGAAAAGCTACAACCAATTCTCCTAAAATCAGGAACAAGGCAAGGATGCCCACTGTCTCCACTCCTCTTCAATATAGTCCTAGAACCCTTAGCCAGGGCAATAAGGCAAGAAAAAGACATTAAAGGGATCCTCATAGGAAAAGAAGAAGTTAAACTATCCCTTTTTGCAGACGACATGATACTATACCTCCACGATCCCAAAAACTCCATCCCCAAACTCTTAGAAATCATAAATCACTTTGGCAAAATAGCAGGATACAAAATAAACCCACAAAAATCAGTTGCCTTCCTATACACTGATAATGTACAGGAAGAGAGGGAAATAAAGGGAGCAACCCCATTCACAATAACCTCCCGAAAAATAAAATATTTAGGAATTAACCTAACCAAAGATGTAAAAGAACTATTTAATGAGAACTATAAAAAGTTAAAGAAAGAAATTGCAGAAGACACTAGGAAATGGAAAGACCTCCCATGCTCCTGGATAGGCCGACTTAATATAGTAAAGATGGTAATACTTCCAAAACTAATATACAAATTCAACGCAATTCCTATTAAAATCCCAATGACGTACATCACTGAAATACAGAAAACAGTCCAAAAATTCATATGGAACAACAAAAGACCTAGAATAGCCAAAACAATTCTAGGGGATAAAGACAATATGGGAGGGCTATCCATGCCGAACTTCAAACTCTACTACAGAGCTATAATAACAAAGACAGCATGGTACTGGCACAAAAACAGACCCGAAGACCAATGGAACAGAATAGAAGATCCAGAAATAAATCCACAGGCCTACAGCCAGCTGATATTCGACAAAGGAGCCAAAGACATACAATGGAAGAAACACAGCCTCTTCAACCGCTGGTGCTGGGAAAACTGGGCAGCCACATGCAGAAAACTAAAAGTGGACCCCAGCCTATCACCATGCACCAACATCAACTCAAAATGGATTAAAGACCTTAACATTAAACCTGAATCTCTGAAACTACTGCAGGACAGAGTAGGAGAGACACTTGAACTAATAGGCACAGGAAGGAACTTCCTGAACAGAGTCCCAGGGTCACAACAAATTGGAGAGAGACTCGACAAATGGGACTACCTTAAAATAAAAAGCTTCTGCACAGATAAAGCTATCGCAACCAAGCTAGAAAGACAACCAACTAATTGGGAAAAAATATTTACCAGCAATATATCAGACAAGGGGTTAACATCCTGTATATACAGGGAACTCAAGAAACTAATCCCTCCCAAACCCAACACACCAATTACTAAATGGGCAAGGGAACTAAAGAGGGACTTCTCAAATGAAGAAATAAAAATGGCAAAGAAACACATGAGGAAATGTTCATCATCCCTGGTGGTGAAGGAAATGCAAATAAAGACAACCCTGAGATACCACCTTACCCCAGTCAGAATGTCCCACATCCACAAATCAGCCAACGACAAATGCTGGAGGGGATGTGGAGAACGAGGAACGCTATTACACTGCTGGTGGGAATGTACACTCATACAACCACTTTGGAAAGCAGTCTGGAGGGTCCTTAGAAAGCTAAAGATTGACCTCCCTTACGACCCAGTCATACCACTTCTAGGCATCTACCCTGAACAACAGGAACCAATATACAAGGACACATGCACCTCCATGTTTATTGCAGCACTGTTCGCAATAGCTAGGATATGGAAACAACCTAGATGCCCCACCACAGATGAATGGATCCAAAAATTGTGGTATCTATACACAATGGAATATTATGCAGCCATTAGAAATGACAAAATAATGGCATTTGCAGGGAAATGGATGGAGCTAGAAGGAATCATGTTGAGCGAGGTAAGCCAAGAACGAAGAGACAAACAGTACATGGTCTCCCTGATAAGTGGATGATGAATCCAAAATGTTAGGTGATATGACAAAACTAACAGGACTTAAGAAACAAAGAACTCCCACTCATCTGGTTGAACCACTACTAAATATCCCCATGCTGCTGATCACATATATGGTATATAACATATGAGCACCGTTATATATTATAGACTGTGATAGACAATTTGCTCCAGGAAAGTTAGAATGAACTTGTGACTTTAAATGAGCATCATTATTCCACAATACTGTGAATTTCCGGAAATTAAGTAATCACTTAATCACGATAAAAAAAAAAAAAAAAAAAAAAAAAAGAACCTTGGGGAAGGGAGGGAGGGAGGGGATGGTAGGGGGAAAACAATGGAGGGGGTAACAATGTTCAAGAGGAAGTGGAAGTGTACTCATTACCTCACTCATGTAACTGTAACCCTCTGTATAGTAACTCTACAATAAAAAAAATTAAAAAAAAAAAAAAAAGAAAAAAGAAAAGAAGGGTAGTAAAGAAAGCCTTGTGAAAGGAATTTGGTAAAAATTGATATCATCTGGATAAGAAAGGATTTAAAAAGTAAGGATTGTTTTAAAATGTTTGAAAAGAAGACAAATCTCAGCAACTTTTAGAATATATCAAGTGGTATAAGTGTGGTTTAAAATTGGAGCTTACAAGTACAGCTGATATAAAATTAAGTTAGCTGTGATATACAGAGTCATGACTGGTGGAAGAAAATGTAAGGGCCTTTGGTACTGTTAATTTTATTATTCACCTTGTATGCTCAAAAGACAGGTGTCCTTTGTAAAAGAGAGGATCAGCGTAGTCCATCTATTATTCCTGAGATCCGAATACCAAACTGTAAACTTAGAAGACTGTGCCAATGAGGGGACCATTACGTATCTTTGCAAGTGTTGTCTAAAATTGATCTACATTGAATTGATTGTCATTTATATCTTTCTGAAGATTCTAAATGTTTATACTTTCAGCTGACCTTTCAAAAATCTCATCCCCGAAACATAAACTTTTAGTTTGTTAAGGCAATCGGATGAACATAAACATATGGCCCCAAACCTTAATTACCTTTATCTACTGTCATTAATGTAGTATACCTGATAGAATTAAGTATATACCCTGAGGCGCAAACACACACACACACACACACACACACACACACACACACACACACACACACACACACACACACACACACACACACACACACACACTTATCACTCTAACTCAGGTTAGGTTCCTTTCATTCGGTATCAGACAATTCTCTAACAATCAAACTTTCCTGCCCAGACACAAAATACATTCATAATTCCACACATACAAAAACACCAGATCATTCAAAATACTGAGAATATTTAATAGAACCATCCAGTTCCTCAGTCGTCTACTCCCTGATTTCATTCATTCATGACAATTCATATTTTCGTATCATATTTAAAACTATTTGAGTCTCTCTGATTAGAAGACAAAAATATGCTATCATATAATAGAAAATGTAGGTAAAATTACTTGTCCCTATATAGTTTTTAATATACCTTATCAAATACTTCTGTTTATTTCTTACAGTGTGTTTCTGGCATTTTGCCCTAATGTCTAATATTAAATTGTAAAGGACATGCCATATTCCTTAATTCATTATTCCTAAAGGTTATACTAGGAGTTGAATCTGATTTGTTTGCTTATTCTAAAATATACTTACTCAACAACTTGAATTATTGTTTATGTCACTCCTAAACCATCTGAAATATTAAAAAAGCACTGGAAATTCACCTTTGCAGTGATTTATGAATGACAGTAATGGTTGTGGGGAGATAAAGGGCTTGAATTATCTAGAGTGCAGTAAAAATTGCACTGTTATTTAAAGGGCTGATCATTTAAAATAAGCTTTTAAAGTGTGATCTTCTTATTTCACGTAGGAAGTTAAAATTATGCTTTTCATCACATTCTTACCTGCAAAGCACTAGAATTATTTCCTTTGTACAGTTTATGCCCAGCTGCTACTGTAGTGAAACCCACAAAGAACTGCAGATCCGTGCTAGCTGCTCTAGATTTTGAAATTTTATTCCAGTAGGTCTAGTGATTTGAGCCCAGATTTATGGGATAGTCACATAATCCAAGACTACAAAACACCACAATATACAAAGACCACGTGCAAAATGAGGTTCAATTTGTTTCTTTCTTATTTCATTTTTTCTTATTTTAAGAGCGAGAAGCTGTTTATTTCTCATTATTATTGATGTGACTTAAATAAATCTACCGGATTTTCAAATAAAATAAAGATATAATAAAAAGACATAGTCACAAAATAAAGCTAAACATTTGAGTGGTGATTTTTAATTTTAGTCCTGTTCTCCGTTTCCTTCAAATAACATTGAGATGAGCCAAGCATATATGTAAGTTGACATGTATCAAGGACACAGAACTCTGGAAACTTTGAGCTTTGATTTCTATATGAAGTTCACCTAGAAAACAAAATTATCACATGTTTCATGTCTTAAGTCCTCAACTAAAAACAAGTTGTATTATTTGTAATAATAGATTTCATAATTTATGTAATTGATGCATTGCATAAGTATTTGGTTTCTTATTTCCACTGAATTAATATTACACTTATTTTTGCAGTGATTTTTTTTACTGTGAAAATACTGTACAGAGCAGTTACAATTACAGGGGCAAGATAGTGAGTACATTTCTTATCAAGCATTGTAGCCTACTCTTTTGTTTACCCTTCCCATCCCTTCCCATCCTCCCTCCCCCACCCAATCCTGCCTCCCCCCAAGTTGTAAAGTTCATTTTTGAGATGACAACTTGTACTTCTCATTGTTCCGACAGGTCCACCTGTATCAATTAAACGACTTGTATTTCCCCTTACCCTCCACAAATTATACCGACATCAAATATAGTGAAAGCAGGGGTTATACTGTGGGGGAGGGACATACAAGGCAACAAAGAAATAATCTTATAATTGCGTTAGAAACAAATGCATGAAAGAAAAAAACATTTAAATTACATATCTTAGGGTTCATTTTCCTAACATCACCTTATCTGGCCTTTTCTGCTTGACTCAAACATATATTAGTTATTGCAAATAAGGGAAATCATGGGAACTATGTTTCTTTGGGCTTGGCTTACTTCACTTAATATAATACACTTAATGTAATTTTTTCCATGTCTTTCCGTTTCCTGACGAATGAGGCAATGTCATTTTTTCTGATGGAGGCATAGAATTCCATTGTGTATATATACCACATTTTCTTGATCCATTCATCTACTGAGGGGAATCTGGCAATGATAAATAACGCTGCAATAAACATAGTTGTGCTGGTAGCTTTAGTGTGGTCTTATTTGTAAACATTTGGGTAAATGCCCAAAAGTGGAACTGCTGGGTCATAGGGGAGCTATATGTGGAGTCTTTTGGGGAACCTCTATAATGCTTTCCAAAGTAGTTGAACAAGTTTACACTCCCACATTTCTATCTACATCCCCTCCAGCATCTGTTGTTATTAGATTTCGTGATTTTTGCCATTCTAACAGGGGTGAGGTGATATCTCAATGTTGTTTTGATTAACATTTCTTTTATGGCTAGGGAGGTTGAACATTTCTTCATGTGTCTATTGACCATCCTTCTTTCTTCTTCAGAGAAGTTTCCTTTTAAGTCATTAGCCCACTTATTTATTGGGGAGTTATTTCTTTGTAGATTTGTTGTTGGGGGGTTTAATTTTTTGAGTTTCAAGTATAATTTAGATATGAGACCCTTGTCCGTTGTATGGCTAGTGAAGATCTGCCAATCCGTGGGCTTTCTATTGACCTTGCTAGCTATTTCCTTTGCCATGCAGAAGCTCTGCAACTTCGTGCATTCCCATTTGTCCAAATTTCTTTGATGTGTTCTGTTTCCGGGTCTCTATTCAGAAAATTTTGCCCTACGCCAAGGAGATGTAGGGTTTCTCCTATTCCATCCTGTTATGTTTTCAGAGTGTCTGCTTTGATCTGAGGACTTTGATCCATTTGTAGTTGATTCTGGTGCAGGGTGATATATAAGGATCTAGCTTTAGTTTTCTACAAGTAGTTAACCAATTTTGCCAGCACCATTTACTGAAGAGGATGTCTTTCTTCCATTCTATTTTTTAGCTCTCTTATCAAAGATTAGATGGCTATAGGTCTGTAAGTTCATCTCTGGGTTTTCAATTCTATTCCATTGGTCCTGAGGACTGTTCTTGTGCCAGTACCAAGCTGTTTTGATTATTATGGCTTTATAGTAGACTTTGAAATTTGGTGTTGATATTCCTCCAGCAGTGTTCTTTTCATTGAGGAGGGTTTTTGCTATTAGGGGTCTTTTATTGTTCCATATGAATTTTTGGATTGCCTCTTCTATTTCCATGAAGAATGAGTTTGGAATTTTGATAGGTATCGCATTAAATTTCTAGATATCGTTAGGAAGTATTGCAATTTTCACGATGTTTATCTTTCCCATCCATGAGCATGGGGGTTTTTCCCATTTTCTAAGTTCTGTTTTGATTTCCTTTTTCAAGTTTTTAAAGATTTCATCATAGAGGTCCTTCAATTCTTTGGTTAAGTTAATTCCTAGGTATTTTATTTTTTGTAGGGCTATTACAAATGGAGTTGCTTTCCTAATTTCAGATCCACTTTTCTCATTGTCGGCATACAGAAAAGCCATTGCTTTTTGAGGGTTAATTTTGTACCCTGCTACTTTGCCAAAATTTTGAATCAGCTTGAGTAATTTGTGAGTGGGGTCTAGGGGATTCTTTAATTACTAGATCATGTCATCTGCAAAGAGGGAGAGTTTTATTTCTTCTTTCCCTATTTGGATCCCCTTTATGTCTGCATCTTGTCTTATTGCTGTAGCTAGGCATTCTAATACTAGATTGAAGAGAAGTGTTGAGAGTGGACATCCTTGTCTTCTTCCTGAGTTAAAAGGAAATGGCCTTAGTTTTTCTCCATTAAGTATAATGCTGGCAGTTGGTTTGTCATATACAGCCTTTATTGTATTGAGGAATGTTCCATGGATTCCTAATTTTTCCAAAACCTTCATCATGAAGAGGTGTTGGATCTTGTCGAATGATTTTTATTCATCTATTGAGATAACCATGTGTTTCTTATCCTTGCTCCTGTTGATGTGATGAATAATGTTAATTGATTTCCATATATTGAACCAGTTTTGCATCCCTGAAATGAATCCTGTGTGATCATGGTGTATGATTTTTTGGATGAATTGTTGAAGTCGATTGGCCAAATTTTTGTTGAGAAATCCCATCAATGTTCATCAAAGAAATGGGTCTACAGTTCTCTTTCTTTGATGAGTCTCTGCCTACTTTTGGGATGAGGGTTATGATGGCTTCATAGAATGTGTTCGCTAGTGAACTTTCTCTTTCAATTTCATTGAAGATTTGGAAGAGTATTGGTGTGAGCTTTCCTTTGACGGCCTTGTAGAATTCCGCTGTAAAACCATCTGGTCCTGGACTTTTCTTAGCTGGGAGGTCTCTTATTGCTGTTTCTATTTCAATGCTTGATATGGGCCTGTTAAGATGGTTTAACTCATCTTGGTTTAATTTTGGCATGTCAATATTTGCTAGGACAAGGTCCACTTCTGTGAAGTTCTAAAACTTATTAGATTAAAGTTTTGAGAAGTATTCCCTTAAAATATTCTGAATCTTGGTTTTTTTCCGTAGTGGTGTATCCATTCTCCTCTTTGAGTTTATTTATTTGGGTGTGTTCTTTTCTTTTTCTGATAAGATTTGCTAAGGGGCTGTCAATTTTGTTAATTTTTTTCAAAGAACCAACTCTGTTTTCTTATTCTTTCTATGGATTTATGGATTGTAATTCATTTAAGTGTGATTTAATTTTAATTATTTCTTTCTGTCTACTGGATTGGGGTTTATCTTGCTGCTCTTTTTCAAGGAGGTTCAGATGTCTCATTAAATAGTTGATTTCAGATCTCTCCAATTTGTTGATGTAGGAACTCAGAGCTATAAACTTGCCTCTGAGTACTGCATTTCCTGTATCCCAGAGGAGCTGGTAGTTTGTGTGTTTATTATTGTTGAACATCATGAACATTTGAATTTCCTTTCTAATCTCTTCCTTGACCCACTCGTGTTTCAGCAGTATGTTGTTCAGCATCCATGTATTACGGTACTTTCTTTGGTGGCTTTTGGTGTTGAGTTCTAATTTTCTTCCCTTGTGGTCTGAGAGAATGCAAGGTATAATTCAATATTTCTTAATTTGGACAAGTTTGCTTTGTGGCCTAAAACGTGGTCTAATTTAGGAAATGTTGCATGCGCTACTGAGAAAAACGTGTATTCTGATGCTGCTGGGTGAAATATTCGGTAGATATCTGTTAAATCTTGTTTATCTATGCAGTTGTTTAGACCTGCGGTTTCTCTGTTGAGTTTTTGCCGAGTTGATCTATCTAGTGGGGAAAATAGTGTGTTAAAATCCCCAACAATTAATGTCTTTGGATCTATGTGGGATTTGAGGGAAAGTAGTGTTTCTTGGATAAATTTGGGTGCTCCATTGTTTGGCGAATAGATATTTAGAATTGCAATATCCTCCTGAAGGAGAAATCTCTTAAGTAGTATGTAGCGACCGTCTTTATCTCTTCTCACAAATTTTAATTTGAAGTCTATTTTATCTGACATTAAGATTGCAACTCCCGCCTGTTTATGGGGGCCATTTGCTTGGTAGATTTTGTTCCAGCCTTTATCATTGAAAATGTGTTTGTTTTTATGGGCAAGATGTGACTCCTGAAGGCAGCAGATAGAAGGATCTTGTTTTTTTCTTGTTTTTTAATCCAACTAGACAGTGTATGTCGCTTAATTGTAGAGTTAAGTCTTTAATGTTAAGGGATAGGACTGAGAGGTATTTGGGAGTTCCTGCCATGTTATCCACCTTCTTAGCGGCTGTGAAAACTGGGTTCTTCCTAAGATTCTTGGATTCTCAGTTTGGGTGGAGTTTCTTGGCCTTTATTGTGTTCTTGTTGGTTTTCTATGTGTAGGACGTCTTTAAATATCTTTTGTAGGGCTGGTTTGGTGAAGATGTATTGTTTCAATCTTTCTTTGCTATGGAAGGTTTTTATTTGGCCTTCAGTTATGAAGGAGAGTTTAGCTGGGTACAGTATTCTTGGTTGATAGTTGTTTGTTTTTAAGGCATGGCTTACATCATTCCAGGCTCTTCTTGCTTTGATTGTCTCTGCTGAGAAATCTGAGGTGATTCTAATTGGTTTCCCTTTATAGGTGATTAATCTTTTCTCACTGAAAGCTTTAAGGATGTTTTCCTTGGTCTGGGTTGATCCTGTCTGGATTATAATGTGAAGGTGGGATGTCCTATTCTGGTCTGGTCTATTTGGGGTTCTAAAAGCTTCTTGTATCTGAATAGGCCTATCTTTTTGTATGTTTGGGAAGTTCTCTGCCAGGATCTTGTTAAACAAATTTCCTAGACCATTAACTTCTGTTTCTAGGTCCTCCTCTACATCCATTATCCTTAGATTAGGCTTTCTGATGGTATCTTCCAAGTGTTGCATAGATCTATCATATTTCTTGGATTTGTCTTGGATGGTTGTATGTTCTTTCTCTATACTGTCTATGCTGTCTTCAATCCCCGAGTTTCATTCTTCTGCATGTTCTAACCTGCTGTTGAGACTTTCTCCTTTGTTTTTTATTTCTTTTCTTTCTAGTTGGTCAGCTTTGATGGCTTAAAATTCTTTTCTGAAGCTTTGTTTTAGATTTGTATGAACTTCTTTACTTCCTTCATTTGGTGTTCAGTGTTTATTCCCAAATCACTTAGTTGATTGGTTAGGGTTTCCTTAGACTCCCATTCCTTCTGCAGGTTTCCATTCAGCATTCCCTTTGTGGTCTCCCTGACTTCCTTCAGCTCTTTGTTAATGGATTCCATGAATGCCTTTAGCGATCTTTGTGTATTCTCATCCTGCTCTCTCAATTCCTGTATTACTCTTTGACTAGCTTCTGCCTGTTCGTGCGATTCCTGTAGTTCTCTTTGAGTGTTCTGAGCCTGCTCACGCCATTCCTGCCTTTCTCTTTGCGTATTCTCAAGCTGCTCATGCAAATCCTGTATCAGTTTTTGAGTAGCTTCCTCACGCTTATGATATTCCTGCATAAACTTTTGGATTGCTTCCTCTCTCTCCCTATCATGCTCATACAGAGTCCTTTGTATGTTTTCAATCTTTTCATTTATCGTGTTTGCCAGCAGTGTTTGTAGAGCTATTTGGGAACTCTCCTCTGGATTATTCATTATCTTTTCTGTGTCCCCTGATTATCATGAGTGGGAGTTGAGATACCCGGACTTGCCATTTTTCTTGTGTTTTCCCGGCTTACTCTGCCCATTTGGGATGAAAATAACACCAGTTTTGTGCTAGAACACTAACTTAATGCAAGCATCAACCAAAGTCTGTATTTGCACAGTCAGTAGTTGGCAGATACAATCTAGTTCAACAGACACCTCTATTCAACATCAAACAACTATATATTCATAGGCTACGAACCACAAAGAAGAATGGTAAACCAGTAATTATTAGGTTTAGGAAGAGTTGTGGATAAAAAGTAGGAATAGATTGATGTGGGAGTGTTATCTAAGTCCTAATGTCAAAGCAGGAAATAGGTTGGATAGGATGAAAGTAGAACGAGATAGAAAAGAGAAGAAACAATAAGGGAACAAAAAAAGACCAGAAAAAATAGAAATGTAAAAATTAATAATTTTATACAGAATCGAAAACAAGTTATTCAGACTAGAACATGTATATAATGAGAGAAGGGGAGGGATATAAAGGAGATGTGAAAAACTTAAAAATAAAAATACTTAAAATATTATATACGTATAAAGAGGTAGTACTGCTAATAAGGAATTTAAGTCTAAGAGGTTTTGAATTGAGTAATAAATTTGTGGATTAAATGTGGACACAATGGGGGATATGGTCTAATGATCAACTACGGGTTTATCTGAGGATGTGTAGAACAACCATTAAGTCACATAAAGACCGAAAGAGAAGAACAGGTGAAAAGGATAAGAAAGAAAGAAAAAAGATCAGAAATTCAGTAGAGCTAAACAAAAAACAAAACAAAAACAAAAAAAGGAAGAAAAACGCACACACTTATTCCCTAAAATAAAATTCTAAGAGGAAAAAAAATTACTAGAAAACAATTTTTTTTCCAAAAAGGTAAAAATTGAAGATTAAAAAAAAATTTTTTAGAAAAACAATTTTTTTTATAAAAGGTACAACAAAAAAAAGTTATTTGATTTTTTTGGGGGAGGGGTGGGAAAAATCCTGTGTCTCCTTTCTGTCAGTAACTAGCCTCTTCTTGGTGTCTCTGGTCTGCTTGTGTTCCTGTGAGTTGATTGGTTACTTAAGTCCGTTTCTTTGAACAGGCAGAAAAGTGCTCTGTGATCCTCCCAGGTTAGTTCAATGGGAGGAGATGGCTTTTTCCTCGACTTTGGAGATGCTGTGATGAGGCTATGTTCTGGGTAGAGTTGAGGCCTTTCAGCAAACAGTAGCTTTTCCCGGGGCTTGTGTGTGAGAAACTCACAGAGCCCAGCCTGGAGCCACTATCAGGGTTTCTGTTTACTGAATTTCAATTGATTGTAGAGGCTGCTAAAGGGAGGGGAAGCCTCTGGCTCTGATCACCCGGTGAAGAAAGCCAATCCTGGGGCTGGTGCCCGAGCTGGGTGACTTTTCCCTGGGTGTAGCTGAGTCTGGCAGGTCAGGTTAGGCTGATTTATTCCAAGGCCTGCGTTGGAGCTAGCAGCTCTGCTGAGCTTTGTCAGTATCCAATATGGAGGTCTCCAGTACTGGGGGAAGGGGAGAGGGGTGGCCTTCCCTACTCTGCTCCCTGAGAAGGAGTAAGGACATCAGGTTTCTACTTATGCCTAGTCTTGGTTCCTGGGTTGTCTCTGGTCAGCAAACTGCAGGATGAAGATGTCTGCTCCTTGTAGGTTCTTGCTGGTGTTGAGTAGAATCCGCTAGCCTGCTGTGTCTAGCTCCTTTGTCCAGGACTCTCTGTGATTCAGGTATGGCTGCCGCTGCCACTGCCGCAGCCACCACCGCTGCCGCCATCGCGGCAGCTGCTGGCAAGTGCTCAGGGCTGTCTTCTTGCCTGTATTTTCTCTCTCGGGCCTAACTGTCTGTCCTGTGAAGGCACACTTGGTGTGATTCTCTGGCTTAGGACTGTTCACTGGAATTCTAAAACTGCTTTCTATGCGGAAAGCTTGTTTAGCCTCCAGCTTCTCCTTTGCCATCTTCCCGGAACTCCCCTTATTTTACTTTTTTTGCATATGAAAGAATGACAATCTTGAGGATAAAACACACATGTTTTTCATTTTGGTTGCTAAAATGGATCTATTAGGCATTTTGAAATTTTAATTTTAAATCTGAAACTTCAAATTTCACTAGGACTTCAATAGGTTACTTAAAACTTTAATGTTAAAATAAAAAAACAATATTAATTAGAAAGCAAAATTATAAGTTATCACACCTTCATCCCTGAATTGACTATGATAAAAAACAATTATATTTATATACCATGATATACATTACTGAAACAAACTATGATTTATGGAAACAGAAGACTCCTTTTTTGTTTGTGTTTTTTGTTGTTTATATTTTGTGATGGTTCTGTCTTCTTTACCTTATGCATTTTATATTCATTGTATGACTTCAGGAAGATGGTGGGTGGGCCCAGAGCTGTAGGGAACAGGGGGAAAATTGCAGTAGTGTTCATTGAACATTGAAGAAAGTGAACTATTTAACACATGGATGGAGATAGAAGGTAAGGATTGGGAACAAGTGAGGGATTTGAAGACATTTCATAAAAGGAAATACACTCAATCCATCTAAAAATGACCTTAATAATAACAACAGAGTACATTTATTTTAAAAAGGCAAACAAACTGTTGCTTCTTAGATTCCTAGAAGTTTGTTTTATTCACTTGTTTGAGCTGGTTGCGTCTATCTCTGAAAATAGCTACATTGACATTAATTGTGTTAATTTGTGAACTACTAGTAGATAAAAGTCAATTATGATTGTATGTTTTTTTGAGAATCTGATTCATTTATTTCCTTAATCTAATTTATATTATTTCTGTCTATCGGTTTTTGGTTGGCTTATTCCTGTTTTTCAAGGACCTCGTTGTGCATCATTAGTGCTGATTCATGATTGTTCTAATTTGTTGATGTACATACTCAAAGCTATAAATTTTCCTCTGAGTATTTTCTGTGCTCTTGTGTCCCAGAAGAGGTAGTATTTTGTGTTTGCACTTCCACTGACTTCCATAAACATTGGAACATCCCTCCATATATCTCTTCAGTGACTCACACATTACTTAGCAATGTGTTATTTAGTCTCTGTGAGTTTCAGTATTTTCTGTGATGCCTTTTGATGTCGAGATCTAATTTGGTCCCATCATGGTCTGACAAGATATAAAGAATAATTTCATTTTTATGTTTGAATTTAGACAGATTTTCCTTGTGGTCTAAGATATGATCTATTTTGGAGAATGCTCCGTGGGCTGCTGAGAGGAATATATATTGTGATGCTGCTAGGTGAAATATTCTGTAGATATCTGTTAGGTATATTTTGTCAATGCAGTTATTTAGCTCTGAAGTTTCTTTGCTAAATTTTTACTTGGATGGCCTGTCCAGGGGTATGAATGATGTGTTCAAGAAACCAACAATGTGTTTGGATGTATGCATATTTTTAGGTTACGTAGTATTTGATGAATTTGGGAATTATAGGATTCAGGGCATTGATATTTATAATTGTTATATCCTCCAATGTAGAGTTGTCTTTATCGATATTTGTTGTCCTCTTTGTCTTTTTTTACTTTCATACCATTGGTAATTTAAATCCTATTTTATCTAATATTAGTATAGCTACTCTGGCCTGTTTATGAGGTCCAATTTTAAATTGTAAAAATGATGTACAGACGGTTTACAATTACATAATTCAGATAATGAGCACATTTCATTTTGAAGTGTCACATCTTCCCTCATGTTCTGACAGATTTTACTTTCCAACCTCCCTCCCCTACAAGTTGTATGGTTCATTTTCAATCAAGTATCTGATGAGTAGCACAGCTGCATTTGTTCACCCTTTTTCCTTTCATTTCTGTGTTCCCCCTTGCCTTTTCCAAACTTCCATATAAGACAAAAAGAGCAGACAATTAAAAAAAAAACAGCAACAGAAGACAAAAGGAAAAAGCAAAATTAAAAAAAAATCTCTACGATTTCTTGAGGATCATTTTGATGAACATTATTTTATATGATAATATTCGTATCGCTATTGAGCCTTTGTGAGCCTCTCCCAAGGGCATCCTCCTTTGATATCACTGTATAAATATTTAGAATCACATTTCATTTTTCATTTGAAAGTATAATATTTTATTTTTTACCAGCCAACTGTGTTTATTTGTATAATTATAGGCCCATTCTAATACAACAAATAAGGGAAATCAACTAATCTATATTTCTTTCAGTCTGTCTGTCTACACTTAATAAAAGTTTGTTCCAAGTCTTTCCATTTCCTTACGAAGGGTATAACATCATTCTTTCTGGATCAATAGAATTGCATCAACTGAAGGGTTTCTTCATGGCAGAGGAAAAAGTTAGCAAGATATATAGATATAGATATATAGAAAGAGAACAGAATGGAAGAAAATTTTTACTAGCTAAGCGTCAGACAAGGTTTTTCGTAAACTAAACTAGAGATCAAAATTTAAACCCAACAAAAATAAACCCTCAAATAAACAAGAATCCAATTAATATATGGGATAAAGACTTAAAGAAAACTTCCCAGAAGAGAAATAAAGATGACAAATAAACACATGTCTCTCCATAAATGAAATGCAAATCCAAACAGTACTGAGATTCATCTCACCCTTGTTACAATGTCATTATGAAAAAAACGAACAATCACAGATATCGATAGCTATGAGGCCCAAAGGAAACTTTATTACACTGTTGGTGGGAATGTAATCTTCAACCACTTTGGATAACGTTATAGAAGTTGCTCACAATACTGAATAGAGAGCTCCCCAGAATCCAGCAATTCCACTTATGGGCGTTAATCCAAGAGAGCAGAAACAAGGCCACACTGAAGCTGCCTGCACAATCATGTTCATTATTGCATTATTTTCTGTAGCCAACATATGGAATCAGCCAGATGCCTCTCATTGTAAAAAGGGATAAAAAATTGTGTCTGTGTGTATGTATATGTATATATATCCAAAAATTATATATATATATGATTTTATTGATCCCTATTTACAAGTATTTATGTATGTATGAATATATGTAGGAATATAAGTACTTACATATATACATATATAATAGAATTCTATTCATTAGAAAAAATAATATTGCACCATTCTTAAGGAACATGAAAGACAGAAATAATCATATAAGTGGAATAAACTAAACGCAGAGAAACTTAGGTTGCATTATTTTCCTCATTTGTGGTAGACAGAAGGTGCCTATAAATGTAAAAGTCAACACATTGGATGGTATGCAAGGAGGTACAAATGAATTATCTGAAGTGTCAACGTCCACCAAGAGTGAAAATACTATAATTCTCCTTAAAGTCTAAGTCAAAGACCAACAATATAAATACCAGTAAATGTGAACTGCAAGTGAGGACAGTGGGGACAATGTGAGAGAGGTAGGAAATTGAAGGGGAAAAGGATAGAATACAGGCAAAAATCCATTGCATACTTCCATGAATTGAAATATACAAAGCAAGGGGTAATGTGAAATGGAGGTGAAGAAGTTGAAGAGGTAACACAATTCCTGGTGCATTGTACACATAAACTGCTTTGTTCCATGGGAAGTAATTCCATACATAACATAATATTGAGTTACGTAAGGACCAGGGTTGATTGGTAGGGGTGGATGAGAATGTTGAAAGGGGTGACATTGACCAAAATGCACTGTATCCATAAACTGTTTCGGGTGAATGGCAACTCCTTTGTACAAACAATTAAATATAAAAAAAATTCAAAAATTAATTATGATAATTGAATAGTGAGTTGAATCTCATTTAAATTAAATTAACCTGGAAGTTTGGAGAATAAAATTCAAACAATAAAACATTACAAATCTTCATTTTTAGAATTTTTGAAATTTAAATTAAAGTTCAAATGTTCATGCTATTCAACAAAAATGAGCACAGAAATTACCAGCTCCTCTGGGACACAGCAAAGGCAGTACTCAGAGGCAAGTTTATAGCTCTGAGCTCCTACATCAACAAATTGGAGAGATCGGAAACTAACAATTTAATGACACATCTAAACCTCCTTGAAAAAGAGCAGCAAGATAAACCCCAATCCAGTAGACGGAAAGAAATAATCAAAATTAAATCAGAATTAAATGAATTAGAATCCAAAAAAACTACAGAGAATCAACAAAAGAAAGAGTTGGTTCTTTGAAAAACTTACCAAAATTGACAGACGCTTAGCAAATCTTATCAGAAAAAGAAGAGAACACACCCAAATTAATAAACTCAGAGATGAGAATGGAAACATCACCACGGAAACAACCAAGATTCAGAACATTATAAGGGAATACTTCTCAAAACTTTATGCTAATAAGTTTGAGAACTTGACAGAAATGGACCTTTTCCTAGCAAATATTGACATGCCAAAACTAAACCAAGATGAGTTAAACTATCTTAGCAGGCCCATATTAAGCACTGGAATAGAAACAGCAATAAGAGACCTCCCAGCTAAGAAAAGTCCAGGACCAGATGGTTTACAGCGGAATTTTACAAGGCCTTCAAAGCAGAGTTCTCGCCAATACTCCTCCAACTCTTCAATGAAATTGAAAGAGAAAGCTCACTATGGAACACATTCTATGAAGCCATCATAACCCTCATCCCAAAACCAGGCAGGGACTCATCAAAGAAAGAGAACTGTAGAACACTTTCCTTGATGAATATTGATGCAAAACTTCTCAACAAAATTTTGGCCAATCGACTTCAACAATTCATCCAAAAAATTATACACCACGATCAAACAGGATTCATTTAAGGGATGCAAAGCTGGTTCAATATACACAAATCAATTAATATAATTCATCACGTCAACAGGAGCAAGAATAAGAACCACATGGTTATCTCAATAGATGCAGAAAAAGCATTCGACAAGATTCAACACCCCTTCATGATGAAGGTTTTGGAAAAATTAAGAATCCATGGAACATTCTTCAATACAATAAAGGCTGTATATGACAAACCTACAGCCAGCATTTTACTCAGTGGTGAAAAACTAAAGCCATTTCCCCTTAACTCAGGAACAAGACAAGGATGCCCACTCTCTCCACTTCTCTTCAATCTAGTATTAGAATGCCTAGCTACAGCAATAAGACAAGATGCAGACATAAAGGGGATCCAAATAGGGAAAGAAGAAATAAAACTCTCCCTCTTTGCAGATGACATTATCTTGTATTTAAAGAATCCCATAGAATCCACTCCCAAATTACTCAAGCTGATTCAAAATTTTGGCAAAGTAGCAGGTTATAAAATTAACCCCCCAAAATCAATGGTTTCTCTGTATGCCAACAATGAGAAAAGTGTGGCTGAAATTAGGAAAGCAACTCCATTTGTAATAGCCCCACAAAAAATAAAATACCTAGGAATTAACTAAAGACGTGAAGGACCTCTATGATGAAAACTTTAAAATCTTGAAAAAGGAAATCAACACAGAACTAAAAAAATGGCAAATCCTCCCATGCTCCTGGATTGGAAAGATTAACATCGTGAAAATGGCAATACTTCCCAAGGCTATCTACAAATTCAACGCGATACCTATCAAAATTCCAAACTCATTCTTGAAGGAAATAGAAGAGGCAATCCAAAAATTCATATGGAACAATAAAAGACCCCGAAAAGCAAAAACGCTCCTAAACGGAAAGAACACTGCTGGAGGAATATCAATACCAAATTTCAAAAGCTACTATAAAGCCATAGTAATCAAAACAGCTTGGTATTGGCATAAGAACAGACCTCAGGACCAATGGAATAGAATTGAAAACCCAGAAATGAACCTACAGACCTAGAGCCATCTAATCTTCGATAAGGGAGATAAAACAATAGAATGGGAGAAAGACAGCCTCTTCAGTACATGGTGCTGGCAAAATTGGTTAACTACATGTAGAAAACTAAAGCTAGATCCTTATATACAACCCTGCACCGGAATCAACTCCAAATGGATCAAAGACCTTGAACTCAAAGCAGACACTCTGAAAACATTACAGGATGGAATAGGAGAAACCCTAGGTCTCCTTGGCTCAGGCCGAAATTTTTTGAATAGAGACCCGGAAACAGAACAAATCAAAGAAAGTTTGGACAAATGGGACTGCATAAAGATGCAGAGCTTCTGCAGGGCAAATGACATAGCTAGCAAGATCAATAGAAAGCCCACCGATTGGGAGAAGATCTTTACTAGCCATACAACGGACAAGGGTCTCATATCTAAAATATACTTGGAACTCAAAAAATTAAACCCCCAACAACAAATCCTCAAAGAAACAACTGCCCAATAAATAAGTGGGCGAAAGAATTAAAAAGAAACTTATCTGAAGAAGAAAGAAGGATGGCAAATAGACACATGAAGAAATGTTCAACATCCCTAGCCATAAAAGAAATGCAAATCAAATCAACATTGAGATATGACCTCACCCCAGTTAGAACGGCAAAAATCAAGAACTCTAACAACAACAGATGCTGGAGGGGATGAGGAGAGACAGGAACCTTACTTCATTGTTGGTGGGAATGTAAACTTGTTCAACCACTTTGGAAAGCAGTATAGAGGTTCCTCAAAAGACATCACATAGAACTCCCCTATGACCCAGCAATCCCACTTTTGGGCATTTATCCAAATGTTTACAAACAAGACTACACTAAAGCTACCAGCACAACAATGTTTATTGCAGCATCATTTACCATAGCTAAAATATGGAACCAACCCAGATGCCCCTCAGTAGATGAATGGATCAAGAAAACATGGTATATATACACAATGGAATTCTATGCCTCCATCAGAAAGAATGACATTGCCCCATTTGTTAGGAAATGGAAAAACTTGGAAAAAATTATATTAAGTGAAGTAAGCCAGGCCCAAAGAAACATAGGTCCCATGGTTTCCCTTATTTGCAATATTTAGTATATGTATGAGTCAAGGGGAAAAGGTCAGATAATGTGATGTCAGGAAAATGTACCCTTAGATATGTATTTTAATGTTTTTTTTTCTTTCATGCATGTGTTTCTAACGCATTTATAAGATTATTTCTTTGTTGCTTTGTATGTCCCTCCCCCACAGTATAACCCCTGCTTTCACTATATTTGATGTCATTATATCTTGTGGAGGAGATGGGGAAAAACCAGTTGTTTAAGGATACAGATGGACCTGTTGCAACAATGAGAAGTACAAGTTTTCATGTTCAAAACGAGATTTACAACGTCGGTGCAGGGTGCGGGGGGGAGGGGGATGGAGAAGGATTGTTTTTGGGGGGTGGGGGGAGGCTGGGAAGGGATATTAAGGGTAAACAAAGGAGGAAGATGCAATGCTTGGTAAGAAATGTACGCATTATCTTGCCCATGCAATTGTAACCCTTCTGTACAGTATGTTCACAAATAAAACAAAATTAAATTAAAAAAAACTCTTTTTTGTCAACCATTGGGCTGTTATAAGAAAATACATCAAAATAAGTGGCTTAAAAACATCCGGATTATATTAGCCATATTCTAGTAGCTTGAACATTGGTTATAAAATGGTTATTCAAAGCAATTTTTGTCTCACGGGTGTCCACTTTCTGGTTCATTATAATCTATTTGCTGGACATTCACATGGAAGAGTAGTTATATTGGGCTTCTTTTGTCAGGATATTTCAGAGTCATCTCTGAAAGGGTGATTCTAATGTCACCAGTCAAGGGAATAGAATTTCAACATGTGTATTTGTAAGGAGACATCGTCCAATACACTTTGCAACTTTTGCTTTAACTCATAGTGTAGTGTATCATTTGGATATTATTTTATAGAAGATAATAACGTAAGGACAAATCTATATCATGTAAATGTTGTGAATGATTCTTCTTACAATGGGAGTAATTATAGTGATGGCAACGTGAAATATGATTGCTTAGTGACTCTTGAATCACATCATAGGCAACCATAGGTAAACATAGTGCAGCTTTTCTAAGGCCATTCTGATATATTTGAGCAATCTCCAATCAGTTAATTGCTTTCAGAAATACAGATCTCCTTTGATTTTTCTAAGTTCTGTTTTGATTTCCTTTTTCAAGTTTTTAAAGTTTTCATCATAGAGGTCCTTCACTTCTTTGGTTAAGTTAATTCCTAGGTATTTTATTTTTTGTGGGGCTATTACAAATGGAGTTGCTTTCCTAATTTCTAGGACTCCCACAGACAGTAAAATCAGAAGATACTAATTTTTCTGATAAAGTACATAATGGTTATAATTTATATAACATAAAAATTGTAATATTAATAGCACTATAAATGATGGTGTTCACATTATATAATATATTGACATCTTTGGGTCACATCCATTTTTAAAATATTTATAATTAAAAGTAGATTGCTTGTATATAGTTATTTGATGGTGTATAGAAAATGAGAAAAATATTTCTTGAATTGCCTCTTCTATTTCCTTGAGGAATGAAGTTGGAATATTGATAGGTATCGCACTGAATTTGTAGATAGCCTTGAGAAGTATTGCCATTTTCACGATGTTGATCTTTTCAATCCAGGAGCGTGGGAGTTTTTGCCACTTTCTAAGTTCTCTTTTGATTTCTTTTTTCAGGTTTTTAAAGTTTGATCATAGAAATCCTTCACTTCTTTGGTTAAGTTAATTCTTAATTATTTTATTTTTTGTGGGGCTATTACGAATGGAATTGCTTTCCTAAACTCAGCCACAGTTTTCTCATTGTTGGCATACAGAAAAGCCATTGATTTTTGAGGGTTAATTTTGTACACTGCTACTTTGCCAAAGTTTTGAATCAGCTTAATTAATTTGGGAGTGGAGTCCATGGGATTCTTTAAATACAAGATAATGTCATCTGCAAAGGGAGAGTTTTACCTCTTCATTCCCTATTTGGATCACCGTTATGTTTGATTTTTGTACATATGTACTACAGATGCAAACAAATTCACCTGGTTATTTCTGATCCTTAATTTGTTGATTTCGTGACAATTGCAACCTTGCATTTACTAAAGAACTAACATATAGGAAGTTTATATTGAGCTAGAGAGCAAATTTTATAAATTAAATTGTTTTTGTCCCTTCCTTCCTTCCTTCATTTTTCTTCATTCTTTCCTCCTTTCCTTCCCTTCTTATTTTCTTCCTCCCTCATTCCCTTGCCTACCTCTCTCTCTTCTTTCTTTTTTTCTTTCACTCATTCTTTCTTTCTTTTGTTCTCTCTTTCTTTCGTTCTCTTTCTCTCTTTCATTTTCTTTCTTTCTTTCGTTCATTCTCTCTTTCTTTCTTTCTTTCATTCATTCGTTCTTTCAATCTCTTTCTTCTCTCTCTCTCTTTCTTTCTTTCTTTCTGTTTTAGAAAAATACCAACTGTTGTACTCCAAGGTGTTATGAGTAATTATAAATGTTAACTAGATTAATATTAATTTTAATGACCTATGTTATATGTTAAAACTAATTGTACTAAAAACCACTTCACAAAAGTTTCAGGATATGTAACAAATATTACTTTTCATGGTATTGTTTATTTCTTAAAACTAAAATAAGAATTTGACATAATATTGTGTGTGTCTGTGTGTTGTTCCTGAGATTTGAACTCAAGGCTTAGTTTTTCTTAGTATATTTTCACTCAAGGATAGTGCCCTAACATTTGATCCATAATCCCACTTCTAGTTTCTGTATGTGTGTGTGTGTGTGTGTGTGTGTGTGTGTGTGTGTGTACGAGCGTGATTAATTGAGATGTGTCTCACAAACTTTCTTTACAAGGCTGGCTTTGAATCCCAGCTTTCTTAGTAGTGAGAATTACAAGCTTGAGACACTCATATTCAGCACAGATATAATATATCTGAGAATAAAATGAATTACTGATTATTTGAATTCTAGAGGTCAATTTAACAAATTAAAATTTACATATTTATTTAGTTATTTAATCTAAAAATACTGTGGAAAAATACTTCTCATTTTTATGAAAATATATACTCTTGAAGGTGTAAATGACAGAATCTTTGGCCAAATTGAAATCCTCTATTATTAAAAAGCGACAAAGTGATCATTAATTGAATATATCATATAAGCTAAAATCAATAGGCTATGTCAAGTTGAGTGAAGCAATTTGTCATTATCTTTAAATATTATCTACTCTAGTTACATGGTAATCTATTATTTTTACCCTAAACTTTTTTTTGACATAAAAATGTAGATTCATACTTTTTTTAGTATTTAGAAATCTTGGATACTGGTCATGTATTTTGAGGTTTGAATTTCAAGTCATTTCAGAGAAACACTGAATTTCATGTATGTCATGTCTACAGTGATTTTTAGAAATTGAATCAATCACAATATGAGATAACTAAAGCAATATATTCCATGACTTATCCAATTATTATTATTCTTATAAACTTGAATATAATTTATTTTTGTATGGCAGGAAATTAATATTAAACCTTCTCTTTATAGAATAATTAAGAAATAAATGATCATAGCAGTATTCATTTTTCCTTCAACTAGAAAGAATAAACCTCACTATAGATGACAAAAAACTTGAATGGAAATGCCATAAATTTATGAAATTTATGAAAAATTCAAGTCATTATGAATTAGATAAAACAGCCATTTTTGAAGGTCACAAAATGACATATCTTGAAGCTTCCTTATTTGTTAAATAAACTGTATTTGCATTCCAAATGTTTCATTCTTCTCTCAGCAATTTTATAACCAAACCACTTCCATGCCAAATAGCTCCTCTGATTAATTGAAGTAAATATTAGGAAAATAAGGTATCACAATTCTAGAGAAATATCTACCCACAACACTAGAAATTAAATCTGAAATCATAAAGGATAGCAATTAATAATTAGCTTTCACTATGTTCCCATAAAGAGGTGGTGAACCTTTTCAAGTGAGCACAGTTGTAGAGATTAGGTCACTGAGAACGTGTGATCAAAGAGGATGTTAAGATTAAAGTCCTTTCCTCCTCTTACTTCTTTTTCTTCTCTGTCTCCTCCTTTTCCTTCTCCCTCTCCTTATCCTCCTCCTGCTCTTTCTCTCTCTCCCATTCCTATTCCTCTTCTTCTATACTTCCTGGCTTCCATGAAGAGACATATTCCATCACATGTTCCTGGCATGGGTTACTGTGCCACCACTAACCCAAAGCAATGAGGATAAGAAACATAAACTGAAATGTATAAAATCAAAGCCAAATTAATATTTCATCTTTTTAAGTTGATTTTATGAAGTATTTTGTCATATTATTAGGAGACTGACACAGCATGCTCTCATTTATAATAAGGGATAGGATAAACTGGAAAAACTCTGACCAACATTGTGCTAATAAAATGATTGATTAAATTAATATTATAGTAGGACTAATATACTTTCAAATAGCAGATAAACTTCAACAAGAGGCAAAAAAAATCACCTCTGTGGTTTGCTATGAAAAGACAGCAGAATTCAATCTGTTCCTCAAGGAAATTTACCTAAAATTGGCAGTATTGTCAATTTAATAAATGATTTAAGAAGACTGAAGAACAAATTCCAACTGTGTGATATAAAATTTACTTTGTCCTCTGTAAACAACATTTTTATTCTAACTATGATCCACATAATGACTTGTATTTTATTCTAATCATATTTTTAGTTAACTTTAAGTAGTTGTATGCGAGTTGCTGTTTGACCATGTAGTTTATGAATAGTGTTTAGTGAGTTATTTTTCTTTTCTTTTTTCTCTCCTGAGGTTTGAACTCAGGGCCTCGGCGCTGTCATTTATTTCCTTTGGATGAACACTAGAACTCTAGCACATGAGGCACAGCAGCACTTTCAGATTTTTATGAGTTTTAATTGAGGATAAGAATCTCACAGATTTTCCTGCCTGGTCTTCAAACCGCTATCCTTAGCCTCGTGAGTATCTAGAGATTACAGGCATGAGCTACTAGCGCCTGTCTTAATAGAATGAATCTTCATTTTTTTGGCCAGTCCTGGAGCTTGAAATCAGTGCCTTGGCAATGTCCTTGAGCTTCGTTTGCTTATGCTAGCCCTGTATGACTTGTGTCACAATGCGAATTCTGGCTTTTTATTGTTTATGTAGTATTGAGGAATCAAACACAGGGCTTAAGAATACTGACTCAAGCTCAGTGCTGGTGGCTCACGGCTATAATCTTAGCTACTCAGGCAGCTGAGATCTGAGGATCATGTTCAAAGCCAGCTGGAGCAGGGAAAGTCCAAGAAATTCTTGTCTACAATAAACAACCAGAAAACCAGAAAAAGTGGTGCCATGACTCAATTAGAAGTGCTCTAGCTTTGAGCTGAAGAGCTGAGGGACAGTGCCCAAGCCCAGAGTTCAAGGCCCATGACCACCACCACCAACACCACCAACAACAAAGAGAATACTGACTCAAAAAGCAATAGCATTATGAAGTCTTAAAGATAGGCTCAAATCTAACATTTTAATATTATCGTACATACCAATGGAATTCTAATGTATTGAGCCAGGAGCCCTCAGAATGTTGACCAAATTTCTTAGTTTATTTACACAATGACTATAATTATGTATTTTCTCATCTATCTTTCTCTTATTTCACCACAGAATCTGTATTTATTCTTTATATTATACTTGAATACCAATGCTTTTGGAAGATATTTATTAATAGGTGTATATTAATTATATGAAGAAATCTTATTGAAATATTTTACACACACATATTGATCAAGGGCCTGATTAAACTGTTTCTGTCTTTCTCCATTCCCATTGCCCCTTATTTTTCAACTGTTTACTGTGAATTTTTGTGCTATCTTCACACATCATTAAAATATATTTCAGTGTTGTTCACCCACTGTCTTTGAAAATTATACAATGCTGAATATAAAAGCAAAAATCCAAATAAATGGAGACAGAATTTTTGTGGATTGGACGCAACAATTGAACAAAGATATTAGTTGTCTTCCAACCCCCTTTTTTCTGTCATTCATTGGGCTTGAAATCTGGGCCTGGGCACTGTCCCTCAGCTCTTCAGCTCAAAGTAAGTGCTCTACCCCTTGAGCAACTGTGCCACATCTGCTTTCTAGTGGTTAATTACAGATAAGAGTCTCACAATCATTCCTGTTTCAGCTGGCTTTGAACCACAATCCTCAGATCTCAGCCTCCTATGCATCTATGATTATAAGCGTAAGCCAAGAATTCCCAGCTTCACAATTTTATTTATGTTTATGACAATTTCTAAAAACACAAGACCAGCACACTTTGAATCATTGATAAAGGAAAATAAACTGGAATACATTTATCTGTCCAATATTAAAGCTGTTAGTGCAAAATTGTTATATTTATAGAGGAAAGTTTATACAGCTGAATGAGACTGTAGGGCACCAGATTAGAGCCACATGCATATTATCAAGGAATATTTAATAAGAGGGTAAAACCAAACACTTGTTGAATGACATTCTCTTTAATAAGTGATGATAGGTTAGACAATATTGGGGAGAATTAAAAAGTGAACATTGACTGAAACATAATTATTTATTCAAATATTAACTTCAAGCAAGATTTGAAGGTGGCATATAAAACAAAAAGGGATGTAAATTTAAAGCAAGGGAAGATGTCTTGACATTTTTGGAGACTGATGCATTCTTATATTTGGCATTAAAATTATAGGAAAGGAATCTTGATATGGTTCAACTCAATAAAAGTGTAAACTAATTTAGTCTTTTAAGGATCATATACAAGTAGTGAATAGAATTTGGGAAAAGGTGGCTCATGTATCTCATTCTACCTACTTGGAAAGCTGTGATTTGAATATTGCTGTTTGAAGGCAGCCCTCAAAATAAAGTCCCTAAAAATCTTATCTTTGATTATCAGCAAAAAAGACAGAAGTGAGGCATGACTCAAATGGTAAATTGTTTACAAAATGCAACAAATTTTCATGGACTCAAGGACTATACATACATATAAAAAAGTAATAGTAGTAATACTAATAGTGATGATCATGATGATGATGTTGATGATGATGATGATGATGATGATAATGATGATGACGGGTACCCATAGTTAAGGCTAAAATATTTGCAAATGCTATACCTGAAGAATGCCTCAAATCTAGACTCTATATAAAACTCTCAAAACCTATTGTTAAAAAAGTCACTTAGAAATCAGCAAAATACATCTTGTGAAAAATAAGCACAAGGAAAGCATCATCATTCATCAAATAAATGCACATTAAAATTAAAATGACATCATAAAACATGCATGATAATTACTTCATACAATACAGTAATGAACATACTAAATTCTATCAAGAAACAGAGAAACTGTTTGCTGGTAGGAACATCAAATGGGAAAGCCACTTCTGAAAACGTTTTGACAGGCTCCTAGAATTTGAAATATGCAAATACCCAATGTATAGCATAGGAATTGAGCTCTTCAGACTTTGGCTCATAGAAATAAAATGTAACATTCACCCAAAGGCCAAAACACAGAGGTTTTTAGCAGCATTACTTCCTCTAGTCAAAGAAATGGAAAACAATTCAGGCTTTCTTCAGGTGAATGGGAAACGAATGTTGCTACATTCTAATGACAGAACCAAAAGGTAACTCAAGTGAATACAATATAATATTAAGGCATACAACAACTGATAACAATCTACCATAGATTTGTAAGCAATCCTAAAAGATTATTTGTTGCATGATCTAGAAGTCGCAGAAAAAAACTGTTGGTTGACAGGATGAAACAGATTTGGGATAGGACAAAGAGAAGTAGTGGTTTTGATTATAAACGGGAAGAAAGCTAAAGAAAGATATCTGTCAATATGGTATATTCACATAGAGTTCATAAAATTATATTGGACTTATTATGTGCACAAAATAATTAAAATAACTGAAGTATGTATAAGGTACTAGAGAAATATTAATGTCCTACTTATGCTGCAATATTTAAAGAAACTCTAAAAAGTATTCAAGGAATTTCTCTGTGTTCTTCTTATAACATCACAAAGATCCATAATATCCTCAATAGAATTTAATGTTATCTAGAAAACAGAAGTCAATATTGAATGTTTACATTGAAAAATAGTCTGAATCCAAGATTGAGATCAAATATAACCAGCTAATTAGAAGACAGAGATTTAGAATACTGATGTCCAGGGCCAGTTCTGACAAAAAAAATAAGAACTACAAAAACAAAGAAAGCTAGATATAGTGTAATTTCTCTGTTATGTAAAGTTTGTGGAAGCCATAGGTAAGATATTATTGCTCAAGGGAGGCTTGGCCAAAAAATAAGACCTCATCTGAAAAATAACCTAAGCCGTCCGAGCCTTAGCAACTTCAAGCACCAATAATGCCAAAGGAAACAAGCAAAGAAGAAAACAGAAAAGGAAAGGAAAGGATAGAAAAAGAAAACTTTCCTCTTTATTCTTGTAGTTTCATGTATTTCAGATATTTTGTTTACTCTTTTAGGAATCAGGCCTCTCTAATATGAAAGCACTTATGTCAAGTAATTATTTTATCATTAATATTTATTAACTTATTATTAGGCCTTCTTGGAGATTGAGCCCATGGCTTTATATATATATATATATATATATATATATATATATATATATATATATATATGTGTGTGTGTGTGTGTATTAGTCTAGTCCTACAACTGAGCTGTACTCCAGCTGTCTTGTATAGTTTTGGAAATTGTTTATGAATTCCTCAATAGATAGCTACTATATTTTCATCTTATCTTTTCTCTCCCACTTTTTCCTCTATGTATTTTAGTGTCTGTGTTGAAAACTACTCAATTTTATCTTCTAAACTAAGAAGTTTGCTTTTGAGGTTACAGGGAAGTGGTTATTTTTATGACATCGAATAAAATTATACACAAATATATGTATTTCACATGTATGATTGATTATTAGAGTTCATTACAATAAGCAACATTTTATATTGTCATATGCACATAGCTATTGAGCCATTGTGATCCTCTCCTAGAACAACTTCCCTTGATCTTGCCATGTGAATGCTTAGAGTGCTGTTAATCATTTCCATGGGTAATTA
Organism: Dipodomys merriami; assembly: GCF_024711535.1. NCBI lineage: Eukaryota > Metazoa > Chordata > Mammalia > Rodentia > Heteromyidae > Dipodomys > Dipodomys merriami. The sequence continues at coordinate 515,032 of NW_027204860.1, forward strand.
TTTGTCTTTTACTATCTCTCAGACTAAGTTGTAGATTTATGTACATATTCTAGGTATTACACATGAGGAAAGCAATGCAGCATATATTTAATTGGATCTGGCTTATGTCACTTAATTGTCGCTACCGCCTCGACCAGCAAGGAAGACGCGACACCGGACTCTTCTCTCTGCAGTTTATTCAGGACCTTTTTTTAATCTTCTGAGCCCAACCCCGGGGAGAATTCCCCACAGCCTTAAGTACCCGCTGGGTAGCCAACCCTGATACGCCACGTGGGAACCACCAATAGGTTCAGGTGCGCGGAAGCAAGCCAGATTCTTTGCCTTAGCCATATCAGGAGTTGTTTACACAGAGAGCACTCGCCATCGGGAAGGCGGAGGGCGGAAGCTGGCACCATCTTCCAGGTGCGGCCTCTCGCAGCTCTCTACACTTAATATCATTATTTTTCCAGTCTTTCTATTTCCTCAGTAATGGGGTGATATTCTTTTTAATGGAAGCACAGAATTCCATCAATACAACAGAATTGAAGACCCAGAAATGAATCCACACCTATAGGCACATAATCATTAATAAGGAAGCCAGAAATACAGGATGAAAGAAAGACAGCCTCTTCAAAAAATTGTGCTGGTAGAATTGGCTATACACACAAAACTGAAGTTAGAGCCTTATATATATTCCCCTGCACAGAATCGATTCCAAATGGATCAAAGAGCTCAGTGTAAGACCAGATACCTTGAAAATGTTACAGAAAGTCTTAGGGGAAACACGAGGGCTCCTTGGCAGAGGTCAAAACTTCCAAAAATAACGATGCACAACCAATCAAAGTAAGTCTTGTTAAATGGGATTACATCAAACCAAATCAATCAATTGTCAGACTCAAAGGGCATTGAGAAAAAAGAGAAAAAAAATAGATTAATTAGGGAGCAAACCTACAGATGAGAGCCTCAGCCAATGTTAAACCCTTACTCCCTTTTCTAACTAGTTTATATATAGTGGGCTTTCTGATGGGGATTACAAAGGAAACAACTAATGCTAATAAAAAAGATAGCATGTGAAATGAGTTGTAGCAGGAGAAAAGCAGGGATTAAGGCAGGGGGGTGTAGTTCAAAGCCTTAGCTTGGTGCCAGCTAAGTAAGGTGTAGCTGCACAAGGGAAGGGGGGTAAAGCAGGAGTGCTTATATACAAAAGCTCTTGTCTGAAGCCTCAAAATAAGAACCCCTGTCTATGTGAACCAAACAATCTCTAACATGAGGTTTTTATTTAAATTAACAAACATGGTTTTAGATTTTTACAGAGTGGGATTGTATAGTTACAGGCACTATCTGCTATGACAGGTAATCCAGTGTACTCTTTCACCTGTTAACCAGTAGTCAAGTTTCAATGCAAAAGATTACAATGAGATTGTACAAATGAGACTGGGATTTTTTTCCTCTCATGAATCAAAACTCTGTCAAATTATTTCTGTCTTCCATATAATTACATAACATTTCTCATGATTTTTTTTTACTATTTTTTCTTCATTATTGATTTTCATATTACTTTTTATTTTTGTCTTGTGTGAATATGCTATTGTTAGGGCTTGAACTTAATATTTAATGGTCTCCCTTGTTTTTTTTTGCTCATACATGATGACTCTCTATTCCTTGAGCCACATCCTCACCCTGTCATTGATAGATAATTGGAAGTTTTAGCATTTTTGTCTGTTTAGACTGACATTGAACCAAAATCTTCAGGTCTTAGCCTCCTGAGTTACTAAGATTCTACACATGAACCACTAACACCAAGCTTTGCTTTATTATTATTTTAATTATGTGGTAGAAGAAAGTGGAAGTATATCTGTTGTAAGTGTGCAATTTTCAATTACAAATTTGAATCAACTTGATATAAGGTAACTTATCAATTTTAACTGTTAAATCAATGAATATTGCACATTACCATAGAAATATAATTGAAAAGAAGGGGCATAATTGTTTTCCTAAAACAAGTAATGGAACCATGAATTTCTTTTAATTTACAATTCATGTTTTATAAAACTTTATTTAGCAGACTTCCATGAAAAGTAAGTATACCACAAGAAGCAAAGTGATTATAATTAAGAATAGATATTTTATCAAAGCCAAAAGATAAGGTTTTGCACAGTCTCAGTGAAAGGAAATATTACATACAGAGGTTAATGGATATGATATAGCTTGATCATTACACAACATATAAATGAATGGTATTACCACTCTAAACTTCATAAATGTGTTAAAATAATTATGTAGCAAGGTTCCAGTGATTAATGCCTATGATCCTAGCTACTAAGGAGTTTGAGACCTGAGAATCATGGTTCAAAGCCAGACTAGGCAGGAAAGTATATGAGACTCTTATCTCCAATGAGCCACCTGAAAACTGGCAGTGGCTCAAGGGGTAGAACACTAGTTTTGAGTTGAAGAGCTAAGGGAGAGCATCCAGGACCAGATGTCAAGCCCCATGTCTGACAAAAACTAAAAATAAACACTGAAAAATAAACAAATATTTTGGCATAAATGTTAAAACATATATTCTAAAAAAAATTTAATCCTCACTAGATATACTAGCTTATATAAATGTAGAGAAGTGAAGCTGGGAAGGTGGCTTAGTGGTAGTGCAGTTGCCTTGCATGCATGATGCCTTGAGTTTGATTCCCCAGCACTACATAAGCAAAAAGAAAAAAAGTCAGAAGTGGCACTGTGGCTCAAGTGGTAGAGCACTAGCCTTGAGTTGAAGAGCTGAGGGACAGCGCCTAGGCCCAAAGTTCAGACCCCACAACTGGACCCAAAAAATAAATAAATAAATAAATATAGAGAAGTGTTTTCTGGTTTTAGTTGTCATTGAACTAGTTGTGTAAATCACACATATATGTCATAAGTATAATTAACTGATAAGTGATAGGCAGTGCTGTTTTAGGAATCTCCCTTGACCTTCTAACATTATCTCTTCTATACTAAACTTGATATGCCCTCCAATCTTGTCAGAGATTTTATTGACAGTAAAGTTACTTATCTCATTGGAGCAGAAAAGTATAAGCCATAATCATTGTTTGAAACAACTGTCACATTTTACATACATTTTACTTACTTTAAGGCCCATTTCACTTAGTTTAAGAACCCTTGGCTTTCTAACATTAACCCTTCTACCCTAAACTTGATATACCCTCCAACCTTGTCAGAGGTTTCATTGACAGTAAAGTTGTTCGTCTCATTAGAGCATAAAAGTATAAGCCGTAATCATTGTTTGGATCAACTGTCACATTTTACATGCATTTCACTTAGTTTAAGAACCATGACAGTAATATCAACATGTCTCCTGAGCTTTTCAATCTCTTAAGAGATGAAAACTTTTAATTAAACATGTATTTTTTTCTGCCTAACGTCCTATTCCTTAGGAAGATCTTTTTGTGTAACCATGTGTTCCTGATTAGAAGAAGAAACAAAAGCAAAAATGAAAATAGGCAAGAAAAATACTTGAAAATATTTAAAAAAGCAATCACAGGCACTCCTGTTTTCACACATTTCAATAAAAATGTACATTAAAGTCCATTTAAACAGCAATAATTAAACTTCAATTAGCAGTGAAGAAGGGAACAGAAAACTTTGTTTAAAGACAGCTTGACTTTGAACAATTCAACATAAGCATAATGGATTTACCTTGTTCATCTATGTAGTTGCCAAAATAATAGAGAACAACACCCAAAGGCAGGAAAAGACCTAACACAAAGCAGTAAACTTTTGTCTATAAAATAAGTGTGAAAGTCTGACTCTTTCAAAGTCAGGCTTGCAAAGAAGAAAAGTGTATTTGCTTTAGTGTGAACAATAAAAAATATGAAAATTCTTTATTAATATTGTACATAATTTTACTAGGACTTCTCGTGTTGGAAAAGAGTAAAGATATAAAAAGTTCAAGACTGTTTGACTATTCCCCAAGATCATTCTTATTTATCAGCTATAGCAACAGAAGTAGCTTTGTTTACTCTTAGTATCCTGCTTGTTTACATTTAGAAGCATTATTTGTTGCTGGGTTATAAGCTACAAACCCTTCAGTATTAATAAAGAGTCACTTCCTAAAACAGGAAAGTTGCTTTGTAGACAAACATAAAATATAATAGACAGCATAGTGGAAACTATTTTCTAGCTATATCACAATTTTTAGGTATAGATTTTGTTTCCCATTGTTCCATTTTTATTATGTTGTTTTTTACCTTGTAGTGACCCTAAAATATACTATACCATCCTGGGATTGCTGTATCTTTACTGGATAGAAATTGAGTTTCTGTTTCTGTTTTACCTTATTTTTTATTACGTTAGAAACTGTAAAACAAAATGACATAAACTATCTTTATAATATTAGGAGACAGATTTCATTTCCATATTCTTACCCTAGTCTTCTACATAACTTTGGTACTTAGTGATCCCCAAATATAAAATTGAAGTTAGGGAACTTCTTATTTTGATATTATTTAAAATTTCAAGACTTCATTAATGCAAGATCATTAGTAGTATGGGTACGGCATATTAAATAGGTAGGTTTCATTAGGTAACCCATGAAGAGAACACCGCACGCTATTCAGGCAGGAAAAGAAGTTTATTTATGGAACTGCTGCCCCTGCCTTACTTGGTGGAGAAGCATGGCTGAAAAAGGAAAGTGGGGGGAACCACCTCTGGGCCAGGACTTATCTAGGCCAAGGACAGGAACAGGTGTGGCAAGTAAGGAAAAATTGTGGCTACACTGATATGGATGTAACCTCAGGGTCTGGGACCCTCCTAAGGTCAGATGGGAGGCATGTGACTAGAGGTGGCCCAGGATATGACCTAGCAAGAGGGGACGGTGACTGCTTCCAGGTCTGCCAGTTACCTAGGTAACAGATACTGGGTGGAAAATTAGCCAAGAGGGAGGGAGGTGTCCCTGTGCATACCTTACAGTATGAACATCATACATGTGTTCAAAGTCGGTGGCAACTTTATTTTATTCTCAGAAATTAGGACATGTGGTATCCCTGTAGTTTCATCAGGAAAAGTTGTGGTTGACTTAGATTACTAAACAAATTTCTACAAGTTAAGTAGCTTGTAATTCGTTTTTATCATTTTACAGTTCTATAGGACAGAAATATAAAAGAAGTCTTACTAGATTAAAATCGAGCCACCAACAGAGCTGAAATACTTTTCAGATGATTCTAGTGGAAAAGGCATTTGCTTCCTGTCCCGCTTTCCAGAACCTTCAGAAATTGGGTTGTTATCTTTCCCTTTATCTTCTAATGTAGCATCTTTACATCTTTCCGATGGTTCTTACTTAATCATGTCCCTTTCTAACTGCAGCTAGGACTTTAAGTACCCATCTGACTATAGTTCCCTCAGCTGATACTTATTCAAATATGCGTTCCGTGGGTAATGAGAGGTGCTTATTTTACAAACATATACATCTACATGTATATATAATGCAAATCTACATTTGAGGGATTAGATATTTGGGAATGATAGATATTTTGGGAAGATATTTGGCTGCCTATCACAATGATTTTGTAATATTCTTTCTATCACAAGCTGTTATCCTTTCATTAAATTTGAACAACATAGTTCTTCAATGAAGTATATCTAAAAAATTTTGGTCCTTGAAAGCAATAAATTCTGATTAAAACATTGTCATGTACTAGAAACCCTAAATCCCAGAGAGAAGCTTCTGAAGCAGCTCTGGCACTATCACTTCTTATATATTCTGCTTAAAATCTTCTCCTTTCAAAAGCATTTGAGTACTATTCTTTTGGAATTATGGTTAATATTTATTTGACTGCTATTTTTAAAGAATTAAACATCAATACTGGTTCTCTTTTTCTAACATTTTGCATCTAATCTATTTCTGAAAGAAACACAGCTATTTGAATTATATGAACTGCTTTTTAAAAATTATTATTGTGGAAATACCATGCAAAGGGGTTACAATTACATGGGCAAGATAGTAAGTATATTTCTTATCAAGCATTGCAGCTTCTTCCTTTGTTTCCCAATACCATCCCTTCCCCTCTCTACCCCCACCCCCACACACCTCTCTCACCACTCCTCAACCCCCCCACCTCCCATCCCGCCAAAGTTGTAAAGTTCATTTTTCGACATAACGTCTTGTACATCTCATTGCTGTAATGGGTCCACCTGTAACCATATTTAAAGAGTTTGTTTTTTCCATTCCCCTCCACAAATTATATCAACATCAAATAGCGTGAAAACAGGGGTTATACCATAGGGGGGGTACATACAAGGCAACAAAGAAATCATCTTATAAATATGTTGGAAACAATCGCAAGAAAGAAAAAAAAACATTTGCATCCTTATCTTGGGGTTCATTTCACTTTACATAAACTTGTCTGACAGTTTCTGTTTGTCTCAGACATATACTAGTTTTTACAAATAAGGGAAACCATGGGACCTATATGTTTTTGGGCCTGGCTTACTTCACTTAATATACTATTTTCCAAGTCTTTCCATTTCCTAACAAATGGGGCAATGGCATTCTTTCTAATGGAGGCATAGAATTCCATTGTGTGTGTGTGTGTGTGTGTGTGTGTGTGTGTGTGTGTGTGTGTGTGCGTATCACATTTTCATGATCCATTTATCTACTGAGGGGCATCTGGGTTGATTCCATATATTAGTTATACTAAATAATGCTACAATAAACATAGCTGGTAGCTTTAAAATGGTCTTGTTTTTGATCATTTGGGTAAATGACCAAAAGTGGGATTACTGGGTCATAGGGGAGCTTTATGTGGAGTCTTTTGAGGAACCGCCATACTACTTTCCAAAGTGGTTGAACAAGTTTACACTCCCACCAAAAATAAAGTGAGGTTCCCAAATACGAAAAATGATCCTTAACAGAAATAATAGTGCTGGAGGAATATCAATACCAAATTTCAACTCTACTACAAAGCCATAGTATTCACAACAGCTTGGTGCTGGCACAAGGACAGACCTCAAGACAAATGGAATAGAATTGAAAACCCCGAAATGAACCTAAAGACCAATAGCTGTCTAATCTTTGATAATGGAGCTAACAAAATAGAATGGAAGAACAACAACTCTTCAGTAAATGGCGATGGAAAAAATGGATAATCACATGTAGAAAGCTAAAGCTAGACTTATATATCACCCTGCACCAGATGGATCAAGGACCTCGGAGTCAAAACAGACACTCTGAAAGCATTACAGGATGGAATAAGGGGAACCCTTGGCACAGGCCGAAATTTTCTTAATAGGGACCAAGAAAGGTTGGACAAATGGGATTGAATGAAATTCCAGAGCTTCTGCATGTCAAAGAATGCAGCTAGCAAGATCATTGGAAAACCCACGGATTGGGAGAAGATCTTCACTTGCCATACAGTGGACAAGGGTCTCACATCTAAAATATACCTGGAACTCAAAAATTAAATCTCCCAAAAACAAATCCTCAAAGTAACTATTGTCCAATAAATAAGGGCTAAATACTGAAAGAGAAACTTCTCTGAAGAGGAAAGAAGGATGGCCAATAGACACATGAAGAAATGCTCAACTTCCTTAGCCATAAAAGAAATTCAAATCAAAACAATATTGAGATACCACCTCACCCCAGTGAGAATGGCTATAATGAAGAACTCTAATAACAACAGATGCTGGAGGGGATGTGGACAGAATGAACCGCTTTTTGAAGTTGAATCAGTGTCGAGAGGAAAAGAAGAAAAAAGCTGTCACATTAAAAATGTACTTACAAGCTATTTATCTTAAAATCATCTATTTTTCATTTTGTTTAGATTTTGATAAAATTTAGCCTCTCAACTCATACAATGTCAATGTTAAGTGACTATTTTAAATTAATTTAAAACATTTTAAAAAATTGCTATTTCTTTGAAAAAATATTTTTTAAATTATCCAAGGCAAAATGCTTATTAGATATTTAAAGTCATGTTCAGACACTATGGTGGAAGCCAGACAGGGGTAAACATCATGTTTTTATTCTTCCTCAAGCAACTCTGATTGATTTCACCTATTTCTGAAAAAAATGAAATTCTTGCTTTGAAGCCTTTTGTTTGATATCCACAATGTGCCATTCTTCCTTTATTAATAGTAGAATTGGGAGAAAAGATGAGAATTCACACTAGAAAAAGAAGAAGACGAATAGAGAAAAATCTAGATATTTTGTTCTTCCTCATCTCAATCACAAGGTCTGGATAATGATTGTGGTTATTAGTTACAGTGCTCTAGATTGATTAAACCCATCTATAGAGCAAGATAATCACACAAGTGATCACATGGAGAATGCTCATTTATAAAAAAATGTAATAGCATCAAACAGGAAAAGTTATCTCTTTAATACTTGTTTATTATTTGTTAAATTCTGGTATGCTTTAATCAACTATCATAAAGGTATACTAGGATGATAGGAAACTAATATCTTAGTATCATATTATAGTATTAGCTTAGTTCTTACTGTGTTATATGTATGTGGCTGTATTTGAGTTTTGCCTCAATTTCGCCTGCTATATTCTCCAGTATATAAGTTGAAGGAAGACTCCCTCTGGAGACATGATATTTTTTTAGCTATGGGAAAACAAGTCAGCTGTTAGACACAGAAAATCAGATAGAAATCTTCCCCTAGAAATAGTCTTTCACCACTTCTGGTTCATATTTGTAAGCTAAAGTAAGTCACATGATCCACCTTGACATTGCAGAGTAGAGGTAAATCTCACCTACAGAGAGCTGATCCAGAACATAGAGTAATATGCCAAGATATGCATCACTTGAGATAAAGATGAAAAAATAGAACTATAATACAATCAATCATACTTGCCATTACACGTCTCTGCAGGAAAGAAGCTATTATGTACCTTGATTATGAAACCATTGAGATCTTCAAATCATGTCTTTTATTCTTGGATGTTACAGGAATTAGAGAAAATTTTCATACTCAGCATAAAATCTCAAAGAAAGCAGCAGTAATCATTTCAATACTAAATTTTGTTCTGCTAGGAATAGAAACCATTTTATAGACAATACTTTATTCTTTCTTACCTAGTATCTTTTTTCCTAGAAATGGCTTTTGTTAATATATGTGATTATCTGCCTGGGAGTTAGCTCAGTGGTAAAGTGCTTGCCTAAAGTGCTTGCCTAAACAACCTGGGTTTGATCTCCAGTACCAAAAAAGAAAGGAAAAAAAATACAGTTAAAAAAACCCCATACAAATATATGTGACTATCCACCAGAATAAATGTCTCCATTTATCTGCATCTGATGTAGATAGTATACTCAATTAGATATAAATAGGATCCATCAGTAGCACTTTTTTAAAATGAAAAAAAATATGGACAAGGAGCCAATATAAATTTTTTTTCACCATCACCTTCTGCATCCTCCTTCTTTCATTCTAGGAAACAGACCTAATAAATAAAACGGCTTAGATATTTGCCTCTGGACCTTGAATGTGGAAGGAGAATGTTATGGATGTTGGAGAGGACTGGAAATATCACATGCAACAGCCCTAACACTGTACTTCCTTAGTGATGTGCTAGGAATGTCAATCTCACTGGACTTAGTATTGTTTTCCACTTCTTTCTATCACCTGGCCAAAATTATAATACATAGTAATGGAAAGAAAAAGTAATGCCATCTTAAGAAACTCATTTAAGGTTCTGGGAGTGTGGCTTCCTGGTACAGGTATTGCCTCACATGCATGATATCCTGGTTTCAATTCCTCAGTACCAAATAAACAGAAAAAGAAACACCTGAAGTAGTGCTGTGGCTCAAGTGGTAGAGTGCTATCCTTGAGCAAAAAAAAAAAAAAAAAAGTTCAGGAACAGTTCCCTGGCCCCGAGTTCAAGCCCCAGGACTGGCAAAAAAGTCATTTAGTTATTAAATGCAAAATAAAGAACTCATATTTGGAATACACAATTACTTCTTCCATACGGATTCCTGGCAATACTTCTTAATTCATGTACTTTACCTATATTAGAATACTGTGTTGAAAAAAATTGTTAATAGGTCATGACAATTAATGCCAGGAATGTGCTTAGATATCTGGTTAAGATTAATCCAGTAAATTCAAAGATGCCAGGCTTTTGAGTGTTCACTGCTAATCACAATGAGAAGGGTAGTAAAAGTGAAATTTGGAAAACTTTTTGGTCAATCATGGCACCAAAAATGTAGAGGCTAATTAATGGTTTTGACAGAAGACAAGAAATAACTCCAGATGGAAGAAAAAAAAGATACTAATAACTAAGGTGTAACAGAAATAGTTCTAGGGAACCATTTTTTGTATTGAAGAATTAAGTATCAACTAGGCTTATTCCTCATTGCCTTTACTATTCTAAATCTCTTAGGCTAGCTCTTATTTAATTGTGAAAATACTGTACAGAGGGGTATAATTACATGGGCAAGATAATGAGTACATTTCTTTAAAGCATTGTAGCCTCCTCCTTTGTTTCCCCTTCCCATCACTTCCCATCCTCCCTCCGACCCGCACCCAATCCACCCCACTTCCCCCCGCCCCCCCCCCGCACCAAAGTTGTAAAGTTTGTTTTTGACATAACGACTTGTACATCTCATTATTGCAATGGGTCCAACTGTATCCCTATTTAAACGATATGTATTTCCCCTTCCCCTCCACAAATTATACCGACATCAAATACAGTGAAAGCACAGCTTATACTGTGCAGGAGGGACATACAAAGCAACAAAGAAATAATCTTATAAATGTGTTAGAAATAATCACATGAAAGAAAAAAAAAACATTTGAAAACATATCTTAGGGTTCATTTCCCTAACATCAACTTATCTGACCTTTTCTGCTTCATTCAGACATATACTAGATATTGCTAGGTCTTAATCGCTGTGTGATAAATTGTATCTCCCTCTATGCTGTTCTTTCATACCCGATCTCCTTGGCATTCTAAACATCTCAGTCTTTCTCTATTTCTCAATGAAAAAATTCTGATACTAAGTCCACATACCCAGAGAAGACAGGATGCTAAAGTAAGAGTCCCATAGCTCATGAGTTATTAATGTAACAACATGGAAAAGGATGACATAACTATTGCTACCTCAATTTTTCTGAAATCCTACAATGTCACCATTTGATTCAAATTTCCATTCTTTGTCTAAATATTGTCAATAAGTGCACATAAGTGCAAATATGAGCTATGTGCTAGTGACTAACACCTGTAATCCTAGCTAAGCAGGCGTTTGAGACCAGAGGATTGCAGTTCAAATCCAGCCTGGTCAGGAAATTCCATGAGAACTTGATCTTCCAATAATCACCAGAAACCCGGAAGTGCTGCTGTACATAAAGTGGTAGAGTGTTCACCTGGAGCTGAAGAGCTGAGAGACAGTGCCCAGCATCAGAGTTCAACACCCATCGTCAACAAAAAAAATGCAAATATGACTTTAATTTTCCCGAAAGAAACTACGACATCAATAGTTATTTTCCCAAGCTGAAAAACATAATTCCAAAATGATTCAGTGCACCTACTTTCTCTGATTATTTAAGTTATGGCTTCTTTGTTGGACAAATTCTGTTCTTTGAAAAAATTGTCAAATATTAGCTTCATATTAAACTTCATCTAGTATTTCTGGGTTCAAAACAGAAATCTTGATACAGTTGATGTCACTTGGCTTTCTTACTATCTCAATTTAAATCCAACCCAGGCAGGAGAGTCTGGCAAATTCTTATCTGTATTTAAACACGACAAAAAACAGAAGTGGAGTTTTGGCTCAAGCAGTAGAGTACTAGTTTTTGGGGCAGTTGGACAGGGAAGACGGTATTGTTCAGGGACATGGCCTAGCCTCTGAGTTCAAGCCCCAGAACCCATAAACTAAACAAACAAATAAGCAAGCAAAAAAAACCCCGCACATATTTCTTTGGGACCATCCTTAAAGCATTGGTTTGAAAACAGGCTCCTTTTGCTGATCATACTCACTGGTTCCTGATTTTTCAAATACTTATTGCTATGGAAAACTCAGGACCAGACCAAAGGAATTGATAACTGACACCTGCAGCAAGAAAATCATCTCAGGAGTGAAGTATCCATGCATAAGACACTTTAAAACCTCCATGTCTTTGTTTATTTTCAGTAGAACACTTTTAAAACAACATTATTTCCTTTTGTTCTTTGCTGGCCTACAAATGACACATTATTTCCTTTTGTAATACTCTCAATTAGAAGTTTACAGACAAGTTTTATATCAGTAAATAGCACACTCGAAAAAGTCAGGGACAGAGTTTCCTTCAAGCCTTGGATTCTTTTCTTGTACAAATTAATTTGAGCTTTGTAATTTCTCTATGTTCAATTCCTCTCTTGGGATCAGTTTCCATTTGCAATAAAAGTTCCTTCCAGTTACTTCCAGTATCAATCTATGGTGCTGCCCTTGGTAAAATGAATGTTTTCTGGCTTCATTCAAATAGCACAGAGACATCTTTGGTCATGAGGTAACATGTGTTTCAGAGACAACTAAGTAAAGAGAAAATATGGAATTTAAATGGCTTATAAAAACATTATGCATGTACATATAGCCATATAAGATGATGTTAAGTGAAATGAACCTGAAGATAGGGTCTCAATTTTTCTTCCTTGTTACTAGTTTTAATGTATCTAAAATGTACTATATGATTTTTTATTTCTCTTCTATGTGGTATAAACCCTGTTTTCCCTGTATTTGATGTCAGTGCCCTGCATCTTGTATATACATTTTTCTACTGTGGGGAGGGGAAAGAAAATAACAAAATGCTGAAACAAGGCTACAGGATGACCCATTGTAACAGTTAAATGAACAAGATACTATGTAGAAAATGAACTTTACAGCTTATGGAGGGTAACAAGGAGTTGGGAAGATGAGGAGGGTATGGATGGCAGGTGAAAAACAAAAGAGGAGGTAACAATGCTCGATAGGAAATGTATTCACTACCTTACTTATGTAAATCTAACCCATTTGTACACTATTTTTAAAATAAAGAAAACATGAAAAAACATTATCCAGGAGTACATTAAGTTCAAATTTGATAAGTGCTCTGTAATTTAACGCCAATATTAACTGGGAAGAAGGTTCTCAGAAATGGGGTATTTTGTATGTATTTTTGTGAGTGTGTGTTGTGCATTATTTCCCATAAGTTAACAGTAGACTAAACAATAGGAGTAATAGGAGTAATAGGGGGAAAAAAAGTTCTGTGTTTAAGTATAATGGTTTAATATACTGTAGAAGACTCTGAAAACAAGACAAATTTGAAACAATAAAGTAAAGAACAGTATGTAGATCTATGGGAGTAATATAGAGAAACATTATTACTAACTGGACCATGAAGGATGACTCCACTCTTTTTCATCTTCTAGCACTAAATCATGGTTGCTAATCACAAAAATTTGTAAAACATAGAATGGAATAATAATTCTGGTTTCAAAACAAGTCAAATATAAGAGCATGGATATAATTGGAACGAAGGCCACATTGAGAGACCAGGGATTATAATATTTGACTTGCTTGAAACCAGAATTATTATTCCATTCTATGTTTTACAAATTTTTGTGATTAGCAACCATGGTTTAATGTCACTCTGCTCTTTAGTTCAAGGCTAGCGATCTACCATTTGAGTCACAATGCCACTTGCAGGTTTCTGGTGCATAATGGAGATATGTGCCTCAGAAACTGTCCTACTTCTGCTGGATTTGAACTGCAATCCTCAGATCACAGCCTCGTGAGCAGCTAGGATTATAGGCATGAGCCACCAGCATCCAGCTTAAGGTCACATTTCTAACAGGGGACACTCAGGATGTGTAATCTATATGTTCATCCATCTTTTTTATTAAATTGTTTAAATTTTATATATTTATTGTGAAAAAACTGTACAGAGGAGTTACAATTACATGGGCAAGATAATGAGTACATTTCATACCAAGCATTGTAGCCTCCTCCTTTGTTTCCCCTTCCCATCACTTCCCATCCTCCCCCCAACAACCCTCAGGCAATTCTACCTGCCACTACCACCAAAGTTGTAAAGTTCATTTTCGATATAACAACTTGTACTTCTCATTGCTGCAATGGGTCCATCTGTATCCCTATTTTAAGGACTTGTTTTTCCCCTTCCCCTCCACAATTTATACCAACATCAAATACAGTGAAAGCACAGATTATACTGTGGGGGAGGAACATACAACAAAGAAATAATCTTATAAATGCATTAGATAAAATCGCATGAAAGAAAACAAAAACCATTTGACTACATATCTTAGGGTTCATCTCCCTAACATCACCTTATCTGACCTTTTCTGCTTGACTCAGACATATACGAGATGTTGCAACTAAGGGAGACCATGGGACCTATGTTCCTTTGGGCTTGGCTTAATTCACTTAATATGATTTTTTCCAAGTCTTTCGATTTCCAAAAAAAATGGGGCAAGTCATTCTTTCTGATGGAGGCATAGAATTCCATTGTGTAAATATACCACATTTTCTTGATCCATTCATCTACTGAGGGGCATCTGTGTTGGTTCCATATCTTAGCTGTGGTAAATAATTCTGCAATAAACATAGTTTTGCTGTTACCTTTAGTATGGTCTTGTTTGTGATCATTTGGGTAAATACCCAAAAGTGGGATTGTTGGGTCATAGGGGAGCTCTATGTGGAGTTTTTTGAGGAACCTCCATACTGATTTCTAAAGTGGTTGAACAAGTTTAGACTCCCACCAACAATGCAGTAAGTATCCTTTCTGTCCACATCCCCTCCAGCATGTTTTGTTATTAGAGATCTTGATTTTTGCCCTTCTAATTGGGGTGAGGTGTTTTCTTAATGTTGTTTTGATTTGCATTTCTTTTATGGCTAGAGAGGTTGAGCATTTCTTCATGTGTCTATTGGCCATCCTTCTTTCCTCTTCGGAGAAGTTTCTCTTTAAGTCTTTAGCCCGCTTATTTATTGGACAATTGTTTCTTTGAGGATTTGTTGTTGGGGGATTTAATTTTTTGAGTTCCTAGTATATTTTAGATATGAGACCCTTGTCCATTGTATGGCTAGTGAAGATCTTCTCCCAATCTGTGGGCTTTCTATTGATCTTTCTAGCTATTTCCTTTGCCAGGCACAAGCTCTTCAACTTCATGCAATCCCATTTGTCCAACCTTTCTTTGATTTGTTGCGTTTCTAGGTCTCAATTAAGAAAATTTCGTCCTGTGCCAAGGAGACCTAGGGTTTCTCCTATTCCATACTTTAATATTTTCAATGTGTCTGTTTTGACTCTGAGGTATTTGATACATTTGAAGTTGATTCTAGTGCAGGGTTATTGTCCCATATGAATTTTTGGATTGCCTCTTCTATTTCCTTGAAGAATGACGTTGGAATTTGGATAGGTATCACATTGAATTTTTAGATAGCCTTGGGAAGTATTGCCATTTTCATGATGTTTATCTATCCAATACAGGTGCATGGGAGTTTTTGCCATTTTCTAAGTTCGCTTTTGATTTCCTTTTTCAAGTTTTTAAAGTTTTCATCATAGAGGTCCTTCAATTCTTTGGTTAATTCCTAGGTATTTTATTTTTGTGGGGCTATTACAAATGGAGTTGCTTTCTTTATTTCAGCCACACTTTCCTCATTGTTGGGATACAGAAAAGTCATTGATTTTTTGGGGTTAATTTTATACCCTGCTACATTGCCAAAGTTTTGAATCATTTTGGGTAATTTGGAAGTGGAGTCTATGGGATTTTTTAAATACAAGATTATGTCATCTGCAAAGAGGGAGAGTTTTACTTCTTCTTTCCATATTTGGATCCCCTTTATGTTTGCATCTTGTTTTATTGCTGTAGCTAGACATTGTAATACTAGATTGAAGAGAATTGGAGAGAGTGGACATCTTTGTCTTGTTCCTGATTTCAGAGGAATTGGCTTTACTTTTTCACCCTTAAGTATAATGCTGGCTGTAGGTTTGTCATATACAGCCTTTATTTTATTGAGGAATGTTCCATGGATTCCTAATTTTTCATCATAAAGGGCTGTTGGATCTTGTCAAGTGCTTTTTCTGCATCTATTGAGATAACCATGTGGTTCTTACCCTGGCTCCTGTTGATGTGATGCATTATATTGATTGATTTGCTATATTGAACCAGCTTTGCATCCCTGAAATGAATCCTGTTTGATCATGGTGTATGATTTTTTTGGATGAATTGTTGAAGTCGATTGTCCCAAATTTGGTTGAGAAATTTTGCATCAATGTTCATCAAAAAAACTGGGTCTATAGTTCTCTTTTTTTGATGAGCCCTGCCAGGTTTTGGGATGAGAGCTATGATAGCTTAATAGAATGAGTTCGGTAGTGAACTTTCTCTTTCAATTTCATTGAAGATTTGGAGGAGTATTGGTGTGAGCTCTGTTTTGAAGGACTTGTAGAATTCTGCTGTAAAACCATCTGGTTCCGAACTTTTATTAGCTGGGAGGTCTCTTATTGCTGTTTCTATTTCAGTGCTTGATATGGGCCTATTAAGATGATTTAACTCATTGTGGTTTAGTTTTGGCATGTCAATATTTGCTAGGAAAAGGTCCATTTCTGCCAAATTCTCAACCTTATTAGGATAAAGTTTTGAGAAGTATTCCCTTATAATGTCCTGAATCTTGGTTGTTTCTGTGCTCATGTTTCCATTCTCCTCTCTGAGTTTATTTATTTGGGTGTTGTCTCTTCTTTTTCTGATAAGATTTGCTAAGGGTCTGTCAATTTTGTTAATTTTTTTAAGAACCAACTCGTTGTTTTGTTGATTCTTTCTATAGTTTTTTTGGATTCTAATTCATTTAATTCTGATTTAATTTTAATTATTTCTTTCTGTCTACTGGATTGGAGTTTATCTTGCTGCTCTTTTTCAAGGAGGTTCAGATGTGTCATTAAAGTTTTCGTTTCAGATCTCTCCAATTTGTTGATGTAGGAACTCAGGGCTATAAACTTGCCACTGAGTACTGCCTTTGCTGTGTCCCAGCAGAGCTGGTGATTTGTGTGCTCATTTTTTTGAATATCATGAACATTTGACTTACCTTTCTAATCTCTTCTATGACCCACTTGTGATACAGCAGTGTGTTGTTCAGCTTCCATGTGTTAGTGTACTTTCTTTGGTGGCTTTTGGTGTTGAGTTCTAATTTTACTTCCTTGTGGTCTGAGAGAATGCAAGGTATAACTTCAATGTTTCTGAATTTGGACAAGTTTGCTTTGTGGCCTAAAATGTGGTCTATTTTAGAATATGGTCATGTGCCGCTGAGAAAAACGTGTATTTTGATGCTGCTGGGTGAAATATTCGGTAGATGTCTGTGAAATCGATTTGATCTATGCAGTTGTTTAGATCTGTGGTTTCTCTGTTGAGTTTTTGCCAAGTTGATCTATCTAGTGGGGAAAATAGTGTGTTAAAATCCCCAACAATTAATTTCTTTGAATCTATATGGGATTTGAGGGAAAGTAGTGATTCTTGGATAAATTTGGGTGCTCTGTTGTTTGGCGAATAGATATTTAGAATTGTAATATCATCCTAAGGAGAGATCCTTTAATTAGTATGTAGTGACCTTCTTTATCTGTTCTCAGGAATTTTAATTTGAAGTCTATTTTATCTGATATTTGGATTTGCAACTCCCACCTGTGTATGGGGGCCGTTTGCTTGGTAGATTTTGTTTCAGCATTTGACATTGAAAATGTGTTCGTTTTTACTGTTAAGATGTGACTCCTGAAGGCAGCAGATAGAAGGATCTTGTTTTTTTTAATCCAAATAGTCTATGTCACTTAATTGGAGAGTTAAGTCTGTTAAGGTTGAGAGATAGGACTGAGAGGTATTTGGTAGTTCCTGCCATATAATCCACCTTCTTGGGTGTTGCAGCTACTTGGTTCCTCCTATGGTTTTTGGATTCTCTGTTTGGGTGAGGTTTCTAGGCCTTTATTGGGGTCTTGTTGTTTTTCTATGTGTAGGATGTCTTTAAGAATCTTTTGTAGGGAGGGTATGGTGGAGATCTATTGTTTCAATTTTTCTTTGCTGTGGAAGGTTTTTATTTGGCCTTCAGTTATGAAGGAGAGTTTAGCTGGGTACAATATTCTTGTTTGATAGTTGTTTGTTTTTAGGGCTTGGCATACCTTATTCCAGTCCCTTCTTGCTTTGATTGTCTCTGCTGAGAAATCTGAGGTGATTCTAAGTGGTTTCCCTTCATAGGTGATTAATCTCTTTTTCCTTGACAGCTTTAAGGATCTTTTCCTTGTTCTGAATTGACCCTGTGTGGATTATAATGTGACGGTGGGATGTCCTATTCAGGTCTAGTCTATTTGGGTTCTAAAAGCTTCTTGTATCTGAATAGGCCTATCTTTTTGTGTGTTTGAAAGTTCTCTGCTAGGATCCTGTTAAACAAATTTCCTACCATTAAATTCTGTTTCTAGGTGCTCCTCTACACCCATTATCCTTAGATTAGGCCTTCTGATGGTGTCTTCCAAGTGTTGGATAGATCTATCACATATCTTGGACTTGTCTTGGATGGTTGTATGTTCTTTCTCTATAATATTAGGCTGTATTTAATCCCGAGATTCGATCTTCTGCATGTTCTAACCTTCTGTCAAGACTTTCTACTTTGTTTTTTTTATTTCTTTTCCTTATAATTGGTCAGCTTTGATCGCTTCAAATTCTTTGTTGAAGCTTTATTTTAGATCTTGTATGAGCTTCTTTATTTCCTTCATTTAGTGTTAGGTGTTTATTCTCTAATCACTTAGTTGATTGGTTATTGTTTCATTGGACTCCCATTTATTCTGTTGGGTTCCATTCAGCATTCCCTTTGCGGTATCCCTGACCTCCTTCAGCTCTGTGTTAATGGATTCCATGAATGCCTTTAGTGTTCTTTGTGTATTCTCATCCTGTTCTCTCAATTCCTGTGTTACTCTTTGCTTATGTTCCTCATGTTCACGACATTCCTGTAGTTCTCTTTGAGTGTTCTCAGCCTGCTCACACCATTCCTGAATTTCTCTGTGAGTTTTCTCAAGATTCTCACGCAAATCCTGTATCAGTTTTTGAGTAGCTTCCTCATGCTCCTGATATTCCTGTATAAAACTTTGGTTTGCCTCCTCTCTCTCCATATCACACTCATACAGAGTCCTTTGTATTTTTTCAATCTTTTCATTTACCATGTTTGCCAGCAGTGTTGGTAGAGCTATTTGGGAACTCTCCTCTTGATTATTCTTATCTGTTCTGTCCCCTGATTATCATGAGTGGGAGTTGAGATACCAAGACTTCCCATTTTTCTTGTGTTTTTCTGGCTTACTCTGCCCATTTGGGATGAAAATAACACCAGTTTTGTGCTAGAACACTAACTTAATGCAAGCATAAACCAAAGTCTGAATTTGCACAATCAATAGTCTGCAGATACAATCTAGTTCAACAGATACATATATTCAGCATCAAAAAAACTATATATTAATGGGCTATGAACAACAGAGAAGAATTTGGTAAGCCAGAAATTATTAGGTTTAGGGAGAGGTGTGGGTAAAAATAGGAATAGAGAGAGACATGTGGGACTTAACTAAATCCTAATCTCAAAGCAGGAAATAGGTTGGATAGGATGAAAGTAGAGAGAGAGAGAAAATGAAGAAAGAGAAAGGGAAAAAAGAGACCAGAAAAAATAGAAGAGTAAAAATTAAAAATTAAACATAGCAATGCTTAAAAATTATACAGATTTGAAAACGAAATATTCCAAGAAGAATGTTGATATAATTAGAAAAGAGAACAGATATAAAGCAGATATGAAAAACTGAAATAAATACTTAAATATTATATAGGTATAAAGAGGTAGTACTGCTATTAAGGAATTTAAGTCTAAGAGGTTTTGAATTGAGTAATAAATTTCTGGATTAACCGTGTCCACAATTGGGGATAAGGTCTATTTATCGACTATGAGTATATCTGAGGATGCGCAGAACAGCAATTAAGTCATATAAAGAAGAACGAAAGAGAAGAAAGGGTGAAGAGAATGAGAAAGAAAGAAAAAAGATCAGAAGTTCAGTAGAGATAAACAAAAAACAAAAAAGATTTTTAAAAAAATTAAAAGAAAAGAAAAAAAAAAGAAAGAAAGAAAAACAGCACACACACACACATATACCTCTAAAATAAAAATTATAAGAGAAAGAAAAAACAAGTTACTAGAAAACAATATTTTTCAAAACAGGTAAAAATTAAAAATTAAAAAAAATTGGAAATTTTTTTATAAAAGTTATAAAAAAAGAAAAAAAACTTCTTTGATTTTTTTTTGGGGGGAGGGGTGGGAAAATGTTGTATATCCCTTGTGTCCATAACCAGCCTCTTGTTGGAGTCTCTGGTGTGTTTGTGGTGTTTGATTTTCCTGTGGCTTGGTTGGTGTCTTAAGTCAGTTTGTTTGAGCAGGCAGAAAAACGCTCTGTTTTACCCGGGATTTTGTGATCCTCCTCCCAGGTTAGTTCAATGAGAGGCAGATCTGCATTGAGTATCACAAAAGAGGGAGATGGCTGTTTACTACAAATGATAGTCCTTTATTACAAAATAATACACAATCTAGTCTCCATGCATGTTTAATTTTACTTGCCTCTCCACATGTGACCACTTAATTTATTTTAATTAATTCATTTGTTGGGTGCTAATACTAAGGCTTGATCTTAGGGCCTGGCTCTGTCCCAGAATTTGTTATTTTTTGTTTTAGTTTTCTCAAGGGTAGCATTTTACTGCTTGTACCACAGTTCCATTTCTACCTTTTGCTGGTTACTTTCAAATCAGATTCAAATGGACTTTTTTTTCCCGCTTGTTGTGGTTTCAAACCACAATCCTCAGATTTCCTCTTTCTGATTACCTTGGATTAAAGACAAAAGCCTCCAGTGTGGCTTTTTTTCTCTATAGTTATCTAATGCACATACTTAGATAGTAATTTAAAACTGAGGGTATAGAAGCAAGATGTACATTGATGATATTGTCCTGTCAGAAATTCATGGTAGTAAATTTCTTAAGGCCATAAACAAAAAATACCATGATATAATATAAGAGGAATCACTATTGAACATATGAGGTATAAGAGCTTTCTAATAGGTCCATTATTTATTGTTGCCCAACATTAGAAAAAAAAGTATAGTGCAGTAGTAAATCGAAGTCCTTTGTATGACTACTTAAATTCCTTGTTTTTTTAAGACACTTGTTTTCATCTAGAAAAGTAGGCCTGTCTATTGTCTTCATGTGATTTTGATGATTTAAGGTGCTTAATGAGAAGTCAAAATGTGGGTCTTTGCTATCAATTAAATCTCACTTTTTCTTCTTGGAGAATATAATGATTAAAGCACTAGTTCAGAATCAGCATGCAATAGTTCAGAATCACGCTTCCTGTGCAAGTGGATCACCAGTAAGTAATCCTCAATACCTTTTTCCATAAATTTTTTCACACATACAATCGGCCTTCCTTCTCTAGCTGCTTTTCTAGAATAGACACATTCGTTCATTTTACAGGAAAAGTTTGATTCAACTGATTTGTCAGATCTGCTACTAGAATTATCAAGAAAATAGTTTCTTGTCTCAAATTTAGTCAAAGCTATGTCTCTTTGTGTAGGCTACTAAAATGTATTTACTAATTTCAAGAAAGTACATAAATTCTATTTCCATCTCTTTTTAAAAAATAAAATTGTTTCCACTATAAATTGATCAGAGGCATGGATTTTGTGGCTAGCTAGGTCATTGTACATCTGTCTTTCTCTTCCTCTTTTTCATGGTTCTCATAGATAATATGATTGCTCTATAATTATCCTAATTTTTTTTGCTTTTATATTTTTGCTTGCATCATTTCACTTTCTGCTCTGCCATTTCCCAAAGCATTTTCATAGAAGGCATTATGTCCTATTTTCTCATTCCTAGAATAAGCTGGACATGAAGACACCACTTGCCATCATTTTCAGCCTATAACTTTGAATATGGAGGAAAATCTTTCTCTGTTCTCTATCAATTCCCTATTCTCCAGTTAGAATAATTTAGAATAGAAAACGGAAAAAGAGGAAACAAATCATGGTGAAAAAACAGATGCAGAAAATTCATTGGATTTTTCTGACCAGTTCAACCAACGTGAATTATTGGTGAAATACATGGGCACCTCATTCCCAGTGGTACTCAAAGTCAATGGTTAGGCAATTCTGATGAAGACAAGGAACAAGATGAAAACGTGAAATATGGTATCATTTGCAAGAAAAAAGATGGAGAAGGATCCAAGAAAATTTCTTCTTTGGGCTGCCGAAAATAATCAGCTTACTACAGTGCAGACACTACTTTCCAAAAAAGCCACTCATGTGAATACTAGGGATGAGGATGAGTATACCCCGCTTCATCGGCAATCCTACAGTGGACACTTAGACATTGTCCATGAGTTACTGTCTCGAGGCAGCTATTCATGCAATAACTGTAGATGGCTGGACACCCATGCACAGTGCTTATACGTGGAATAATACGAGTGGCTTCTTTCTTATTTCATCATGATGCAGATACCAATGACCAAACTAAATGCCTCTTGACCCCCTTGCATCTTGCTGCTGGGAATAGAGGTAGCAAAAGTATGCTGGATCACCTTCTGTTGAACCATTTTATCAAACCAGGTCTGAAGAACAACTTGGAAGAAACTGCATTTGATATTGCCAAAAGGTTAATAAGTATCACTACCTCTATGAAGTGGTGGAAGGCTGAACAAATTGTTCTCGTAAGTTGTAATGGTTTGGTTAAGTTTCTTAAATTTCAAAAATGCCGTTTCATCCTTTGTGTCCTTCCAAAATATTTTCACAATACAAAATAACAGCAATATCTTACTGTAAAAATTCATAGATTTCATGGTATTCTTCCAAGTGAATTGCCTGACTTTGATATCAAAATGTATTCAAGAGTTGTTTGTATATATCTATAATGATTTCTGCAGAGTTTGTGATTTTTTTAAATCAGAAATAGGTTTAACTTATCTGTTGAAATGAGTAGTACATAAGCTAAAGATATTTCTGGTACTTGTCTGAAAAAGTTTATTTTAAAATAGTCTGTATTCTGTTCGTATAATATCCATAATCTATTTCATTCTCTCCAAATATAATATTTTGAATTCTACATTGATTTATATTATATAGGTTCATTAATGAATGTGTACTTTCAGATTGCATTCCATATAGAAACAGTTTAAGATTCCTTTTTTCCAAGGTCTTTATACTATTTTATTTCTTTGGGATAAAATGACAATGTTATCTAATTTCAAAAGTTTTGTAAAGGTTATGCTATGTAAAGACTTTTCTAAGGTTAAGAGTTAATACACTGAAGACAAACTTTTAATTCTATGAATTACATGTATTGTTTCACTTGTATCTTTGTAATCAACTTTTTAATAACTGTATTTCACTCCTTGAATCTGAAGAATACTTCACAAATTTCCATATCATCCTTGTGGAAGTGTCATGTTATTCTCTGTATTGTTGTAATTTGGGTAGATGTGCTGCTGAAGCATGTAGTATCTTGTAAATTTAAATAGTTAATGATGCAATCTTAATATTGGCATATAACTTTGGTTGCTTATTTGTAACAAGGAAATTTTATTGTTCCTACAATGGTATTGATCTTATTTCCCTAAAATTCTGAGTATAGTGGAAAATATTTATATTGTTCAATCAATTGCTTACATTTCAACATTTTTTTGTCAGTGACTATTTTAAGTCTTTTTCATTTTAAACCTGATCATACTTTAAAGCCTTTATAGCTAGGTCCAAAGGTGATGGCTTTTCAAGTACTTATTTATGAACTGAGTTAGCTTTGTGGAGCTAAGGGATTCAAAGTAAGCCTTGCTCAAGAGCTACTTCTAAACTTCTGCAGCTTAAAATTTCCCAAATGAGGTCTTACTGGCACAAAATGTCTCCCTGACTCTTTCCCATTCTTCCATGTAGGAATAGACCAACCAGAATATCTTACCCTGACAGCAAAGGTTGTCTTACTGCAACAAAATTAATCTTAGCTACAAGGGATCGTAGAGAGATGAACAGTTCAGACAGAACTGTTCAGACTAGAAGGTATTTTTTCAAAATATAATTTTTTATTATACCTAACATTTCAAAAGTAGCTAAAGCCAAGAAGGTGAAAAATTGTTCATATGCATGATTACCTAATGTCCCGGTCTGTCTACCTTCCAATCAGGAAGGAACTTACACTACTGCGTTTATATCACCAAATATTTCCATAGCTCCAGGAGCAGTACATATGTTTCTCCTCGATTTTAGGCCTTAAATTGGTAATGTTTTTATCACATTGTTTCCTCTTGCCTCAGTCTGTAAATCTACAAATCGTAAATCTTTAGGCCTAACTCTACCAAACACTGAGGTAGAGATAATGGAATAAAACTTTAAAAGAGTTGCTTTTGATATCCTAACAAGAACAGAACAATGCAAAACATGTACCTTTTAGTATATTATATATAGTTATATATTTTATATTTATATGCTGATTTTATATTTCACACAGTGAAACTTACTAGAATCAGTTGATAATTTGAGAACTACATTGATATTTATTTATTCCAATAAATACAATTGGAATATAATTAATTAGGTTTAGAATATATATTAGAATATAAAAGTATCAATGAAATGTCTTCGGTATTAACTTGGGATACCTTCTAAGTGTTCTTGGTCATCTGAATTCACATGGTAAAAAAAAATGCTGTTTTCCTCTAATCTATAAGGGATTTTACTCTGCTGCTCTGTTTATTGTTTTAACTCGCTGGTCCCAAACTGTTTTCTCCATATTTTTGAATCATTCCTACTGAGTATACCCAAATTTTGCAGATTTTATGTCTAAAAAGTATTATTCTTCTGCAGGACCCAGGGGTCCTAGGATCCCAGTTATCCGCATCATCAAATAAGAAGGGCAAGACTTCTCATCTAGGCTCACGCAATATGCCAACAGAAAGTAATTGAAGAACCATCTCAAATTCTCATTTCCTATAATATTTCAGGGCCCCAATTCCTTGAGACATAGGAATTAGCTTTAATCAATTGTGAAATACAAGGCAACATAAATATGAGATAAAAAATCTGAGAAAATACTGTAATTCAAATTTCCAATTTGCCGATGACCAGCCCATATGAGTGAGCAAGATCACAAATTTCACAAGATTATTTTTAATACCCCTCTCCTAATGATTAATGAAAGATTTCAGTCCAGCATAAGTAGGCCAAAAAATAGTTCCTGGAACAATAGATCCATAATTGGTCTACCAAGGCCAGAAAAACTTGACTTAGAGGTCAAATATAATTCAGAAAAAACAGTGAGAAGATCCTTAGTGCTTCAAAACAGTGGTACTTCCATAAAACTTGGTTCTGTAGTATAAAAATGTTGTCATTCTCAATCCAATGATAACCTACATTTAATCTCCTGAAAATATATTCCTTTTCAAATAAACTTTTTAAAATCACATTCGCCAAAATAACATTTGACAAGTAGAAGATACTTAGTGACATTACAAGTGTTTTAAGGGGAGGGAGCAAGTTACAATAGAGTTGATTTATTTACCCAGCACTAATGTCAAACAGTTTCAACCATTCATTAAAGTATAGAAATAATACCACCCACCTTTTGTGTTGTTCAGTAGGTGCCTTGCAGAAATGGGTTAAATAGATCAGCCTTCCACATTTCAAACCCAAACATTAGCTAATAAAGTAAATTTCATCAAATAATGAGGTACATTTTAAAAAGTCAAAAATAGTTGCCTTATCATATGTTGTTTTATATTTTCCCTGTCTGTCTAACATAGTAAGAAATATGACTTTAATTCTTGAATATGGGTACTCATCAGAGATGTGACAAACATAAAATCTGCCTTCTATATCTATCATATTCCTCTATAGTAGTAATTATTCGTTTACTTTTTTCCCCAAAACGTATATGTAGCAGAAAATACTATCCCATGTGAAATAAAATAATCACAAACCATTGTACAAAGCCATTTATAAAAATTGGTAGTTAGGAATACATTATAAGCCATTTTTAAACTTTCTTGTTGACTAAAGATTAATCTTCCAAATGGATAGAATTAAATCATGTCTAGGTGATTCACATCTCCAGACTTGCAAATTGTTATTGCAGATGAATGAATTATGGAAATAGAAGTTGACATAAGTTCAAGTATGTGCAGGATTGAAACTCAATGTAATGTGTATAAACCTTTCAAAATATTAACAGACAGTTTAAGAGAATAACTATCTGGAAGTTGAAACCAGAGAGGAATAATAGTAAAGACATTGAATGAATGAAAAATGGAACAAGGGACAAGAACAGCTAGAATGCTCAATGTACAAATGTGATAAAGGAAGTGGTAAATCGAAATAAATCTTGGAGAAGGGGTTGGTTGAGAATGATAGAAGGAGTGACTCTGATCCAGGAGCATTGGACAAATAGATGGACATATTTAATTGTAACATACTTGCACAACATTTTGAAATGAGTTAAACAACAAAATCACACAAAAATCACAACCAAACAGCAATCTCTAGGAGTTTGAATATTACCTCTCAAAATTTTAAGCAGTTAATGAGGGGCAGTCTTGGGAAAAGCAAAAAAAAAAAATACTGTTCAAAGAGGGCAGTATGGGGTAGGGGAGAATTTTGAACAGATTTAAATAGATTATCTAAAGTTATAAATCACCTACATCTGCTGCAAATATTTTCTTCTGCGAGTTCTCTTTGTCTGAACTTGATCCTCCTGTCCTGAGCCACACTTGATAACTTGTGAAGATAGAATGATAGAAACAAGATCAAGAACCCATTATTCCATTGGAGAGAAAACAATCCTCTGTTTTCTCTCATATCTCTTCATTACTATTTTTTCATACTTTTAAGTCAAGTGATCTTGAATTATGTCTTTCCTTCTTTGTTCTGGCAAAGTAATTGGTCAAAGTAATTCACTAAATATTATGTGCCATTTTTTTCTATCAATCTGTTTACTTGTCCAAGCGAGTACATTAAACTTCCCCCTTGCATTTGGTTGCCACGAAAACCCAACATCTTTGATAATGAGGACAAACTCTAATGTAAAACTTTGTCTCCAAAAAACCAGTCCAAGAAGCTCTGATCACAAATATTTAGCTATTCTTTTTTCTTTTACCTTGAAAGTCTTCTTGTGTCTAAAGTGCCCACAAAATTAAATACTGCACCACTTTTTGGTTCGATCACTTCTAACCTCAAAGATATATTTTGCTAACAATATGCTTAGAGGAAACCGAAAAATACTCCACTTTTATCTTCTCTCTTAATATTCTCCTTAGATACCATATCAGGAACAGTGAAGTTATACTTTGCAAAATTATTTCAATAGATGATTTTTCTCTTCCTCTGGCATTTGCTCAACAAGTTGTATGGAGAAGAAGAGAATTAAATCACCCATTTCTTGGATGACAGTGTCTCTTCCAAAGGACAATGCTTCTATGTCCTACTTCTATGTCTTCCTTTTAGCTCTTATGTGATTTCCAATTAATCACAGCTTCTTGGCTTCAAGTCTAGTGAAGCTGAAGGATTATAAGGCCTTCCCCACGGCTAAATCTTCATGGTTTCTCTTTTAAAACTCTTTTTATTTGAATGTGGAATTTATTTTCGCCTCTTCGTTCAATCTATTCCGCATTGTAGTGAGCCAAATAGGCTCTGTAAAATCACTTTAGGTAGCATAAATATTATGGCAATCTATATCAAAAAGTTTTGGCCTCTTTCCACTGCTGAAGCCAATACGCTTAGCTATGGCTTCTAAGACCACGTTTTCTTACCTTTTCAATTTGCTCAATTCTTTTCTGATCCCAAAACTTTTTGGCTTATGTAATAAGAGAAGTCCTCACTATCTCATGTTAATAAGGATATTTTTTGAGATACTTAGAAATGTGAAATCATTGGTTTGAAGTAGCCAATCAGATTTTTTCTCTTTTTCAGTATTTCTCGTGCAAAAACATTTTGGAAAGTACTACAACAAAAAAGTGTAAACCCAATGCCTTCTTTCATTTTGGAAGGCACATTCTCCCTAAATATTTTGACCCAAATTATCTTTTTCAGAGAATTACTGTTTGATAATTAAAGGTCAATTCACAAATTTTGATATTTTTTTTTAAAGTTTGAATTAAAATTACACTAAAACATTGTTTCACACAGTAAGAGTATATTTCCTGGGTAAGGACAATTCTCAAGGAAATCTACAGGATTTATAGCAAGGTTTCTGAGGTTTGTTTGTTTAGTGTGAAAATGAGCCATCTTTACCCACATTGCATGAAAGCCTATTTTTCCAGGCAATTTTAAATTTTCTTCATAGGCTAAACTGTTAAAAATTTTGAACAATTAAAATTTACCTGTCATAATTTTAAAACTTTTTTGAAATTTCTTTATCAGAATCGTGAATTTAATATACTATGTGATTTCTATTTTCTTTTGGGTTTTCCCCTATGGTTTATCCCCTGCTGTATTTGACTTTGGTACCCTTTGTATTGTTCATACATTTACATTAATTAGGTAAGGGAAGAGGAACAACAAATGGTTAGAAAAAGGACCAAGGACAAACCAATTCAATAGCAATACTCACAAGATAATATGTTGGAAATGTACATTACAAACTGAGAGTGGTATTGGGGTGAAAGAAAACTGTGAGAAAAATGAGAGAGGGTAACAAGTTTGTAAAGTTATATATTCAGTACCTTACAATTACTGTAACCCCACTGTACATCACTTTGTCAATAAAAAATAAGCTGCATGAAATAAATATCATTGGATAAGCATAATAAATATTATTCTTTATGTAGTAACTTTTTAAAAATCAATACTATTTGGCATCTAATTTGAATTAATTACCCCTTTTTAATCAGAGGGTCATCAACTTGAATGTTATCCAACTAGACAATATTTTCTCAATATACTTGCCTATATTTTCAAAAAAGAATAAATTTAGTACTTTATCATGCTAAAACCGAAAACAGATTAATTCTGGGGAAACCCACAACTTTTCAAAGTAAATAATTGTTAAGAGGACAGGATATATGTGTTCTTCAAAATTCCTATGACTAATAACTACTCATTTTCAAATTCTGAACATTCCATATCTGATAGATTTCAAACAGTACGTGTTTGCATGTTATATAATTTTGCAATAGATGCAGTTTCCAATGGGGTGTTACAGATTGAGAAGTCAACAGAAAAATAGCCACATTCTGGTAGAGGATAAAACTATGAAGCATCTGTAATAATTAATTCTTTAAGAGTAAGCAATTGTTTATCAGAGTAAGCTATTATTTCTATGACCATCAATCCCAATATTTATCTCATAAAGTCATCCAAGCCCAACAGTTCCCAACTTGTAGGGTGCACCTCAAAATTCCCTTAATTCACATCACAAATAGATGATCTCTATTGTGAAAAAATACTACACCTATGTGTGATGCCCTCTTTTTTCTGGAAAGAACACCACAATAAAGTGGGTTTCATGAATTTTCCCCCGGTGGTTTTCTTGACATCAGAACACTTGCAAATATTATTTATATTTTATAATTTTTTAACTATCATAGATATTCAGGAATCTAAGTTGGGAAGATTAGAGTTGAAAGCCCACCCTGGCAGGAAGGTTCCTTAGATTCTTATCTCCAATAAGCTTCTCAGAAAAAGCCAGAAACAAGTGGCACTGAGGTTGAAGAGGTAGGACACAATCTTTGAGCAAAAACAGGCTCAGAGACAGTGTCCAGGCCCAGAGTTCAAGCCCAAGAACAAACCAATATAACAAAACAAAAATAAAAACAAACCTCAAAGCTAGCATTTTTCTCATTGTATAAAGAGGCACGTAATTAAGGAAATTGCTTCCTGTGTTACATATATGTAGAAGAAAGGAGATGTCACACAATTATTCTCTTCAAACCATGTTATACCAAAGCCTCAAAAAATGCTATTTTTTCTTAATTTATAAATTAATTTCATCCATTTGTTGGCAACTTTGTCTATATCATTCACATTATCATTTTATACATGAACTGTTGGAATTATCTATTAACTAAGTTCTAACTATAACACTTTTGAAAGAATATTCTAGGCAAATAGAATGTGAGAATCATTTGTGAATTTGTCAATTAAACCCTCTACTTAAAAAGAATTTTGTAGCATACTATAGAATATGAAATTACAAACAAAACCAAAATATTTATTTTAAATCTAAACTCTAATTTATCAAAATCTACATAGTCTAATATTAGATGAACTTTGTTTTTTTTTCCAGGGATAACCTTTTGTAATCCTTCATCATTTCATTGGAATCCAAAAGAATTATGATTATTTACTTTTTCAAATTTTGGATGGGAATCATGAGTCATTTTGCATCTAGGAATGTTCTGTAATGTAGAGAGCATTTAAAACACAACTGAATATTATATATGTGTTGTATTTCAATAGGAAACGACTTCTCAAAACATAATGACAAAATTAGCCCAAACTTCCATCTGTGTATTCCTTTCTTGACTGGTTTGTTTTATTAAGACAAAATTATACTACCTGGTCCAGAGAAGGTATCACTATTTATTTCCAATCTCTAATCTCCTGTATTAGACTGACTGCTAGAATTCTAGGTTTGTATCACATTGCCCTGCCATAGTTTTTTGGTTTATTTTATCTAGGTAGAGACTAGCAATTCTGAACTTCTCCAGTGATGTTATCCACCAAAGTAACTGCTCAGATGTTTATCTACTATTTTCAAAGATTTTCTAACATTTGACAAAGGATATGAACTTTTTCAGATGCACCTGAACGGGTCTCTGATTCATTCCTCCATGGATCTGTTCCCTTGAATAATGATTACTTAACTCTCTTACTATCTCTGGTCCCTACCTATGTAATATTCTGAAACTTTTTGAAGAATTTCACTTAGGACTTTCTAATATTAAAAATTGTCACTTGATTCTAGTCTTACTCAGGACATATTTTCTATTGCTTTCTAACTTTTCTACATATTCTAAAAGTTGTTTCATTTGTGTATTTGTGTGTGCACATATAAATGCCTCTATGTGTCTGTGTCTCAAGCTCTTATTCATCAATCTTTCTCATCAATCTTGCTCATGACTGGTATTCCATCACCTGACCCATTCTTCCAATTCAGTTTTTGGCTGCTTAATTATAAGTAGTGTCACAAAGATTGTTCTGCCCAGACTGTATGCACACTGAACTTCCCAGACTCCTTTACATGCTTAGGTTTTATTTTTCCAGGAGTATCAACTTTTAAACCACAAACATTTTTGTGAGTGTAAAGTCTAAGTTGTAGCCCAGATTTTTAACTCAAGCATTCATATAAGGGTAGATGAACATACACGTTACCTATGCAGACTGTACACTGTTAGAAATGTGATCTTAAGGTGGGTGGCAGTGAGATCTGAGGATTGAGGTTAAAAGCAAGACTGGGTAGGAAAGCCCGGAGACTCTTTTCTCCAATTAACTACCAGAAAACTGGAAGTGGAACTGTGGCTCACGTTGTAGAGCATTAGCCATGAGCCAAATAGCAGAGCGACAGTGCCCAGGCCCAGAGTTCAAGTGCCAAAACCAACACCACCAAAAATATATAGATATATAAGTAAAGAAAAATAAATGTCAGCCACCAGTTCATTGCTAATATAATCCCAGCTTTCCCAAGATGGACTTTTTTCCCTAGGTAAATCCATGCTCTTATATCTGACTTGCATTGGAGAAGAATTATTCTTTCATTCTAATTTTAACAAATTTGCATGATTAGCAAGCGTTATTTAGAAAGGGAGTGGCCTCATAATTCATGCTCCACTTAGGAGTAATGCTTTCTCTATATCACGCCCATAAATCTACATACTGGATTTGGCTTTATTGTTTCAATGTTGTCTTATTTGTAAAGTCTTCTATAGTGTATTGAACCCTTATACTTAAAAACAAAACTTCTCTTTGTCCTATTATTGCTATTGTTTCTCTTACTGTTAACTCATGTGCACTTGGGAAATAATGCACAGCACATAACACTCACAAAAGAATGATCTGAGAACCTTCTTCCTATTTCAAATATGCCTTAATTTACCGAGAACTTAAAAGTTTGAACTCAGTGTACTCATGGATAATGTATTTATAAGCAGTATCAATTTCATATTTTCTCTTTACTAACTTGTCTCTGAAACACGTGTTATTTCAGTGAAGAAAGAAAACATTCATTATACCTCAAGCAGCACCATCGATTGTTATTGGAAGTAACCGTTACTGGATGTGGAAACTGATCCCAGGAGAAGAATTGAACATATAGGAATGACAAAATTCAAGTTAACTTGTGCTTTCGTTTTTACTGTACAAGAAAAATATCCCATGGCTTGTAGGAAACTCTGTCCCTGACTTGTTCGAGTGTATTCTTTACTCATAAAAAACTTTTCTGTAAACTTCTAGTTGAGAATATTACAAAAAGAAATAATATGACATTTGAAGGCCAACATAGGAAAAAAGGAAATAACGTTGTTTTAAAAAGTGTTCTACTGCAAAGAAACAAAGTCATGGAGGTTTTAAAGTGTCTTATGGATGGTTTTTTGAACCTTGAGATGATTCTCTTGTTGCACGAGTCAGTTATTAATTTAGTCTGGTCCTGAGTTCTCCATAGCAATAAGAATTCCATAAAAGAAGGATCCAATGACCTTGATCAGCAAAAGGAGTCTCTTCTCAGACCAGTACTCCTTTAAGGAGGGTCCTAAAGAAATATCTGTTTTTGTTGCTTGTTTTTTTAGTTTGTGTTGGCTCTGGGGCTTGAACCCAGAGGTTGAACCCTGTCCCTGAACACTTGTCTTTCCTGTCCAATTGCCCCCAAAGCTAGTACTCTACTGCTCAAACCAAAACTCCTTTCTGTTTTTTTATTGCTAATTAGCGATAAGTGTTTGACAGACTCTTGTGCCTGGGTGGGCTTTGAACTAAGATATTAAGAAAGCTAAGTGACATCAAATGCATGGACGTCTCTTTTGAAACAAGAAATATTAAATGAAGTTTATTATAAAGCTAATATTTGACAGTTTTTAAAACAAGAAAATATGTCCAGCAAAGAAGCCATAACATCAATAACTCAGCAAAAGTAGGTGCACTGAATCAGTTTGGAATTATTTTTTTCTGCTTGGGAAGATTATTGACCTTTTCGTTCCTTTTGGGGAAACTTAAAGTCATATTTTCACTTATTTTATTGGTCATGGGGCTTGAACTCTGATCCTGGGAGCTGTCCCTCAGCTCTTCAGGTGAAGTTGAGTACTCTACCACTTTAGCTACAGTACCACTTCTGGGTTTCTGGTGGCTAATTGAAGATAAGGGTCTCATGGTCTTTCCTCACCAGGCTGGCTTTTTTTGAACCACAATCCTCTGGTCTCAGTTTACTGAGTAGATAGGATTACAGGCGTGAACAACCAGGACCCAGCTCTTATTTGCATTTATGTGCACTGAATGACACTTTGTAGCCAAAGAATGGAAATTTGAATCAAATGCTGACATTGAAGCTTTTCAGAAAAATTGAGGTAGCAATAAATATGTCCTCCTTTTCCACGTAATTACATTAATGACTCATGAGCCATCTGTATAGGTGTATTTAGTATCAGGAAATGTTCATAGAGAAATATAGAAAGACAGATTTTTAGAAAGCAAACAAGATAAGATATGAAAGAACAGCATAGAAGGAGATACATTTATCACACAGAGATTAAAAGTAGCCTAAGAGACTTAGAATGCTAAAGGCAATGAGGAGTAAGCCTAGTTGATAAATAGTACTTAAATAACCAAAAATGGTTCTCTAGAAGAGTTTCTGGTGTACCTTAGTTACTATCATTTATTCCTTGCATCTGAAGTTATTCCTTCTCTTCTGACACAACTGTTACTTAGCCTCTACCTTTTTGGTGTCATGACTGACCAAAAAGATTTCAAATCTCACTTAGACTACCCTTCTCTTTGTGATTAGCAGTGATAACACAAAATCCTAGAATCTTTGAATTTCCAGAGTTAATCTTCACCTGACATCTAAGCACATTCCTGTCATTAATTGCTGTGACCTAATGAACAAAACATTTTTTTCAACACAGTATCCTAATATAACACCTGAAACCCAGGATTCTCAGAGAATAGGAAAACAATTTTCACACTCAGCTGGTTACTCCACGATCCTCTTGTTGGTAGTACTGGGATCTGAACTCAGGGCCAGCAGGACCAATTGTCCAATAAGTCAAGGTGCACACACCAACCTGTGAGCAACTAAGGAGGTAGGCCATTCCCAGGAACTTACATTGATCTTCAGGGGGTGGTCCACTATAGTCATAAATCCATAATTTAAACATAGGATCTATATTGACATTCATGTTTGGTCAGCATCTTGTGTTCGGTGCACTTCTCCTTTTTTGTCTCTAATTCATGGAGGTATTTTGTATGTTACTAAATATGGTGACAGGTATAAGTGTGCTGAAATGGATGACAACCTGTTCCCATAGATAGATGGTTACCTATGCATTCTCCATCATAGTTGAGACCCATGACTTTCACAGGAGAGGAAAACGTGTGCAACAACTGGCTTCTTACATCAGGATGAATCTTTTGTCAGTTCTGGGATTTGAACTCAGATCTGGATAGCTCTGTTGCACTTTGGGGAAAGTGAAAGCTCACCATCCTTGAAGACTAGAAAGTCAGGCCTGGTCCAGGGCCTGATTTGAAGCCCAAGCACTGGACAAAATAGCAAGCCCCCCTTTTTATGTGAACATAATGTACAGAGGGGTTACAATTACATGGGCAAGATAATGAGTACATTTCCTATCAAGCATTGTAGCCTCCTCCTTTGTTTACCCTTCACATCCCTTCCCAGCCTCCCCCGGTCCCCCCACACAATCCTCTCCCCCCCCAATGTTGTAAAGTTCGTTTTCGACATGACAAATTCTACTTCTCATTGTTGCAATGGGTCCACCTGTATCCTTATTTAAACGACTTGTTTTTCCCCTTCCCCTCCACAAATTATACCAACAACAAATACAGTGAAACAGGGGTTATACTGTGGGGTAGGGACATACAAAGCAACAAAGAAATAATCTTATAAATGCGTTAGAAACAAATGCATTAAAGAAAAAAAACATTTAAATACCTATCTTAGGGTTCATTTTCCTATCATCACCTTATCTGACCTTTTCTGCTTGACTCATACATATACTAGATATTGCAAATAAGGGAAACCATGGGACCTATGTTTCTTTGGGCTTGGCTTACTTCACTTAATATAATTTTTTCCAAGTCTTTCCATTTCCTAACAAATGGAAGCCCACCTTTTTCAAACATAGGATCTCTCTTGACTTACAGGTGTGGTATGCATCTTGCATTCAGTGTATTATTCTTTTTATTTTGTGTCTTATTCATGGATGTAGTTTGTATTTTATTAAGTATGGTGACAGATATAACTGTGCTGACATGGATGACAACCTATTCCGATGGCTATAGAGTTGCCTATAGAGCATTCTCCATTCTCCCTGAGACCCAGGACATTCACAGGACAGGAAAACATGTGCAACCATAGGCTTATCACATCAGAATGAATCTTTTGTCAGTGTTGGAATTTGAAATAAATGCCTAGCAAGCCCAATTGGTGAATGGGTCATGGAGACCACACCAGCCTGTCAGCTACTAATAAACTAGTCTATTCCCAGGACCTGAGATTGAGCTCTGTTGGGGGCCAATAGAGTTATAAATTCATAATTAAACAGAGAATCTACATTTCCAAACATGGGTGAGCCGCATCTTGCGTTCGGTGTAGTCATTCTCTTTATTTTGTATCTTATTCATCAATGTATTGTGTATTTTCTTGAGTAAAGGATGACAGATATAACTCTGGTGAACTGGATGACAACCTATTCCCATGAATATAGAGTTGTCTATACAGCCTTCCTCCTAGGTGAGACCCAGAACTTGCACAGTACAGGAAAACAGATGCAAGGACTGGCTTCTCACATCAGGGTAAATTGTTAACAGTGCTGGGATTCGAACTCAGGGCCTAGGAGGCCCAACTGCCCAATGGATCCACATGATCAGACCATTCCGTGAGCCACTAAGGAGCTCTGCCATTCCCAGGAACAGAGATTGAGCCCCAGGGAAGTCGAAATATTCCTCAATGTATCATTGAAACAGGGGATATATATTCACATCCGTGTGTGAACTGCATCGTGCATTGAGTGTAGTTATTCTATTTATTTTGTAGGCTATTCATGGATGTATTGTGTATTTTCTTGAGGATATGATGACAGGTATAACTGGGCTGACATGAATAACAACTTATTTTCATGGCTACAGGGTGGCCCACACATTCTCCATTATAGATGAGACCCAAGACTTGCACAGGAAAGGAAAACAGGTGCAACGATTGGCTTCTGATATGAAAATGAATCTTTTGGCAGGGCTGGGATCTGAACTCAGGGGCCAGCAAACCCAATTGGTGAATGGGTCCACATGAACACACCAGCCTGTGAGCCACGAAGGAGCTGGGTTGTTCCCAGGATCTGAGATTGAGCCTCCCCCCGGGGGGGGGGGGCGAGTGGGAAGCACAATAGTCATCCATTCAAAAGCTGAAGGTAGTATGCAAATAAGTACAATTTGTATAGAGTAGGAGAGATGGTGACCTGTGATGGAATCCAATCTGTGTGACTACCGATTCTTAAATCTTTCCTAATGACTCCATTTCAGGACAGTGATGATTATTGTTACGCTTTATCAACTGCTCTTTACAAATAATCAATACCCCATGAGTCTTGCCTATCATTTCCTATTTGCATCATGCACGAACTACTCACTCAAAGATGAGATCGATTGCATTCCATGCCTCTTCCTAGGTCCAGAAACAAGTATCTCAGGATCTCCCACCATTCCCTTCTCCTAGGGGGGCTGAACTCAAGCCTCAGGCCTGGAAAAAATTCTCCTTGTATACTTTTTAAAAATGGGATTTATACTTTTTTTTTGTCGATCGTGGGGCTTGAACTCTGGACCTGTGCACTGTCCTTCAGCTCTTCATCTCAAGGCGAGCGCTCTACCACTTGAGCTACAGTGCCACTTCCGGTTTTCTGGTGGTTTATTGGAGATAGGAGTCACAAAGTCTTTCCTGCCCGGGCTGGCTTTGAACCGTGATCCTCAGATCTCTGCCTCCTGAATAGCTAGGATTACAGGCGTGAGCCACCAGCGCCCGGCTAGGATTTATACTTCTGTACAGATGTTCAGTTGATATTGTGTTTGGTGTGGTTATTCATTTGATTTCTTGTTTCATTCATTTTTTTTTTTATTTTCTACAATCATTTAAGTCCTTTATTGTGGAATTAATTGTATTTGGAATTACTTATATTTGCCTTTTTTACATTGTTTCTATATATGGACATATATATATATATATATATGTATATATATATATGTATATATATGTATATATATACATATATATGTATATATAGATATATATGCATATATACATATATACATGTATATATGTATATATACTTTACATATCGATATATGTACATATATATATATATATATGTATATATATTTGACACAAAGTCCTTGCTCAGAAGTTCATCTATAGTCTTCCAGATAAAATCATTTCACCAGGAAGGACAGGGTAGCCACTGGTTTGAAGTGCTATTTATCACCACTGGACTGGAGCGATGGTTCACTAGATAAATATCAACCAGATCCCAGTCCTGATTCCCTGACATCTCTGATCAAAGCCAACTCCCAGACCCTTTTGTAAAAGGGTTGGTTGCCCGCTTCTGGGCTCTTTTTTTTAACTACAGAAGCAAGTTTTCTTTGTTTACGGGCATCTTGGCAGGGCTGGAGGGCAGAGTTGGTACTGGGGTTTGAATTCAGGGCCTCAATCTCTTGCTTGGCATTCTCACTCCTGACATTCTACTACTTGTGTAATGTCTCCAGTCCAGCATTTTGCTAGCTAATTGGAGATGCAGTTGTTTGAACCTTCTTTTTTATTATTTATTTTTTTAATTTATTTATTGTAAAGATACTATACAGAGGGTTACAGTTACATGAGTAAGGTAATGAGTACACTTCCTCTTGAACATTGTTTCCCCCTCCATTGTTTTCCCCCTACCATTCCCGCCCTCCCTCCCTTCCCCAAGGTTCTTGTTTTTTTTTTTTTTGATTTTGATTAAGTGATTACTTAATTTCTGGAAATTCACAGTATTGTGGAATAATGATGCTCATTTAAAGTCACAAGTTCATTCTAACTTTCCTGGAGCAAATTGTCTATCACAGTCTGTAATATATAACGGTGCTCACATGTTATATACCATATATGTGATCAGCAGCATGGGGATATTTGGTAGTGGTTCAATCAGATGAGTGGGAGTTCTTTGTTTCTTAAGTCCTGTTAGTTTTGTCATATCACCTAACATTTTGGATTTATCATCCACTTATCAGGGAGACCATGTACTGTTTGTCTCTTTGTTCTTGGCTTACCTCGCTCATCATGATTCCTTCTAGCTCCATCCATTTCCCTGCAAATG
Organism: Dipodomys merriami; assembly: GCF_024711535.1. Taxonomy (NCBI): domain Eukaryota; kingdom Metazoa; phylum Chordata; class Mammalia; order Rodentia; family Heteromyidae; genus Dipodomys; species Dipodomys merriami. Next base: position 553,555 of record NW_027204860.1, read on the forward strand.
CCATTATTTTGTCATTTCTAATGGCTGCATAATATTCCATTGTGTATAGATACCACAATTTTTGGATCCATTCATCTGTGGTGGGGCATCTAGGTTGTTTCCATATCCTAGCTATTGCGAACAGTGCTGCAATAAACATGGAGGTGCACGTGTCCTTGTATATTGGTTCCTGTTGTTCAGGGTAGATGCCTAGAAGTGGTATGAATGGGTCGTAAGGGAGGTCAATCTTTAGCTTTCCAAGGACCCTCCAGACTGCGTTCCAAAATGGTTGTATGAGTGTACATTCCCAACAGCAGTGTAATAGCTTTCCTCGTTCTCCACATCCCCTCCAGCATTTGTCGTTGGTTGATTTGTGGATGTGGGACATTCTGACTGGGGTAAGGTGGTATCTCAGGGTTGTCTTTATTTGCATTTCCGTCACCACCAGGGATGATGAACATTTCCTCATGTGTTTTTTTGCCATTTTTATTTCTTCATTTGAGAAGTCCCTCTTTAGTTCACTTGCCCATTTAGTAATTGCTTTGTTAGGTTAGGGAGGGATTAGTTTCTTGAGTTCCCTGTATATACAGGATGTTAACCCCTTGTCTGATATATTGCTGGTAAATATTTTTTCCCAATTAGTTGGTTGTCTTTCTAGCTTGGTTGCGATAGCTTTATCTGTGCAGAAGCTTTTTATTTTAAGGTAGTCCCATTTGTCGAGTCTCTCTCCAACTTGTTGTGACCCTGGGATTCTGTTCAGGATGTTCCTTCCTGTGCCTACTAGTTCAAGTGTCTCTCCTACTCTGTCCTGCAGTAGTTTCAGAGATTCAGGTTTAATGTTAAGGTCTTTAATCCATTTTGAGTTGATGTTGGTGCATGGTGATAGGCTGGGGTCCACTTTTAGTTTTCTGCATGTGGCTGCCCAGTTTTCCCAGCACCAGCGGTTGAAGAGGCTGTGTTTCTTCCATTGTATGTCTTTGGCTCCTTTGTCAAATATCAGCTGGCTGTAGGCCTGTGGATTTATTTCTGGATCTTCTATTCTGTTCCTTTGGTCTTCGGGTCTGTTTTCGTGCCAGTACCATGCTGTCTTTGTTATTATAGCTCTGTAGTAGAGTTTGAAGTTCGGCATGGATAGCCCTCCCATATTGTCTTTATCCCCTAGAATTGTTTTGGCTATTCTAGGTCTTTTGTTGTTCCATATGAATTTTTGGACTGTTTTCTGTATTTTAGTGATGTTTGTCATTGGGATTTTAATAGGAATTGCGGTGAATTTGTATATTAGTTTTGGAAGTATTGCCATCTTTACTATATTAAGTAGGCCTATCCAGGAGCATGGGAGGTCTTTCCATTTCCTAGTGTCTTTTGCAATTTCTTTCTTTAACTTTTTATAGTTCTCATTAAATAGTTCTTTTACATCTTTGGTTAGGTTAATTCCTAAATATTTTATTTTTCGGGAGGTTATTGTGAATGGGGTTGCTCCCTTTATTTCTTCTCTTCCTGTACATTATCAGTGTATAGGAAGGCAACTGATTTTTGTGGGTTTATTTTGTATCCTGCTATTTTGTCGAAGTGATTTATGAATTCTAAGAGTTTGGGGATGGAGATTTTGGGATCGTGGAGGTATAGTATCATGTCGTCTGCAAAAAGGGATAGTTTAATTCTTCTTTCCCTATGCGGATCCCTTTAATGTCTTTTTCTTGCCTTATTGCCCTGGCTAAGGGTTCTAGGGCTATATTGAAGAGGAGTGGAGACAGTGGGCATCCTTGCCTTGTTCCTGATTTTAGGAGAATTGGTTGTAGCTTTTCCCCATTAAGTATAATATTGGCTATTGGTCTGTCAAAAATGGCTTTTATTGTTTTTAGAAATGTTCCTTCTATTCCTATTTTCTCCAGAGCTTTTGGCATGAATGAATGTTGAATTTTGTCAAAGGCCTTTTCTGCATCTGTGGCGATAATCATGTGATTCTTGACCTTGGCTCTGTTGAAATGTTGGATTACATTTATTGACTTACGTAAGTTAAACCATCCCTGTGTCTCTGGGATGAAGCCTACCTGGTCATAGTGAATTATTTTTTTTATGTGTTTCTGGATTCTGTTAGCTAGAATCTTGTTAAGGATCTTTGCATCTGTGTTCATCAAGGAGATTGGCCTGTAATTCTCCTTTTTGGTTGGGTTTGCCTGGTTTGGGGATGAGTGTGATATTGGCTTTGTAGAATGAGTTTGGGATAGCTCCCTCCTTCTCTGTTTCTCTGAAGAGCTTGAGGAGTATGGGTATTAGTTCTTGTTTAAAGGTCTTATAGAATTCTGCTGTGAATCCATCTGGTCCTGGGTTTTTTTTTGTTGGAAGACTTTTGATAGCTTCCTGTATCTCATTATAGGATATTGGCTTATTTAATTGGTTAACTTCTTCTTTGCTCAGTTTGGGCAACTTGTATTTCTCTAAAAATGCATCCATTTCTGCCCGATTTTCTTCCTTTAGAGAGTATAGCTTTTGAAAGTAGTCTGTTAGAATTGTTTGGATATCTTGGGTACGTGTTGTGATGTTTCCCGTGGCATCCCTAATCCTATTAATATGGGTTTCCTCTCTTCTTTTTTTAATTAATCTAGCCAATGGGCCATCAATTTTGTTTATTTTTTCAAAGAACCAGCTTTTTGTTTGGTTTATTTTGGTTATGGTTTTCTGATTTTCTAATTGGTTAATCTCTGCTTTTAATTTAGTTATCTGGCTTCGTCTAGTAGCTTTAGGTCCCATTTTTTCTTGTTTTTCTAGCTGTTTTAATTGCAACATGAGATTATTTACTTGGTTTGTCTCCATTCTCTTGATGTGGGCACTGAGGGCAATAAATTTGCCTCTCAGGACTGCTTTTGCTGTGTCCCACAAGTTTCTTTGTGAGATGTTTTCACTTTGATTGAGTTGTAGGAAATGCTTTATTTCTTCTCTGATCTCTTCTGTTATCCAGGCATTGTTAAGGAGTGTGCTGTTCAATTTCCATGTATTAGAGTAATTTCTGTTGTATGCTTTGTTATTGAGAGCTAGCTTGATTCCACTGTGGTCAGATAGGATACAGGGGATTATGTCGATCCCTTTGTATTTGCTTAAGTTCCTTGCATGAACTATGATATGGTCTATTTTGGAGAAAGTTCCGTGAGCTGCTGAGAAGAATGTGTACTGTGTTGTTTTAGGGTGAAATACTCGGTAGATGTCAGTTAATTCCGCTTGAAGTATGGCCTCTCTTAATTCGGTAGCTTCTTTGCCAATCCTCTGGTTGTTAGACCTGTCCTTTGGTGAGAGTGGTGTGTTAAAGTCTCCTAGTATTATCGTATTGGGATCTATTTTATTCTGTAAGTTTGAGAGCATTTGTTTGACATATCTGGGTGCACCAATATTTGGGGCATATAAGTTGATGATGGTTATATCCTCCTCTTGGATTGTTCCCTTTATTAATATGTAGTGTCCGTCCTTGTCTTTCTGTACTGATTTTAATGAGAAGTTTATTTTGTCAGATATCAGGATAGCTACACCTGCTTTCTTACTGGGGGCGTTTGATTGGTAGATCCTTTTCCACCCCCTCACTCTGAGTTTGTATGTTTGGCTGAGAGGTGGGTCTCCTGAAGGCAACAGATGGATGGGTCTTGTTTTCTGATCCAGTCCTCAGTTCGTTTTCTTTTAATTGGCGAATTCAGCCCATGTATAGTAAGAGAAAGTATAGAGAGATGCATTGTTTTCCCTGCCATTCCATTTTCCTAAGTTTTTCTTCTTTCCTTTCCTCCTGTGCTTGCTCAGTTAGACTTTGAGTATCGCCTCTTTGGGGCAGGCCCCTCTTCCTGGTTGCTTTCTTCAGGTTGTGTCCCCCCTCTTAGAATTCTTTGTAATGCTGGCTTAATGTTTATGTATTCATTTAGTTTTTCTTTGTTATTAAAAGTTTTCAGTTCTCCATCAAACGTGAATGCTAGCTTTGCCGGGTATATCAGTCTGGGTTGGCAGTTATTGGCTCTCAGGGCTCGTATGGTCCTTTCCCAGGGTTTTCTTGCATTCATTGTTTGTGTGGAGAGATCTGCATTGATTCTTATTTTTTTCCCGTTGTAGTATAGCTCCTTCTTCATTTTTGCTGCATGCAGCATTGTTTCCTTATTATTCAGATCTATCATTTTTACTATAATGTGTCTAGAAGTGTTTCTCCTGGGGTCTTGCTTGTTGGGTGTTCGATAAGCTTTTGTGATGTAGTTAAGATGGTCGTTTTTGAGGTGGGGAAAATTTTCATTGATTATATTGTTAAATAGGTGTTGCATTCCCTTGCTCTGGAATTCCTCACCTTCGTCCACTCCAATTATGCGAAGGTTAAATTTTTTAGCATTATCTGCTTGCTCTTGAATATCCCTTTGGTTTAATTTGAGTGATTTTTCCATATCTGTCACTTTTTGGTCCAATTGGTGTATTCTGTCTTCTGTATCTGACACTCTACCTTCCATTTCATTCACTCTGTTGACAGTGGCTTCTATTGTGGTTTGCATGGAAGAAATGGATCCCTTTATGGATTCAATGTTGGTTCTCAGAGTACTGATCTCACCTCTCAATGAGGTATGCATTACCTCTAATTTGGCGTTTATCTCACTTCTTACTGAGGTTTGTGCAGCTTCTATTTTTGCATGCATCTCTTGTTTGATACCCTGTATCTCTTTGGATAGTTCATCCTTGTGCTCTTTCAATTTCTGATCAATTTCTCGCTTTATTTCTTGAGTCATTGCCTCCAGCAACCCTTGGATGTAGGTTTTGTCTTCCATTCCTGCTTTGCTCCTACTGGGGCTGTCCCCTGCGTGGCTGCTGGCTTTTGAGGTGAGCTTGCTGTCCTGGGTGGTGGTAAACCTTTTGATTTTTCTCTGTGATTTTCGCATGGAGGTTCAGGAGACTGCTCTTCAATTTTGTTTTGGTGTGTCTGTCTTTGCTTGGTTGCTGATTCTGTATTGGTAGAGAGTCTGTGCCTGATCTGGGTTCTGTTGGGAGCCTATTTCCAGCTGCTATTCTGACTTACTTAGGATTCTCAGCTCTCTGCTGTAGATTGCTGGCAGTTCCCTCCTTTGGAAGGGTTGAGCAGCCTAGACTGCTTGTGTTTGCTCCTACGGGTGCTCTTGTGAAGAACAGATGCTCTGGATGAACTCTTCCAAATACTGGAGTCTGCTATGGGCTCCTGATGTGTTTTTGTTTGTTTGTTTTGGGCTGGTTGTGGGCTTGAACTCTAGGTTTGGGTGCTGTTCCTCAGCTTTTCAGCTCAAGGCTGGCACCCTACCATTTGAGCCACAGCACCACTTCTGACCCTTTTTGCTTTTGTGATGCTGAGGAATCAGATCCAATGCCTCATACATCCAAGACTATCACTCTATTGCTGAGCCGCCTTAACAGTCTGAGCTCCTGCTTACTATCAGGTGCTGGCAGCCTGTGTTGCCTAATTCCCAGTCTAGGGTATATGGGTGGAGTTTTGGTGGGGTTTGGGCTTCTCTTGTCCTGGGCCTCCAGGTCTTTTGTTGTTACAGGTGTGCTTCCCGGGGAGTGTTGTTTCCTGGTTTTCTCCCCTCTGTTGAGGCGTATGCTCAGCTTTTTCCTTCAGTTGGGAGGAGTTGGTTGTGTTGTTCAGGCGCCGGATCCCCGGGCCTGGTTCCGGCCCCAGCCTGGAGCGCGCTGGTTAGGCCTGTGCTGATGTGTATACCACCTAGGTTATGCAGCCTGGAGTGCACTCGTTAGGCCTGTGCTGACGTGTATACCACCTAGGTTATACAGCCTGGGGGACACAGTTCAAATTTCTTCTACTGTTGGTAGTCTTGACCCAGGGGCACTGTTCCTGGCTTGGGCATTTAAGCTCCCTTCCAGGGGCGCTCTTGCTCTAGCCTGGCCAGCTGAGTGTGCTCCATGGGCTGGTGGAGCTCTCAAACAGTTCCCAGTTTTAGTGGGTCCTGTGGTCCGGGTGTTGGGGTAGGGAGTCTAGGTCAAGGTCTGGGGATTCCCTCCAGCTCTGGTCTCCCTTGAGGGATACACTTCCCCTGTGGGGTACTCACCCTGGAGCTGGTTGTTTCTGTGTGGTGTAGGTCATCAGTTGTTGGTGCAATCCGAGTTCAGTTGGGGTGGTTGTGGGCTGGGTTGGGCGGTTGTGGCTCTGTGTGATTCTTTTCTGTCTCTGCCTCTGTCGAAGCTATCGGGTCAAAAGTGTCCATGCTCAGGCAGCTTCTATGCGGTGTCTCTGGGGCCTGAGCGGCCCCGCTGTGTCGTTGCGATCACGATCAGGCGGGTGGTCTGCCGTCAGGTCCCTTTGTCGCGATGCTGGTGCTTTGGCGGGATGGAGCCTCTCTGCTCAGGTGGAGAGTGAGGGGTGGGGGTGGGATCCTCGTGGAGACTCCCGGCTGGTATGTTTCTCTGTTCCTGGTGATCCGCTGTTCTGCAAACCGGTACCTGGTGATCTGAAAGCGGCCCCCTGTGTCTCTGGGGCTCCCGCAGCCCCCCCGGGCTGGCTGGCCGGCGGCTTGGCACACTGCCACGCGGCCAGTAAAGGTTGGGGGAGGGGTCTTCGCTTTTCTCTATTCTGAAATTCTTCTTTTCCTCTCTTTCTTTTTTTGTTATTCTCCGCCTCTGGTTTTTCTCTGAGTGTTCTTCTTTTTGTTGTTGTCGTCTCTTGGGGAGATTAAGCGTTGGAACTCGAACTCTCTTTTTGGTTGGAGAGAGCTGTGGCGTTTCCCTACTGCCCCGTCGCCATCTTGGTCCCCCCTCATTTATTTATTTTTTATTGTGAAAATTTACCATTTATTTTATTGACTCTGATGACACCTATACCATTTATTACATTGTTTATATCCTATCACATAGTATCTAAATTTTAGATGTGTTCTCCATCATGCCTGGCAGTGTGAGGATCTGAACTCAGTGCCTATCAGGCCCGATTCATGAATGGGTGAGTTTGAGCATGGCAGCCTCTAGCCAATTAAGCTGTAAGGTGGTCCACAGGCACTGACATCATCACCCAGGTTTGGCCAAAACAGCTATACATGAATAGGTAGACGGTGGTATACAAATAAATATATATTGACAAAGAGTGACATCTATCTATGATTTAATGATACCTACTACGTTCCTACCAACTCTTAGGTATTTATTATACAGCCATTGGAGGAATATTATTCTTTTCATGATTAATAAACTATTACTTAAGATCAATCAGCATTCTAGGATTATTGCATCCAATTTTAGACTAGATGGATTCATGAACTACTCTTTCAAATGGTATTCCTATGCTTAGGAATGAGTCTATTGTAATCTCCTGCCATTGGTGTCAAGACTGGGATTTGAACCCAGGTCCTATGTTGACATGTTGGCCTATGACTTCACTGATAGCCCACCAGCCATCAGCAAAGGCAGGTCGGGTCCACTTTGCAACCATATTATTCAGACCCAGGAAGGTCACCATGCAAAGAAAAAAGTCGTAAAAACCCAGCCCATTACAGCTTTAAACTTTTTGTGCTTTCCAGCTTTTTATTTATTTTTTCTTCCTGAAATCCCTCTGGGCTTAGGATCTCACGATTGGCTGTGGGTCTGGAGACTAGGGACATCCAAGCTGAGGCAGAGTTTCCACGACCTGAGTTACAGCCCCATTTTTGGCAAAAAAAAAAGAATAAATAAAAAATTACTTGACTAAATTAAAACTATAAAGCTCCCAGGTGTGGAATTTTGGCCAGTTTTCTTTTCTAGTCAGGGATTTGAACTCAGGGTCTTGGTAAATCTATAGCAATGTGAGGGAAGAGTTGGCACGACTTGAGATCAAACTCCATGCCAACCAAAAAAAAAAAAAAACTAAGTCACTGACATGGGTACGGGGAGGTAGTTGTAGAGATTGGAGGGAAGGGATGGTAGGGTGAGAACCAAGGAGGAGTCAACAATGCTCAATAGGAAATGTACTAATTACCTTGCTCCTGTAACTGTAACACTCTGTACAACATTTTTACAATAAAAAATGTACAAAAAAAACAGAATGTAGTTCTGAGAGAAGCACTTTGGAGGGAAGGGAAGGGTGTCTGAATAGTTGTCTGAATAGCTTTTTTTTAATGTTCAGTATGGAACTGAATAAACATAACTGCTTTCATTAACAATAATTAAGTCATTGTCTGGGATCAGGGGCTAGTATTTCTGCCATTGCTAGGATTTGAGCTCATCATCCAGGTAATTCATTTGCAGCATGGGTGAATGCGAAGCTCACTGTCCTTGAGGAAAAGAAATTCAGGCTAGAGTTCCCAGGCCTGAATGAAGGCCCTGCAATGGAAAAAAATACTTCTATATACGTATAATATATGAAATATACTTACATATGTATGTTAATTTCATATTATGATTTTTATTATCGATTTCTTCATTTATGTATTGATTATTGTATTTAGTATTATTATACACATAATATTTATTACATTTTGCATACCTATGCTAAAATTATATGCAATAACTTGGGACATTGACTCATTTTTCATTAATATTTTTTAAGTGTTGAAACATAATATATAATTAAATGGAAGTATTTCTCACAGTCTTCACATGTTTAGACTCTCTCCCAAGTATGAGTGAGTTTGTCTTACCTTTGCACTATTTCTTATTGGAATTTCTTTAGATGATTTATATTCAGAATCCTTTTTTGTGGATAGGCAAGTGAGGTATAAAATTGTCAGGTTGGGGCTAGAAATGTGGCTTAGTAGTAAAGAGCTCGCTCAGCATGCATGAATGCCAGGGTTTGAGTCCTCAGTGCCACATACTCAGAAAAAGCCAGAAGCTGTGGAGTGGCACAAATGGTAAAGCACTAGCCTTGAGAAAAAGAATCTCAAAGACAGTACCTAGGCCCTACAATCAAGCCCCAGGACTGTCAAAAATAATAGGCCAGATGACAGTGGCTCACACCTGGAACCCTAGCATCTCAGGAGGCTGAGAGCTGAAGACTACAGTTCAAAGACAGCCTAGGCAAGGAAAGCTTGTTGGACTCTTACCTCCAGTGAACCATCAAAAGACCCCAAGTGGCACTGTAGCTCAAGTGGCAGGGTGTTTGCCTTGAGCTGAAGGGCTCAGGGACAGCGCCCAGGCTTGAGTTCAAGACACTGAATTGGAAAAAAAAAAGTGAGGGTTATTTTCTAATTATGAGATCATTCTTTGGAAAATGAAAACTGATGTACACCAGAATTGGAGTTAGAGCTCCAGGTTCAAGTGTAGCAGACCATATGCCCAGCCTCTCAGACTCTAGCATTGTAATCTTTTGTCCACAGGGTTCTTAAAGGTCCAATGTTGAAAGGCTTAATATGCTCTCCAAGCCCTTTGTGATAAGCAGTTGACTTGTATTGTCAATGTCATTACAGTTCTGAAACTAGCAGAGCACCAGTAACTCAAGCCCGTCACCCTAGCTCAGGAGGCTGAGGTCTCAGGACACAGGGTAAAATCAGCCAGGGCAGGAAAGTCTATGACAATCTGACTTCCACTTCTGAAAGGTCAGATGTTCAAGAGCTTCTTGTGTTTCCCTTGGTGACGAGAAATACTTGCACTCTAAATGTTGTTAGAGTTCTTGAGCTATAGAAGCAGGAAAGAAACATTATTGACCCATCCTGAGTTCAAATGAAGTTTTCAGGATCCAAGCCCTAGCCCTGTTAGCAGGAAGAACTCCAGTGAAACACGGTATTTGAAGGACAGAAAACAGTTGCAAAAGCCAGGCTAGGTGAAGAGACCAGGCCTGTAGGATTAGGAGGCAGAATGTACACACTCAACAGGGAAATGAGCTGCAAAACCACTTCATTCATTCCAGGCACAGGCAGCAATAGGTGGAATCCTGAAACATTTAGAGTTAAACCTGTTAAACATGTTAGAGTTAAACCAGTGTCAGCCTTTTCTCAGCCTTTTCAAACAATGACTAATTAATCTTCCTCCCTCAGGTGAAGGGAGCCTCAAGCTATGTTTAGTTTACCAATAGAGAGCCAGTTTAGTGGTGGGAGAGGGGAGGAATCGAGTGGAAAAAACCTGTTCTCTGGTCTTAGGGAGTGGGTATTTTACTCTTCACCTCTCAGATTTGAAGCCCCTTCTTCTACCTCTGCCAGTCCTTTCTCCTTCCTTCATTCTCTAAGTAATTAATGCAAATCCCAAGACCAACTAGAGGCAGGGCTGTTTCTCTCCTCTCTCCAAGCACCTAAGTTAGAACCTAACTCTGCCCTCTGGGCTTGGGGCCATTTGGCTGCCTGTGAAGTGAGAAAGAGACAGTCTTCCTGCTCTGTGGTTGTGTGAATGCGATGCCGGTGGCCTGACACACTGCAGAAGGCCTCATAACTGGGAATTGTTCCTTTCTTTCCTCCTAACGTCCAAGACACCAGATTCATCTATCATTTTTCTATCTATCTATCTATCTATCTATCTATCTATCTATCTATCTATCTATCTATCTATCTATCTATCTATCTATCTATCTATCTATCTGTCTGTCTGTCTGTCTGTCTGTCTGTCTGTCTGTCTGTCTGTCTGTCTGTCTGTCTGTCTGTCTGTCTGTCTGTTTACCTAGCTAGCTAGCTAGCTAGCTAGCTATCTCTTTGCCAGTTCTTGGGTTGAACTCAAGGCCTGGGCATTGTGTGTAGCACTCTATTGCTTGAGCCACAGCACATATTCTGGCTTGTTCTGTGTACGTACTACTGAGGAATCATACCCAGGTCTTCTTGCATGCTAGGCAAGCACTCCCTCAGTAATCCACATTCCCAGCCCCCTCATCTTTTCCTTAATGGTAGTTTTTACATAAGTATGCTACCATTTTACGTCCCCAAGGTTAACTTTCTGAATACTGGTTACTTCTATGAAACCTGATTTTCTCTTCCCCTGCCTGATTTGTGATGGCTCCTGCATTGGCCTCATAATAAATTGTAAATAAAGGCTGCTGAAAGCTTCATTGTGCATCATATAAGGACACAGGCTGGGAACCTGGAAGAGAAAAGCCATGGGCCTGAAATGAAGAGAATGATGCAGTATGCACAAGGAGCATACTGAAAAATAATCCAGTAAATAAAAGCAGAAGTATTGCATACAGTCTGTTTTCACTGAGGGAAGTAATATACACACATATGTAGGTAGGACACTGATACATAAACTTGGCCTTCTCTTTTTGAATTTTTTTGTGTCCATCCCAGGGCTTAAACTCAGGGCCCGATTCATTCCCCAACTGTTTTTCCCAAGGCTGAGACATTACCACCCCCAACTCCACTTCCAGCCATCTGGTGAATAATTAGTCATAAGCACATACCAGGCAGGAAAACCTGTGTCTAGGCTGTGTCTCCTGCTCAGGTTTCTCCCTCAAAGCTGGAGCTCTACCCTCTGCACCACTGTTCCACCTCTGGTTCTCTGGTGGTTTATTGGAGATTAGATTCTCACAGACTTCCTGCTCAGGCTGACTTTGAACGGCGATCTCCTGAAGAGGCTTCAAGTGGCTTTCCTCAGAGATCCCCTTAGGAGCCTCTCCACACAAACCTTTAGTAGAAATCTCAAGAGGCACTAGAGAAAAAGAGATACATGAAGATACTTCTAATGTGTTCTAGATATTTAAGGTTTGAGATACCCAACACTCATAATTATTAGAACATTTTATAGGCAAAAGGTGCAATGCAGACAGTGCGAGGATCACTCCAGTTTTGGGTCCGCTCATCCTGAGACAGTAAATTCACTTCAACTCAATGCTGAATGACAGAGCTGGCATGTCCTGTGGATATTTGCTGCCAAATGCAGTGACAGTCATTTCTCACTTTTGGCTTCAAACCTGTGAGCAGAGGAGAAGATGAGGAGAGAATATCCTTTTCAGAGAAAGCAGTTATAAAGAACATTGGGTAGTTAACTTATAAATTCAAACCATTGTAATGACCCTTTTAAGGAGTCACATTGTCCAGATTAAAAAAATGAAGAAATAAGGAAAGAAGGTGTCAGTGGCTTCTCACTGTAATCCCAGCTCCTCAGCAGCCTGAGATGTAGAGGATATGAGTTTCAATCCAGCCAGCTTAGGAAAGTCCATGAAACTGTTATTTCCATGACACCACAGAAAAACCTAGAAGTGGGGCTGTGATTCAAGGTTAATGCACTACCCTTGAGCAAAAACAGCTCAAGGACAATGCCTAGGCTCATAGTTAATCCCTAGGACCTGCCCCCTCAAAAAGAGCCTGTACCTCCATATCTTTGTGTATATATGGATATATTTCTATAGGTGAAGCTCCAGAGTAGCTATGATTAACAGCACCAAGTTAGGAAATTTGTATTCAATACAATGATTTCATAACAGAGGGTGTTTTGATGACAGTGCATGTTCCAGGGCTCCTCTCACTTTTCCCAGTGTAGCCTGAGGGTTTCTCTGCATATCAGGCCTGCTGGAAGAAGTCTCTCTCATTGTCTAGATAAACAGACAAAAAGCCTCAGTCCTGTACAGCTATGTAACAAACAACTCCCTCCGGGTCAGATAGTGAAGATGAGTGCGGGTGTGCTCTGAATATCAGGAGAAAAAGGTGTCTTTGTAGCCTTAGCTATCTCTCTCCCCAGTGCTCTGGTTTGACAGGAAGCCTTCATTTGCACCACCTTCAGTGGCAGGCCAAGTCCTGTGCACTTATCCTGCCTTTCCAACGCTGTATTCCGGTGTTCAGATACAGTGCTCAATATAATTCAGGAGTCCTTCTTCCAGACAACTAGGGCACTGAACCTCATGAAATTTTTCATTGAGGGCGATGATGGGCCTATGATGCCTCTCCTAGTTTTCCAGAAGCTTGGGAAATCCAAGCACATATGTGATATCACAAAGCTTCCTGTCATACAGGGCTGGTGAATCTCATCAAGTTTTGTAACCATTGACCTCTCCTAGTTGGGCCCTGGATGACTAGGTTTTGGGGTTCAACACAGGGCTGGGGTGCTGATCATGAGCTCATTGCAGAAGCCCAGTGCTTTACTATTTTTGTAACAGCATCACTTTCTATTGTGTGTGTGTGTGTGTGTGTGTGTGTGTGTGTGTGTGTGTATGTGTGTGTGTAAGCGTGCATGTGCGCAGGCACATACACCATTCCTTGAGTTTGAACTGAGGACCTGAGTACTGTATGTAGTTTCTCTTGTACAAGGATAGCCTCTTCCACTTGAGCCACAGAGCCACTTTAGGCTTTTTTTTGTAGTGATGTGGTCCTGAGAAATTAAGCCCAGGGTTTCATACATGTAGAGCACTCTACCACTAAGGTACATTCCCAGCTCACTACTTCAGGTTTGTTAGTTTGTTTCTGTCTTTTTTTTATTGTTGTAGTACTTGAAGTCTGGCCTGGGTGCTGTCCTTGAGCTCTTTGGGTCAAGTCTTGTGCTATACCACTTGAGCCAAAGCGCCACTTCAGCTTTTCTTGTAGTCCATCATAGCTATGTGTCTCAAGGACTTTCCTGCCCAGGCTAGCATTGAACCATGATCCTCAGATCTCATCCTCCTGAGTAGCTAGGATGACAGGCACGAGACACAAGCACCAAGCTTCCACTTCAGTTTTCTTAGTGGTGAATTGGAGATAATTGTCTCATGGGACCTTTAGTGTCTGGGATAGTTTGGAACTCAGATCCTCAGATCTCAGCTTCCTGAGAAGGCAGGATGACAGACCTCAGCTATAGACCACTAGGCTGTGGCCTCTGCTGAAAGGGGGTTTTTGGCTCCACGTGGTGGAGTGCTAGCCACGAGCCCAAGGGGTAAGGGACGGCACCTAGGCCCCTATTTCAAGGTTCATGACTGAGAAATAAACAAAAGAATGGTCTGCAGTAGACAACTCACTAGTCTTCAGTAATACATAATTTTTTTTCTGCCAAGGGGACCTATCTTAGTCTCAATATTCTCTGCATGACCATCTCAGTTGTGGAGCTCTTACAAGGACCATATGGAAGAATGCACTCTGTGAAGGACACAGCACATGGAACTCTTTTCATGACTCAGCACAGAGCATCCTGTGGAAGAGTCAGCACCCAGCGCCCAATGCAGGACTCAGAACAGAACACCCTATGAAGTACACAGCACATAGCACTATTCCACAAGCTGTCATTAGAATTAGGGTGCTTTCGTCAGTATCAACATTCTTTCAAGAACATTTCACAAACCACACAATTTCACATCTAATGGTTTAGTGGGGTGGGTGTTTTTTGGGGGGGATTAGCTCAAAGCATGGGGATACTGTTTTAATAACATTTGCTCAAAGCTAGAGCTAGAGCTCTACACTTCGAGCCATATTTCAAAGAATCTAGCAGACTTGCTGCCATGTTTTAAAGCCCCCGAGAAGCCAGGATATCGTGGGTAAGTCAGGGTAAGACAGGATGATGGGGTAACCCATGGAGCTGGGTTGCAGCAGTTTACATCTGGTTAACTCAGGTTAGGTGGCAGCAGTCAGCACCAAACTACTAGCTTTCTCTGTGATGAGGTACTTGAAGACCTGTCCTTATGTAGTTGCAGTTAGAACATTCTACCTTTATTTGATGGCAGTCCTGGGGCTTGAGTAAGGGTTATGACACTGTCCCTAAGCATTTGTACTCAAGGCTAGCACTCAATTGATTGAAAGACAGCAGAACTTCTGAGTTTTCTGTTTATGTGGCTCTGAGGAATTGAACCCAGTGCTTCATGCTTATAGGTGAGCACTCAAACACCGAGTCCCAGGAGTGAACGATGTATAAATAGAAAGAGAATGCTATATATAAATATTATATACACAAAAGATATTTGTATATTATTAATTTATAGATAATATTACTATCAATTATTAAATATTAAATTATGTCTCCATTTAATGATGTGTCCCTGTTAACAATTAATAAAGCATTAATTAATAGTCAGAAGCCTGTTATTGTTTATCACACATGTACATATATCCATACATATAATTACATATTTTATAGAATGAGACAGATGTCTAAACATTATTAAATTATGCATCATGTGTTACTACCAATTATTAGATACTTATGTTTCCATGAAATTTTATTCTTTTAATGATTGATAAAATTTTGAACTTAATCCACGTCCTATAATTTTATGTCTAATTTTATCCTAGAATGATTCACTACTAATTCAAACTGTTTTTCATTTATTGTAGTGACAATTCTTCCACCTAGGACATTTTTTACATTTATGACATGCTATTACATAGCATATAGATGTGCATCTGAATTACACATCCTACCTGTCACCGAGCACTTTCAAAGAAAAAGAAAACATGTGTCACGCTCGGCTTCTCACTCCTCGATTACACTTTTGGCAGTACTGGAATATAAACTCAGGGCCTAGAAGGTTCAATTCATGATTGGGTGACTGTCAGCACAGCAGCCTGTAGCCAATTTAGCTGCCAAGCAGTTCCCAGGCCCTGAGATCGAGCCCCATATGTTGACCCTATATTGTGCTTAGTGTGGTTATTCATTTTATTTTTTGTTTTATTCATTTATTTAACATCAATTTTATTGACTGTTACTACACATGAAATATTTATTACATTTATTATATAGGATATAGTTTTCCCTATGTATGAAACTTCACAGCTGACACCCAGGACTTTCACAGAAAAGGAAAACATGTGTCACCATGGGATTCTTACTCCATGATTCAATTTTTGTGAGTGCTGACATCTGAACTCACAGCCTACAAGGTCTAATTCATGAATGGGTGAGTGTCAGTATGCCATCCTTGGGAATATTGAGCTGACAAGCATTTCCAGCACCTGAGATTGAGCCCCAGCGGTTGACAAAATAAGAACAGTTTGACATGCAGATGGTAGTACACAAATAAATATATATCTTTATAGAGTGCCAGAGTTGTCTATACATTGTTCAGTTATATAGGCTACATTCCTACCAATCCTTGGGTATTCATTATGCCTCCATGTAATTAATATTATTGTTTTCATACTTAATGAATTATCAATTAAATCAACCACTGTTCCGAAACTATTGCGTCCACGTAATTAATGGTATTTTTTGAATGTGTCAAAAATATTCATTAAAATCTATTGGCCTCCTAAAAATTACCCTGTCTAATTGTATTGTAGTATTCAGAAACAACTAATTCAACCTTGCCATTCATAAGTGTCCTCTGGTATTCCTATGAATAGGAACGAGACTCTTAGGATCCCCCTCCATTTGTAGGGGACAGGACTGGGTTTCAAACACAGGACCTATGTTGCTATGTTGGCCTATGGCTTCCATGGTAGCCTGCCAGCCTTCAGCAATGCAATGTTACCAACATTTTTCAAACATGTCATTCAGACCCTTGAAAAGAAAACAAATGTAAAACCGGCAGCCATCTGCAAGTTGCTAGTTTTTTTTTTTTCCTGTGTAGCATTAATTATTTTTTTTCCTTTTTTTCCTTCTGCCTTTGGGGCCCAGGAACCCAGGTTTGGCTTTGGGTCTAGAGGTTGCACCCTAGCCTAGCGTGATCAAAGCTGAGGCAGTCGCCACAAACTGAGTTCAAGCCCTGTGCTGGACAAAATATATATATATATATATATATATATATATATATATATATATATATATATATATATATATATATATATATAAATAAGTGAGTAAATAAATAAATATACATACATACATACATTAAAAATATTTGAAATATCGTGCGGCTTCTTGGCTTGGAATTCATGCCCTTTTTTCTGCCAGGCCTGGGATTTGAACTCAGGGTCTGGATAAATCTGCAGCACTGTGGGGGTTGGAGAAGATCACAAGTCTGGCTTGTTCCTGGGTCCTGAACTCAAGTCTTAGCACTCAAAAAATAATATTCGTATACATGCTTACTGCATTTTGCAGTTAGTGTATTCTTTTATTTTTGTGTTTTATTTATTTCTTATGTATTTTACTGAGTATGATTACACATATAACATTTTTTGCATCCTATTACATAAGAAATAGATTTGCCTCTGTATTCTACATCATTCCTGAGACCCAGTACTTTCACCAATATGGAAAACAATTGGGATGATTGGCTTTCCCACCAGGATTCAGTTGTTGGCAGTTCTGTGACTTGAATTCAGGGCCCAGCAGGCCCACTTCATGAATGGGTAAATGTTAGCACACCAGTCTGATGCAAGTGAAGTTCATAGGCAAATTTGAGGACCTGAGATCAAGTCCTAGGAATGGCCAATATATAAACAGATAGATGTTTAGATTGCAGTATGTGTGTGTGCATGTGTGTATACTTACATATGTATATACATCTATAAATGAATACAGAGAAAGACAGATAGAATGCTCACCGTCGTTGAAGACAAGAATTTCAGCCAGGTTTACAGGGCCCAAATTCAAGCCCCAGCACTGAAAAAACTAATATTCATATATGATATCTATTTACATATATGGGCTTACTCCATATTACATTTATTACCCTCAATTTATATTTTATTAAGTATTATTACATATATAACATTTATTTCATTTATTACATCTTATCACATGGATATATTTGCATATGGATTATACATCATACTGAGACCCAAGACTTTCACAGAGAAGGAAAAAAATGGGTCAAAATTAGCTTCTGACTCCACATATAAAATTTTGACCATGGTGAGATTGGAACTTACAGCCCACAATCCCCAATTCATGAAAGGGACAGTTGTAGAACAAAAGCATTTGGCAAATTGAGCTGCCAGCCAGTTCTGAGGACCTGGAACAAGCTTTGGTAGTGCCTGATAGATATAGATATAGACATAGATATAGATATAGATACAGATACAGATATAAAAAGATAGATCGATTGATTGATTGATCTATAGATAGATAGATGTGTAGTTTGCAATATATATGAGAGAGACAATGTGAGGATATTAAATTATATATATTATGAATTAATATTAAATTAGGCCTCCATTTAATGAAATACAATGGTTGAATACTTATTGAATCATTAATGTAAATGTAGTCTGTATTATTTAATTGGGAGAATCATACCATCGTGCTTGAATTAAATATATAATCCGCTACTATTTGTGTGGCATTCTATAAGAGAAACATGAACTAACTGCAAATTTAATTGTTACTTTTATAATATTCCATTAGGCATTCCCATGGATAGGAATGTTTTTCTCAAGATCTCTCTCCATTTGTAGGTGGCAG
The DNA here is from genome assembly GCF_024711535.1 of Dipodomys merriami. Lineage (NCBI taxonomy): Eukaryota > Metazoa > Chordata > Mammalia > Rodentia > Heteromyidae > Dipodomys > Dipodomys merriami. The sequence goes on from NW_027204860.1 coordinate 571,654, forward strand.
TCCTGGCACTTCAACTCCAGTCCTGGGTATTTTACTTCGAATTAGAATTACACTGTGAAGATTTCAGTTTGTCACAATGAAAGAAAAGAGTGAGAAGAAGAAAAGAAAGCCAGGTGTCATTTGCTCCTGCCTGAAATCCTAGCTCTTAAGGAGGCTGAGAGTTAGAGAATGCCAGTATGAATTCTGCCAGGACAGGAAAGTCCACAGCACTCTTATTTCTGAGGGATCACAGGAATAAAATATCGCCATGAGTGGGGCTGTGGCTCAAAAGCAGATTGCTACCCTTGAGCAAAAAGAGCTCAAGGAGAGTGCCTAAGCTCATAATTCAACCTCCGGAACTGCAAAAACAAATAAAAAATGTAACTCCATGTCTCTGCATGTACGTATGCATGCATTTCTATCGGTGAAGGTCCAGAGTCACTATGATGAAAGGCACCCAGCTAGGAAATTTGCTTTGAATAGAATGATTTCATTGCACAGACAGTACTTTCAAAACAATGCCTGTTCCGGGGATCCTTTCACTGTTCCCAGTGTAGTCTGAGATTTTCTCCGAACCCCAGGCTGCTGGAGGAAGTCTGTCTCATTTTTGGAATAGGCAGACAAAGGCCTCACTCCTGCCCAGCTGTGTAACAAACAACTCCATCTGGGCCAATTAGTGAGGAGGAGTGTGGGCGGGCTCTGAAGGCCAACAGAAAAATGCCTCTTTGTACCCCAAGCTGTCTCTCTCCCCAGTGCTGTTTTGACAGGAAGCCTTCATTTTGCCACCTCCCATGGCAGGCCAAGTTCCCTGTACTTATCCTGTCTTTGTTAGACTACGTTCCAGTGTTGAAATAACCTTGTACAATTTATTCAAGGATCCTTCTGGCAGACAACAAGGGAGCTGAACCTAATAAAATGATTCATTATTGGCAATGGTGCCTTTCTAGGTTTCTGTAAGCTTGCTAAATTTAAGTACATGTGTAATATCACAATGCTTCCTGTCATTTAGTGCTCGTGAAGCTCATCAAGTTTTGAAGCCTTTGACCACTCCTAGTTGGGCCCTTCGTGGCTAGGTTTTGGGGTTGAACACAGGACCTGGGTGCTGACCATAAGCTCAGAGCAAAAACCCAATGGGACATCTCATTTCCATTGTGATATTACGGATCACATTGTGCCATCCCAAACCTATTATGACTTCTTAGCACCTTTGAAAACACACATGGCCTCTGTGACATCACAGAACCTTTTTGTATCTATATCCTCATGGGGAACTAATGACAACTGATATCATACATACCATTGAAACATAACAAATCCTTTCGGACATCATAATTGTGACATCATGTTGCCATTATGACACAATCAGCTCATTTTGACATATAAAACTATAATGGCATCATAGCTTTGTAACATCACATTGTCATTCTGATGTCATAACACTTTGTGTTTGCCTATAATATTATTTGATTCTATTTCTAATGTAGCATGTCGGTTTATATCAGAAACTCATTGTGAATTCATGATCATTGTGATATCACAATGCCTTAGTAGCATCACATTGCCATTGTGATGTCACATTGCCAAATTGATGTCACAAAGGGATTTTGATGTGACAATGGTTGTGATAACACAATGAGTTTCTGATATCAACTCACATGCCACATTTCAAATACAATGAAATCACAGAATAGGCATTCATAATGTGACTATTATATCACAATGACATAGTGGCAAATGTTATAATGTCATTGTCATTTTGTGACGTCACCATAAGCTAAAGATGTCATAACAACAATGTGATGCCACACTGGTTATGATTTCCCACAGGGTTTATAATGTTAAAATTGTTATGAGGTCACAATGTGTTTCTGTAATCAACTGATATGCCATATCTGAAATAGAATGAAATCACAGGATATACATTCAGAATGTGTCTATGACAGCAAAATGGCAATGCGATGTCAAAAAGCTATGATGTCACTGTAGCTTGGTGATGTCGCAGTGAGCTGATGGTATCATAGCAACAGTCTGATGTCACACTGGTGATGATGTCACAAAGGGTTTTTGATGTTACAATGGCATGTCAGATCTTAATTGCCATTTGTTTAAAGTGAGGACATGAGAATGAAGTCACAATGATATTCACAAATGAGCTGTGATGACACAAACGCCTTGATTTTTGTCAAAAGTGCTAAAGTTCTTAACAGGTTTTGTTGTCAAAGTGTTAATGATATAAAAATGAGTTAGTGATGTCAAAACTAATTTGTAATATCACATCTTATTTCAAATTTCAATTGCTACAAGTTCAAAATTATACAAGTTCACAGAAAGAGATTGATGTCCCAAAGGCCAATAATTTTCTAAGATATGATGAGGTCATAATAGGTTTGTGAAAGCATGATGGTAAAGTAATATCACAATTGAAATATGATGTCAAATTATAATGTCATAAGATTGTTGTTATGTCACAATTAGTTGGATGCCATAATTGTGATAAGTTCAAAATATTTTTGTGATGTTGCAGTAGATTGGTGATGTGACAATGGCATTCCAGACCTCAATTGTCATTAATTCACAATGATTATATAAATTTAGAATGGGCTTATGAGGATTCCAAAGCATTTGTTGGCACAAATGTGATGAAGTCAGAACAGATTTGTGATGTGACAATGTGACACAATGTGATGTCACAATATTCAGGATGTCACAGTATTTCATGTCATACCTGAAATAATATGGGGTTGAAAATAGAGCTCTCAATGGGCCTAACATAACACAATGGCAACATGTCACAAAACATCAGGACAGGACATGTTTGAATTTTCACAGTTGTTTAGAGATATCACAATGGCAATGTTATGTCACCAAGGGATTGTGATGTCACAATGGTTATGAAGTCAAAATGTGTTTTCGATATGAACCCATATGCCACATTTGAAATATAATGAAATCACATAATAGGCCTTCATAATGTATATATGATGTCACAATGACAATATGATGTCATAGTGGTATGATGTCATTATAAGTTTGTGATGTCACAATGAGCTGATGTCATAATGACAATGTGATGTCACACCGATGATTATATTGTAAATCCTTTGTGATATTACATTGGCATATCTGATCTCAATTGACAATGAGGATATGGATAACAAGAGGACTGTCTTTTCACAAAGGCCATGTGATTTTTAAAAGGGGCTAAAGTTGTCATAATGGGTTTGGGAGGTCTCAAGGTGATTGTAATATCACAACAGCGAGGTGATATCACAATGGCTTTGTGATGAGGTCACAATGCACAGGACAGGGTTGTGATGTCACAACAGGTTAATGATATCACAATGGCACTGTGATGTCACAAAGGGATTTTCATCTCACAATGGCTTTGAGGTCACAATGGACTTTTGATATCCACCAATATTGCTCGCTTGAAATAGAATGAAATCACAGAATAGGCATTCACAATATGTCTATAATGTGACTCTGGCTTATGATGTCAGAATACTATGATATTTAAGTTTAGTGATGTGACAATGGCATGTCTTATCTTATTACTCATTAGATTACCATGAGCATCCCAAAGGTTGCTATGTGCTGAATCTTTCAAAAGGTGCATATTGCTGAGTCCATTACACAGGGTTCTTTGTGCTTTTTTTTTTATCAAATGTGCTGTGTGCTGTCATCCCAAAGGGTCCTATGTTCTGAATCCTTGAGAGGTAGGTATCCCCAACAATCACACACACACACACACACACACACACACACACACACACACACACACACACACACACGGAGGTCACCGTGCACCTGCTTGGTGTGGGGGGTGGAAGGAGAAGAGTCTCACAGCAGTTGGGCTGAGGGGAGATTTGATCCCCCAGGCAGCTGCTGGGGTTGGGGGGAAGCCTTGACCTGAGGTGAGGCTGCTTCTGCCATGGCCTGGTAGCCTTAGGGCAGAGTCAGGACAGCACAAAGCAAGGGATGGAGGTGTGGCCGATGGAGGAAGGAGGCATTACCAAGGGGAGGACAGGGCGTGGCTGAGGGGGCACATAGCTGCTGTAGCCAAGAGCACACTAGGCTGGCCACTTGCGCGGCAGAGGCAGGGCAGCCAGGAAGAGCATTGGGGGCAGAGAGAGAGCAAAGAAAAGAGCAGGCACATACACAAGGGGAGGCAGCCTCAATGGCTGGCCTCTGCTGCTGTAGGAGCATGGGTCTGGGCCAGGAGCATAGAGCACACAATGCCAGCACATCAGGCACATCCCTAGCACAGTTAAGGCTGGTTGTTTCCAAGGGGAAGGGTCTGGCCCTGGAGAAGGGCAGAGGTCGGGTTGTGTTGTGTCATTAGAGTGGTGCTCTCCTTTTGTGGGATCCCTTGGTTCTGACAAGGGTACGGGGAATGGGAACCCCCGTGCTCCAGCTTCTACATTGTCCCAGATGAGGAACCAACAAAATTAGGAGAGGCACAACTCTGAGTCTGTGTGAATGTGTGTGTATGTGTGTGTGTGTGTGTGTGTGTGTGTGTGTGTGTGTGTGTGTGTGTGAGAGAGAGAGAGAGAGAGAGAGAGAGAGAGAGAGAGAGAATCTTTCTCTTTGTACAGCCTGCTGTGCTCAGGTGAGTTGTCAGTTGGCAAATTGCAGGTGCTGCATGGAAGAGTCTTCTGTCACTGTTGTGTGTGTTTGTGTGTGTGTGTGTGTGTGTGTGTGTGTGTGTGTGTGTTTGTGTGTGTGTGTGTTGGGAGATCAGGGAGATGAAAACAATGAAAATATATTTAAGTCACCATGACTAAAAACAGCAAAAGCATTTTATTTCTCTCTGTGTGTATGTGTTGTTGTTCTTTTTTCCTGAATACCAAGTACAAGCCCAGCCACAATTTTTGTTTTCTCCTTCACAGTTGCATGGCTCCTTTATTGAAGATTTCAGTAGACATTCATTTCCTCCCCTTTCCACCTCTCTTTTCCCCCTTTCCTGTAGCCTACAGTAGCTGCTGGGCCAGGATGGGCCTCTTCTAGGAGACCTGTGTGAACCCTGGACTAGAGTGGACACCTGTCCTTCTATCCCCAGCCAGAAGTTTTGTGAGGTGAGTGTGACCACAGCCACATTCTTCCAGCCAGACACTCTGCTCTCATGTGTATAGTTGGAGGTAATTCAAGGGTTGGGAATGTGTCTGCCGAACATAATTTGGGAACGAGATAGGGGAGAGGGCAGGGCAGGGGCTGTGAAGCTATGAGGTTTGGGGGGCTGGCATATGTTGTGACATAGAAGATGGTTCATCATGACCAAGGATGAGAGGGGAACCTTATCTAGGGTGTTTACAGTCTCTGTGGGCATCCAGGCCCATGGATCCGGGCCCACACTGGTGGCGAGGATTCCCTCCTGGGGAAGTGCCCTGTGGTCAGTCCTCCCTGGAGTCCTGCAGACTCCAATCTGTGTCCCACTTGGGCTGTTTCTAGCTGGGTAGTGGTAGGCAAATCCATTCCCCCTGCTGGAGCCTGCCCAGTATCAGGAGGTGGCAGTTAGCTAGGGCTTTCTGAATGCCAGTTTCTTTAACCTGCTGTAGGCTGTCTGGAAGCAAAAGGGGACCACTGATTTTGGAACCTTTCAAATTTGATTGGGACAAATGAAATGCACATTTTCTAGTTTTTTTTTAAATTTAAGCTGGCAATTTCCACTAATGGCTGGGATTATGGGTAAAATTATATGGATGATTTCAGCCGCCAAACAATGATGTTCAAAGCAGCACAGGCAGAGTTCCCAAGATAGATTGTCTCCCGCTTTGAATGTTGTGCCTTGACTGACTTTCTCTGGAAGCTGCTGAATCTCCTCCAGCTCACTCTAGGGTGACCACCAAAGTGGAGGATGTCACAGAGAGCAGAGATTGTGACCTTACCATCCCCAGCCTGCCACCTGTACTGGACTCTGGGAGAGTCAGAGACCCCAGGATTCCTCAAGGATCCTTCCTCTGCAACATGAAACATGGGGGCCAGATGTGGTGGACCATCCTGTCTGGCCCCAGGGGGAGAGGAGGCCCAATGAGTCAGGCGTTCAACTCACGGCAACTTTGTTCCCACATGAGTGGGGATTTGAGTGCCACAGAGGTGGTCAACTGCTGGACAGAGATCTTTGAGAAGATACACATCCAAGAGGCCCCAGAATCCAGCGAGTACATCGTGGCTAACATCCTTGGAGCCAAACCAGTTAAGTGCATTGGCACCAGGAGCGGGGAAAGGGGAGGAGGGAGAACTGTGGAAGAGCTACATCGGGCTTCATCCTTCCTCCCACAGAGAGGAGTCTTACCTGAATCAGATGGGACTTTTCTGTAGCATTGTCTAGACAGATGCTCATTTATTTATCCAACAAACCATCACAGTGTGCACCAGTTTCTGGGGGGTCATAGACAATGAAATGTTCAAGGACTGGTTTCACAGCACATGAAGAAACCTTGGATTGAGCTTTATGCCAGTGCTTCAAGCCTGTCATCCTAGCTCCTTACGAGGCTGAAATCAGAGGATTGAGGCTTCTGGCCCAGGCAGGAAAGCCTGTAAGAGTTTTGTCTTCAATTAACTACCAAAAACAAAATGCCAGAAGTGGATGTGTGGCTCAAGCCATAGACTGCTAGCTTTAACTAAAAAGGCTCAGAGGCAGCACCTCGGCTCCGAGTTCAAGGCCCAGGACTGATACAAAGAAAGTAAAGAGAGAGAGAGAGTGAGAGAGGAGGAAAGGACAGAGGGAGAAAAAGAGGAAAGGAAGGAAGAAGGGAGAATATGGAAGCCTTAGTTTGGAGTCTCTGGATCAAGGGAGCCAACCATTCACAATCTCTGTGGGGACAGTTTCAGAGCCTAATGCCAGTATGTAGGACCAAGCCACTGACCCCTCAGCAAGTTCATGACATCCAGGAGCTGTGTGGTCACTGACTGTAGAGGGAACCAGCCTTGAGTAGACCCTAGGGCTCAGGGTGGGTCATCAGGTTTCAATTATCCCCGGCCTCATCGAGTTAATTTTCTGGTAAGATAAGAAGAAACTTCCCAAGAGCTAAGGAGGTATTGGGGTGAGAGAGTTTCAAGGGGGGCAAGGGATAAACAGGAATTTGAAGAGGGAGGATGATCACAAGTGAGATATGTCAGGACATTGGAGTGATGACCTTGCCTAACAACGTAGACTACCAGCTTTTGATCCAGCGAAACTGCTATTAAAAGTCCTAGCACCTTGGGTTCATCGTTGATGACCTGGCTGTTGTTCATTGCACGATGCTTGTGCAGTACATCCTTGGGGACTGGGACTTTCCAAGACTCAATTTAAAGATGACATTCCCGGTGATTATTGCTCTCCCAGAGACTGAGGTAAGCCTGCCACTGGCATAAGACAGCCTGGGAATGAGGGCGGGAGTTGGGACCCATTTTGTCCCGAGACTTCATCTAGAGGGGCTAAGGCCCCATGACTGCCATTCTCAGAGGCAGAGTGGGTTTCTTTGCTGGCTCAGACTTTAGTCTAGATGGCAGATCTGGGATTCAGAAAGGGCAGGCTGAAGGTGTAGCAGGGCTGGGTAGAGGCAGGTGGGAAAACCAGAGGCACTGGGCTCTGAACAGGATTGTTTCTTTGATAATACTCACAACACAGGAATATTTCTGGGATAGATCAGCCCTTTTCACCTTCCCAGGAGGGACCTAGATCCCCCCAGTGTCCAGCCCTTGACCAGAAAACCCTTTGGTTCCCATATCATGTGGTTGGATAACTAGACCTCACCTCACTGCCCAGTGCTGAGGCAGGACAGTGAGAGATCCTGATTCTTTGATAAGGTCAGGGGATCCTCAGTATGAGATTGTACTTGAATGTCCCAACTTGCTGCATGGTCAGTCCCATATAAGACTGCCATGATGTAGGACATAGAATCTAGAGAATCATAGCCAGATAGGACCTGTTCTGGGGGTCTTAAGTATTATGTGTTAGCTTTGAGCTCCCATGGCCCACCTGCTTCCTTTTCTTGTGTGGGTCTATGCTAGAAACTAGGGTGTGGATCTTGTCTTTTATGCTACAAGATAGCAATCTACCATTAGAATCACAGCTCCACTTCCAGCATTTTTGGGTATTTAATTGCAGATAAATAGTTCTTACGGACTTTGCTGCCAAGTGGCATCCAACTTCAGTCTTCATATCTCAGTCTCCTGAGGGTATAGGACGACAAGCATGGAAAAGTATCTTTGGCTGGGTGCCAGCAGCTCATGTCTGTCATTCTAGGTACTCAGGAGCTGAGATCTGAGGATCATGGTCCCAAGCCAGCCTGAGCAGGAAACACCCTGAGACTCTTATCTCCAACAAACCATCAGAAAATCAGAAGGGGTGCTGTGGCTCAAGTAGTAGAGTGCTCGCCTTGAGTCCAAGAGCTCAGGGACAGCACTCAGGCCCAAAGTTCAAGCCCTACAACTAAAAAAAGGAAAGAAACTAAAACATCTTTGCTTATAAAGATATGGAGGTGTGTGTGTTGGCCAGGGAGGGGGAGTGTTGTGATTGAGAGACCAGGTGCTGGTGTCACTGTACAGACATTTCTAAGAAGTACCCATGATTGCCCCAGTTTGAAGCCACAGTAGGATGGGTGGTGCCTTACCAAGAACTCAAGAGGACGAGGCCTATGGCAGGCAGGGAGTGGGAAAATGGGTGCAGGGGTGGGATTTTTGTGTCTGTATTCTCTCCATTGAATGACAGATTTGGATGCTGAGTGTCAAAGTCTGAAGTAAAGGGTTGCAAGAAGTTTGTGGCCTGATGAATTGTATTTCCTCTGTGTATATGAAGGTGGCTGAAGCTGGGCACCTCTGGTGGCTCCCAAGTGTCATTCTAGCTACTCATAAAGCTGAGATATAAAGACCACGGTTCAAAGCCAGCTTGGACAGGAAAATCTGTGGTTCTTGATATCCAATGAGCCACCACAAAACAGGAAATAATGCTGTGGCTCAAATGGTAGAGTGCTAATCTTCAGCTGAAGAGCTGAGGGACAGTGCCCTGGCACAAAGTTCAAACCTCATTACCAACAATAAACAAATAGGTGGCCTGAGTTTTCCACATAGCAGTGTGTACGGCAGGAAACTCAATGCTGGGTTATGAGATATTCCAGATATGTAAGATGCTTAGTGCTGTGTCTAAAGTTAGTATGAGCATGATAGTGCCATCTTCTCATGGGTCGGGTGTGATCCTAAGAGAGGGAGTTCATGGTTCCGTTCTCAGGAACTGCTGAGGCCTTGGAATGTCCGTGTGTGTGTGTGTGTGTGTGTGTGTGTGTGTGTGTGTGTGTGTGTTTGTGTGTGTGTGTGTGTGTGTGTGTGTGTGTGTGTGTGTGTGTGTGTGTAATTTTCCCTCATCTTTCTCTGTCCCCTTCCTGGTTGCCTGTGTGCCTCTTTCTGACCTCAGATGGTGCCCCTCCACACTGACCTTCCCTTTAACCCCCTATCAGGGTCTACAATGAGTCCTAAATTGCCAGAGGCCTGTGTTCCAACTTTTCTCTAGGGCACAAATCTGGCTGTCCCAATATTTGGCCACCTCCAGGGGATACTGGGACAGCAGTGACAGCTGGCATGGGGTCTCCTCTGCCCCAGAGGGAGGCCTCAGTCATGCGATGTCCTTTACTTTTCCTCAGCTGGGCCTCTGACTGAACAACTCTCTCAGCAGGCTAACAGTGGAGTGGGGAAAGGGGGGTTGCTGGTGGCTCTGGCTAACTCGAGCTTGACAGCTGACTGAAGGCTGCCCAAGCAAGGAGGATCCAGGGCTACATGAGAGGTGAGGCCAAGGTGGCTTGGAATTATTGGTCGTTGTATAGTAAATGTAAATGTATTTTATCACAGGAAAGCCTATCTTCTGGTCCCAACTGGGCCTCTCATGTCTTTCTAGACAATTCTGGATGTCCAGAATACAGAGGCACAGACTTTAGATTCCAGGGCCATAGAACTGGGATATGAGAGACTGGTATGGCCAATACCTCAATGTTCTGGGGCATTAGTCTTGACCTGCCTATACCCTCCGCTTGTGTATGTTCACTTCTTAACCCAATGTTGGTCACACACCGGCCACTTGTGGCAGTAGTGTGGAAGTGGCAGGAGTGGAAGTGAGATGTAGGGAGACCAAATTAAGGATTTATGGCCTGTGGGGGTAGGAAAGGGTGTCTTTAAAAAAGTCTTAGAGCTGGAACTCAGGGCCTACACACTGCTCCTGAGCTTCCTTTGCTCAAAGCTGACATTCTACCTCTTGAACCACAGCTCACCTTTCATCTTTATTAATAGTTTAGTGGAGATAAGAATCTGATGGACTTTCCTGCCTGGGCTAGCTTTGCTGGACTGGCTTCAAGCTGCCATCCTAAGATCTCAGCCTCTTGAGTAGCTAGGATTGATTATATGAGCCACTGGCACCTGCTAATGATGTTAGTGTGCGATGTGTGGTGTGTGTGTGTGTGTTTGTGTGTGTGTGTTTACCGGGATTTGAACTCATAACCTAGGTGCTTTCCTTTAGCTTGATTTCACAAGATTGGTGCTGTACCACTTGAACCACATTAGCTCTGCTTCCCAGCTTTTTGGTCATAAGTGTCTGCCCAGGCTAGCTTTGAATCTTGATTGATCCTCAGGTCGCAGCCTTCAGTAGCTAGGAGTCATGAGCCACCATCGCCCAGCTGATAATGGCCATTCTCCACAGTGGACTGGGATCTCCTGAAAGCTTTTCCTTATTTTTTCCGTGCCTGTACAGGGGCTTGAACTCAGGGTCTGGGCTCTGGTCTCTTAACTTTTTCCCTCAAAGCTGACACTCTACCACTTGAACCACAGCTCCATTTCTCGCTTTTGGCCAGAAGCGTGTCACTGACTTTCCTCCCCTGAGCTGGCTTTGATTTCAGTCTCCTGAATAAATAGGATTTAGAGGGGTTGAATGACTGGTGGCATTTGATAGAAGCTTTTCTTAAGCAAGAGTTCTTCCCTGCATTTGCCCGGACTCCTCCATGCAAAGGGGGCCTGAGGGTCAGGAGCTGTGAAAAAATAGACTTCCAGCCACAGAAAATGGCTGGGGTCCTTGGTGAAAAGTCAAGCCAATCTTCCCCTGGGCCCCATTCTGGGACCCCACCCTCTGCCCTATCTGTGACTCAAGTTCAAACCTTGATTCAGCCTTGAATGTTCTGCCACAATTGTCTGAGGACACAGAACCTTCATTCCACCCATACCACCTGCTCTACACCAAACCTCAGGACCTTTGCGCATGCTGTGTACCTTCGGCCCCAGGCCCTCTGTCCTGTTCCACATGTTAGAACTCCTGTGGAATTTTGGCACTGGTTATATCACCTCTTGGAGCAAGTCTTTCCTTCCCTTCTCCCTCATTTTTTAAGTATTGAGTTGCTAGAGATGGAACTTGTGCAGGCTGACTGGCAAATGCTCTATATTGGTGTGTCTGTGTGTGTGTGTGTGTGTGTGTGTGTGTGTGAGAGAGAGAGAGAGAGAGAGAGAGAGAGAGAGAGAGAGAGAGAGAGAGAGAGAGAGAGAGAGAGAGAGAGAGAGAGAGAGAGAGAGAGAGAGAGAGAGAGAGAGAGAGAGAGAGAGTGTGTGTCCTGGGGTTTGAATTCATACCCTGGGCGCTATCCCTGAGTTTTTATGCTCAAGGCTAGCATTCTAATACTTGAACCACAGCTCTGTTTTTTTGGGTGCTTAATTGAAGAAAAGGGTCTCATATAGACTTTCTTGACTGCACTGGCTTGCAGTTATAATCCTCAGATCTCAGCCTCCTGAGTAGCTAAGATTACATGGGTGAGCCATCAGGACCTACCTTCTACCTCTTACCAATAACCTTGGCTCTCCTCTGAGTCCCAGAAGAGTATGTCCCACCAAGCACACATTATTTTTGACAGTGTTGGGACTTGAATTCAGGGTCTGGGTATGTTCCTGAGCTGTTTCTACATTCTTTCACCTAAGCCACAGTGCCACTTTTGACCTTTTCTGTTTATGTGGTACTGAGGAATCCAACTCAGGACTTAATGCTTGCTAGGTAAGCAATCTACCACTAAGCCACATTCACAGCTCAAGGCTACTTCTAACAGGAGCTATGAGGGTGGGATGTATTTGCATACATCTCAGCCTCCTGAGGAGCTAGGATTACATACAGGAGCAACTGACACCTGGCTTCCTTTGCTTCTGGTTGTTCTTTTTGTAATCGTGACAATCTGAAATCTTCAGCATCATTCCAATGGTTTGCATTCGAAATAAACTACCCAGCCCTGGAGTTCGAATGCCAAGACTGCCACCCACAAATGGAGGGAGATCCTGCCAAACTCGTTCCTATTTACGTGAATGCTAATGGAATATTATAAAAGTAATAATTAAATTTTCAGTTAATTCATGATTCTATTTTAGAATGCCAAACAAAAATTATTGGATTTATATCTTCCATTCTAGCAGCCTGGTATGATTCTCCTAATGGAAGGATATTGAGTAATTTTTAATTAATGCTTTTATAAGTATTCAACCACGATACTTCATTAAATGGAGACATAACTTAATAACTAATTGATGGTAAGTATATATATATATATATAATTTAATGATATCCTCATATTCTCTCTCTCTACATATACATACACATATATATACAGCAATATATATATATATATATATATATATATATATATATAGTAATCTACACATCTATCAATATATATATTGGGCACTACAGTGGCTTTATCACAGGGCCTCAGAACTTCAGTTTGCCAGAGGCTGGTGTGCTAAGACTGTGACCCCATTTATGGATTGGCCATTGTAGGCAGTGAGTTGAAATCCCAGCATTACCAAAAATTTATTCATGGAGTAAGAAGCAAATTTTGACACATTTTTCCTGAAAATAAGCCCTGGGTCTCAGTATGATGCATAAATTCATATAAAAATATATCCTGTGTGATAGGATGTAATTAATGAAATGTTGTATGTGTAATAATACTACATAAATAACAGTAATAAACGTCATACTCACTAAACCCATATATGTATTTTTTCCAGTGCTGGGGCTTCAATTCAGGCCCTGGGAACTGGGCTGAATTTCTTGTCTTCAAGGATGCTGAGCTTCTCCTTCACCTACAGTGCTACAGATATACCCAGAGGCTGAGTTCAAATCCCAGGCCTGCCAGAAAAATGGTGCAAATTCCAAGCTAGGGCCTTATTTTGTTTTATTTTATTTTGGCCAAGTACAGGGCTTAAACTCGGTTCTTGGCATCTCTGCCACAGCTGACCCTGGGATCTCAGGACCCAAGTTCAAATCTCGGGGTTGGCAAGTAATAAAATAAAAAAGAGAAAGATAAAATGGAGCAGTTCAAGAGGGTGGTTTTACATTTCTTTACCTTTGTATTGGGACCATCCTGGGTAAAAATGAAAAGGCCCAAAGTGTACATGACCTTGCATGCTGATGTTTGGCTGGCTATTATGGAAGCCATAGCCAAAACCTCAACTTGGGCCTGGAGGTTGAATCCCGGGACTGCCACTAAGGATTGGCAGGAGATTCTAAGAAACCCATTCCCTGTACATCCATATGAATGGAATTTTATAAAAGTATCTATTAAATTAGTAGTTAGTTTATGAGTATACTATGAAATTATGCACAACAATTATACTAAATTGACTAATTTTCAATTAATACTTTATTATGTATTCTTTCAATTAATACTTTATTATGTATTCAACCATGATACTTAAAAATGGAAGGAATAATTTAATTGTCAATAATGGGTAGTAATATAATATATGTAATTTCATAATATACAGACATCTTTCTTGTGTTTTAAATATATACATATATGCCAATCTACATATTTACCTGTTCATAAACTTGTCACTCCTGGGGCTCAGTGGTATAGTGATGGCTAGTACATACAAAGCCCTGGATTGGATTACTCACTCCCACATGCACATAAGAATCTGGAAGTTGTGCTGTTGCTGCAGCAGCCAAGCAATAACTTTGAGCATAAAAGCATAGAGACTTTGTCTAGATCCTTACTCAAGACCCAGGACGGGCACCAGGACTGAATGTTGTGACTGCAACTCTATAAGGATAGGACTTCAAATACCTCATTACAGAGCAAGCCGGAAGTCTGGTGCTGAGAGCTGACCCTGGAATACTAAGACCCAAGTTCAAATCTCGGGGTTGGCAAAAATAAAAACAAAAAGGAGAAGGATAAACCGGAGGACTTCAGGAAGGTGGTTTTACATTTTTTCCCTTTGCATTGTGACCATCCTGGGTCTAAATGACAAGGCCCAAACGTGCACATGACCTGGCATACTGATGTTTGGCTGGCTATTAGGGAAGCCATAGCTGATACTTCAAATTAGGCCTGGAGGTTGAATCCCGGGACTGCCACTAAGGATTGGTGGGAGATTTTAAGAAAATGCATTCCAATATACATCCATACAAATGTTATAAAAGTAACAATTAAATTAGTAGTTAGTGTATTAGTATAATATAAAATTATACACAACAATTACACTACATTGACTAATGTTCAATTAATACTTTATTATGTATTCAACCATGATACTTAAAAATGGAAGGAATAATTTGATTGTCAATAATTGGTAGTAATATATTTAATTTCATATTATACAGACATCTTTCTCTTGTTTTATACATATATATATACATATATGTATATATGTGTGTGTGTATGTAAATATATGTGTGTATATATATATATATATATATATATATATATGTGCCAATCTACACCTTTATGTATTTATACACTTGTCACTACTGGAGCTCAATGGTATAGTGATGGCTAGTACATCCAAACCCTGGATTCGATTCCTCACTACTAGATGCATATAAAAATCTGGAAATTGTGCTGTCGCTTAAGCAGTCGGGCACTAGCTTTGAGCATAAAACCTTAGGGACTGTGTCTAGACCCTTACTCAAGACCCAGGACAGGTACCCAAAAAATATTGAATGTTGTGACGGCAACTCTCTATGGATAGGACTTCAAATACCTCATCACAGAGCAAACCGGGAGTCTGGTGCTGATAGCTGCCATCTAACCTGACTTAGCCAGAGATATACCACTGCAACCCAGCTCCATGGAACTAGATGCTGCTGGCTTGCTCACCCCTATCATCCAATATATTCGGGGGCTGAGATATGACACTGATGGTTTTAAAACCCAGTCCTAGCAGAATATATGTGAAAGTCTGAGCTGTGGGTCAAAGTTGTAGAGCTCTAGCCTTGAGCAAAAGATCTTAGGACAGTACCCCCAACATTTTAGTGCAATCCCTGTGGCTGACTCCCCCCCAATAAACAGTCCTCTGAATCATTAGATGTTAACTTTGTGCAGTTTGTGATGTGTTTCTGAAAGAATGATGATACTGATGAAAGCACCATAATACTAATGACAGCTTGTGGGATATAACTATGTGATGAGTCAGTCCTTCCTAAGGTGCTGAGTACTTCATGCGGTGCTGTGTGCTGAGTCCTGCACAGGATGCTATGTGCTGAATCCTTCACATGGTGCAGGGTGCTGAGTCTTTCACAGGATGCTGTGTGCTGAGTCCTGTCAAGAGGGTTATGTGGAGTAGGGCACCAGTGGCTCACGCCTGTAATCCTAGCTACTCAGGAGGCTGAGATCTGAGGATCACGGTTCAAAGCCAGCCTTGGCAGGAAAGTCACTGAAACTCTTATCTCCAATAAACCACCAAAAACTGTAAGTGACCCTGTAGCTCAAGTGGTAGAGCATTAGCCTTGGGCTGAAAAGCTGAAGGACAAAGCTCAGGCCCAGAGTTCAAGCTCCATGACCATCAAATAAAAAAGAGTGTTATGTGTTTTGTCCTTCAAAGGGTGCATTCTTTCATCTTGTCCTTGTAAGAGCTTCATAACTGACATGATCATGCAGAAAAGAATATTGAGGCTCTAATCTGTCCCCATGGCTGGGACAAAATGATGTATTACTGAAGACTAGTGACTTGTCTACAGCAGACAATTGTTTTGTCTTGTTTTTTCTCAGTCATGAACCTTGAACTCAGGACCTAGTCACTGACCCATATGTCTTGGGCTCTTGGCTAGCACTCTACCACGTGGAGCCAAGGACCCCTTGAAGCAGAGTGCCCGGCCTAGGGTTCTATATCCGAGGTCTGTCATCCTACCTTCTCAAGAAGCTGAGACCTGAGGATCTGGGTTCCAAACTATCCCAGACACAAAAGGTCCCATGAGACTATTATCTCCAATTTACCACTAAGAAACTTGAAGTGGAAGCTGAGTGCTTGTGGCCTCCAATGAACCACCAGAAAACCGGAAGTGGCTCTGTGGCTCAAGTGGTAGAGCACAAGATTTGAGCTGAAGAGACAGGGACAGCACCCAGGCGCAAAATTCAACTCCTACAACTGACAACAACAAAAAAGACAAAAACAAACTAACAAACCTGAAGTAGAGGGGTGGGAATGTGCCTTAGCGGTAAAGTGCTTTGCATATATGAAACCCTGGGCTTGATTTCTCAGGACCATATCACTAGAAAAAAGCTTGAAGTGGCTCTGTGATTCAAGTAGGAGAGGGCAAACCTTGTACAGGAGAAACTAAATACAGTGCTCATGTCCTGAGTTCAAGCTTCAGGACCAGTGTATACACAAACACACACACACATACACACACACACACACACACACACACACACACACACACACACACACACACACACATGCACATACACACGCTCACACACAGAGAGAAAGCATAAGTGAAGATGTGACAAAGTGGTAAAGCATTAGAATTCGGCTCTGAGCTCATGGTCAGCACCCAGGCCCTGTGTTCAACCCCAAAATCTAGTCACTCAGGGCCCAATTAAGAGAGGTCAAAGGTTTCAAAACTTGATGAGCTTCACCAGCCCTAGATGACAGGGTCTTTGAGATATCCAACATGTGCTTGGATTTCCCAAGTTTCCGGAAACCTAAGAGAGGCATCATAGGCCTATCATCACCAGCAATGAAACATCTCATTATGTTCAGTACCCTAGTTGTCTGCCTGAAGGACTCTTGAATTATATTGAGCACTGTATCTGAACACCGGAATATAGTCTCATAAAGGCAGGATAAGAGCACAGAACTTGGCCTGCCATGGGAGGTGGCAAAAATGAAGGCCTCCTATTAAATCAGAGCACTGGGAAGAGAGATAGCTAAGGGTAAAAAGAGGCCTTTTTCTCCTTTCAGAACCCGCCCACACATCCTCACTAATTGGACCAGATGGAGTTATTTGGTACACAGCTGTACAGGAGTGAGGTCTTTTGTGTTCCTGTCCAGAAAATGAGGGAGACTTCCTCCAGCAGGCCTTGGATGCAGCGAAACCCTCAAGCTACCCTGGGAGCAGTGAAGGGAGCCCTGGAACATGCAATGTCATAAAAGCAGTCTCTGTGTTATGAAGTCATTGTATTGAATACAATTTTTCTTCTTGGTGCCGTTCATCCTAAGTACTCTGGAGCTTCACCTATAGGAATACATCCATACCTACACAAAGACATGGAGGTAAAGGTTTTTTTTGAGGGGGCAGGTCCTGGGGTTGAACTATGAGCCTAGACCTTGTCCCTGAGCACTAACTGCTCAAGGATAGTGCATTAAGCTTGAGTCACAGCCCCACTTCTGGGTTTTTCTGTGATCTCTTAGAAATAACAGTGTCAAGAACTTTCTTATCCTGGTGGGTTTCAAACTCAGATTCTCTACATCTCTGCCTCCTGAGGAGCTGGGATTACAGTCAGCAGCCACTTGCGCATTCTTGTCTTCTTCATTTTATAATCTGGACAATATGACTTCTTTACAGAGTTATTCCGATGGTTTGGACTTATAAGTAAACTACCAAATGTTCTTTATAGCTGCTTTCTCTGAGAGGATTTCCTCTCCTCATCTTATCCTCTGGTCACAGGTTTGAAGGCAAAAGTGGGAAATGAGTGTCACATGATTCAGGAGCAAATGTCCATAGGATATGCCAGTTCTGTCACTTAGCATTGAGCTGCAGTGAATTTACTGTCTCAATATATGAGGACCAAAAGTTGGAGCAATCCTCATACTCTGCATTGCTTCTTTTGCCTATAAAGTGATCTAATAATTATGAGTTATTTGTATCTCCAATCTTAAGTACATGAACACAGTAGAATCATGTTCCTGCCTTGGTTTTTCTCTAGTATCTCTCGAGATTTAGACTAAAGGTTTTTGTGGAGTGGCTCCTAGGGGAATCACTGAGGAAAGCCACATGAAGCATCCTCAGTAGATCACCATTCAAAGCCAGCCCTAGCAGGAAAGACTGTGAAACTCTTGTCTCCAATAAACCACCAGAAAACCAGAAGTGGAGCAGTAGTCTATAGGGTAGAACTCCAGCTTTGAGAGAGAAAGCCAAGCAGAAGATACAGGCCAGACCAGGCAGGAAAGCCTGGGAGGCTCTTATGTCCAGTGAATGACCAGATGGTTAGAAGTGGAGCTGTGGTTGTGGTAGAGCCTCAGCCTTGTGCAACACAGCTGAAGAACACATGGCATCTGGAGTTTAAGCAATGGGATAGCCACAAAAATAAATTGGAAAAGAGAAGGTGAAGTTTATGTATCAGTGCCCTACTTACTTACATGTATATATTACTTCCCTGAGTGCAAACAGGCTGTATGCAATGCTTCTGCTTTTATTTACTGATTAATTTTTCAGATATGCTCATTGTGCATACTGCATCATTCTCTTCATGTCAGCCCCATTGCTCTTCTCTTCCAGTGTAACAGGCCTGTGTCCTTATATGATGCACAGTGAAGCTCTTAGCAGCTTTTATTTACATTTTATTATGAGGCCAATGCAGGAGCAGTCACAAATCAGGCAGGAGAAGAGAAAATCAGAGTTCATAGAAATAAGCGTTATTCAAAAAATTATACTTGGGGATAAAAATAGTAGCATACTTATGTAAAACTACCATTAAGAAAAAGATGAGGGGGCTGGGAATGTGGATTAGTGAAAGAGTGCTTGCCTAGCATGCAAGAAGCCCTGGGTTCGCTTCCTCAGTAACACATACACAGGAAAAACCAGAATTGGTGCTGTGGCTCAAGTAGTAGAGTGCTAGAGACAGTGCCCAGGCTTTGAGTTCAGCCCAAGAAATGTCAAAGAGATAACTAGGTAGGTAGGTAGGTAGGTAGGTAGGTAGGTAGGTAGGTAGGTAGGTAGGTAGGTAGGTAGGTACATAGATAGATAGATAGATAGATAGATAGATAGATAGATAGATAGATAGATAGATAGATAGATAGATAGATAGATAGATAGATAGATAGATAGATAGATAGATAGATAGATAGATAGATAGATAGATAGATGGATGGATGGATGGATGGATGGATAGATAGATAGATAGATAGATAGATAGATAGATAGATAGATAGATACAGAGATAGATACAGAGATAGATACAGAGATAGATAGATACAGAGATAGATAGAGAAATAGATAGAAAAATGATATATGAATCTGGTCTTGGACGTCAGGAGGAAAGGCGGGAACAATTCCCAATCATGCAGCTTTCTGCAGTGTGCCAGGCCACCAGGATGGTCTTCACACAAACACAGAGCTTCTCAGACAGCTGAAGGCCCCAGAGTGAAAAGGGGAGAGCCAGGTTCTAACTCAGCTGCTTGGAGGCAGAAGAGAAATGACCCTGCCTCTCCTTGGACTGGGGATTACTATTAATAAAGTGGAGAATAAAGGAAGGAGATAGGACTGCCAGAGATAGAAGAAAGGCCTTCAAATCTGACACATGGAGAGTAAAAAACCCACTCCCTAAGACCAGAGAACAGGCTTTTCCACTCTGTTCCTCCCATCTCTCCCACTGAACTGGCTCTCTATTGGTAAACTAAACATAGCCTGAAGCTCCCTTCACCTGATGGAGGAAGGTTAGTCATTGTTTGAAGAGGCTGAGAAAAGCCTGACCCTGGTGTAATTCTAACAAATGTTTCAGGTTTTCCCCCATTGCTGGCTGTGCCTGGAATGAATGAAGTTGTTTTGCAGCTCACTTCCTTATGGAGTGTGTACATTCTGCCTCCTAATCCTGCAGAACTGGTCTCTTCACCTAGCCTGGCTTTTGAAATTGTTTTCTGTCCTTCAAATACAGTGTTACACTGGAGTTCTTCCTTCTAACAGTTCCAGGGCTTGCATCCTGAGAACTTCAGTTGAACCAGGATGGGTCAATGGGTCAAGAACTCTAACAACATGTAGAGTTCAAGTAATATCTCATAAACAAAGGAAACACAAGAAGCTCTTGAACATCTGACCTTTCAGAAGTGGAAGTCAGAATATTATAGACTTTCCTGCCTTGGCTGGCTTCACACTGTGATCCTGATACCTCAGCCTCCTGAGCTAGAGTGATGGGTGAGACCTACTGGTGCTCGGCTAGGTTAAGAAGTGTAATGACATTGACAACACAAGTCAACTCCTTATCACAAAGGGCTTGGGGAGCATATTAAGCCATTCAACATTGGACCTTTCAGAACCCTATGGACACAAAGTTACAATGCTAGAGTCTGAGAGGCTGGGCATGTGGATCTGCTTTACTTGAGCCTGGAGGTCTGAGTCCAATTCTGGTGTATATCAGTGTTCATTTTCCAGAGAATGTTCTCCTAATTAGAAAATAGGAAAAGTACTTTGATTAACCCTCAATTTTTTGCCAGTTGTGTGTCTTGAATCAAGCCTGGGCACTGTCCCTGAGCAATTCATCTCAAGGCTAACAGTCTACCACTTGAGCCACAGTGCCACATGGGTGTGTTTTGGTGGTTCACTGGATATGAGTCTAACAGGCTTTTCTTGCCTACGCTGTCTTTGAACTGTGGACTTCAAATCTCAGTCTCCTGAGAAGGTAGGGTTCCAGGTGTGAGTCACGGGCATCTGGCCTATTGTTTTTGGCATTCCTGGGGATTCTTTTTCTCAAGGCTAACACTCTACCATTTGAGCCACTCCACTGCTTCTGGCTTTTTCTGAGTATGTGGCAATGAGGATTCAAACGCTGGTATTCATGCATGATGAGTGAGCTCTTTGCCATTAAGCCACAGTTCTAGCCTCCCCCTTACAATTTTATCCCACAACTTTCCTGTTCTCAAGAAAAGGCTTCTGAGTATAAACCATCTGAAGACATCCCTATAGGAAGGTGTCCAAAGATAAATAAGACAAAGCTCATTCTTGGGAGAGAGTGTAAACGTGTGAAGACTGTGACAAATGCCTCTATTTAATTATGTATCGTTTCAACACTTAAAAAGCTTTAATGATAAATGGTCAATTTCCTAAATTACTGTGTATAATTTTATAATAGATATGCAAAATGTAATAAATATTATGTGTATGATAATATTAAATAAAATAAACAATAAAAGAATGAATCAAAGAAAAAATAAAATAAATACAAAATCAATAATAAAAAGCATAATATGTAATAAACCTACATATGTAAGTATATATCATATATTACACATGAATAGAAATATCTTTTCCATTGCAGGGCCTTCATTCAGGCCATGGGAACTCTAGCCTGAATTTCTTTTCCTCGAGGACAGTGAGCTTTGTTTCTCCCATGGTACAAAAGAGTTACCTGAACAGTAAGATCAAATCCCACCAATGGTAGAAATACTGGCCCCAGTCCCAGGAGAGTGACTTAATTTTTTAATGGAAACAGTTATGTTTATTCGGTTTCATACTGAACATTAAATAAAATCAGTGTAGAATTTTGTACATCTATTCAGACATCCTTCCCTTACCCCCAAAGTGCTTCTCTGAACACTACATTGCTTTTTTTTTGTATGTTTTTTTATTGTAAAAATGTTGTGTAGAAGGTTCACAGTTACATGAGCAAGGTCATGAGTATATTCCCTTTTGAGCATTGTTACCTCCTCCTTTGTTTTCCCCCTACAATCTCTTACCTCCCATCTCCACAACTACTCCCCTTGCCGGCTCAGTGACTTAATTTTTTTAAAATTTTGGCTTGGCACAGGGTTTGAATTCAAGTAATTGCAAATCTGCACTTTCCCTCACATTGCTACAGATTTACAAAGTTCCTGAGTTCAAATCCCAGTATAGGAAAGAAAACTGACAGAAATTCCAAACCAGGGAGCTTAATTTTTTTTTTAATTTATTTAAATAATCAAATTTTTTTCCTTTTTTTCTTTCTTTTTTTTTTTTGGCTTAACATGGGTCTTGAACTCAGGTCATGGCAACTCTGCCTCAGCTTTGTTCACCCCAGGCTGGGTGCAGCCTCAGGATCCATACCCAATCCTGGAATCCTAGGTCCAGAGGGCTTGCAGAAAGAAAACAAAAGTGGATTAGCACAAAAAGTGGCAAGCTGCAGAGGGCTGTTTTTTTTTTCTTTGCACAGTGACCATCCTGGGTCTGAATGGCACGGGTGCAAAGTGGACCTAACCTGTCATTGCTGAAGGCTGACAGGCTAGCAGGGAAGCCATAGGCCAACCTGTCAACGCTGGGTTCAAATCCAGGTCCTGACGACTACCAATGGCAGGAGATCACAAAAGACTCATTACTATGCATAAGAAAACCAATTGAAAGAGAAGTTTGTGCATCGGTTGAGCCTATAAATGGATGCAGTAATCCTAGGACACTGATTGATCTTCATTTCATGTTTTATTAAGCATGAAAAGAATAGTATTCTTTTAATTGTAGTATAATAAATACCTAAGAGTTGGTAGGAATGTAGTATATGTCATTCATCATAAATAGGTGGATGTGGCACTTTTTAGCAATATATATTTATTTGTATATTACTGTGTGCCTAGCCTTGTATCTCTGTTATGGCCAATCCTGGGTCATGATCTCAGCACCTGGGAACCACCTCACAGCTTCATTGGCTAGAGGCTGCCATGCTCACACTCACCCATTCATGAATTGGACCTGGTAGGCCCTGAGTTCAGATCTTAGCACCGCCAAAATTTAATCTTGGAGTAAGAAGCCAAGAGTGACACCTGTTTTCCTTTTCTGGGAGAGTCCGGGTGTCAGGTATGATGGAGAACACATCTACAAATCTAGATGGTATGTGATAGGACGTAAAAAATATAATGCATAGTTAGATGTTCTCACAGTCAATAAAAGAAACGGTAAATAAATGAAAAAAATACAATGAATAAGCACACCAAATATAACATATACTGAATATCTGTACGAAGTTTAATCCTATCTTTAAAATGTATATAAGGAGTACGTTTTCCAGGTCTGGGCCTTGAATTCAGGCATAGGGTAAAGGTCTGACTTACTAGTCTTCAAGCACAGTGAGCTTTCCCTTACCCCACATTGCAACAGAGTTACCCAGACCCCGAAATCAAATCCCAGGATTGCAGACAAAAAAATGGCACACATTCCAAGCCAGGGAACTTCATTAGCATTTTTAATATTTTTTTTAAAGTTTACTTCGCCTTTATTTGATACATATTGATTTTAAAACGAGAGTTTTTTTAAAAAAGGGATTTAAACTTTTACATTTCAGCATAGCACATTGGTGTTTCTATTTTGACCATCTGCCATGAAGAGTGAGAATGAAAATAAGGACATCGTTTCTCTCTAGAAGGTCGGGACAGTTGAATTTATTTCTATTTAGAGTTATTTCTACAATTATAAACTCTCTGCATTTGTGTCATGTGAGTTTTCCTCAGTGCCTACCATGAAATACACTAGGGGAGTCCTCATAACACAAAAGGTTGGGTTTCTGAATAAAAACTCACTTCTGTGAGGACAGTAGGTAGTTGTACGCATTTGGGGAATAAACAGGATTGTAAAACGAAAAACAGAAACAATGTGACTGTGATGTATCTCAGTAGTGGAGTACTTGCCTAAAGAGTGTAAGACCCCGGCAGAAAAGTTTTGTAAAGCTCAGAATGTTAGAATTTTATGATCTGCATGAACTTCTTTTTTTTTTTTTTTTTTTTTTTTTTTGGTCCTGTGGCTAGAAATCAGCAATTATCTTTGTGTTTTTCAGCTCAAGGTGAGCTTGAGTCATAGTGCCACTTCTGGTTTTCTAGTGGTTTATTGGAGATAATTATCTCAGGGACTTTCCTGCCCGGGCTGGCTTTGAACCACCAACCTCAGCCTCCTGAGTAGCTAGGATTATAGGCATGAGCCACTGGTGCCTAGCACATGAAAAAACTTCTTAAAGATTGATTCTGAGAAAAGAAACTTGGAATACATTTTTAGTATAAATAATTTATAATGCCCTGGTTAAGGCACTAATTCAGAAGTATTTATTCATTGACTGGTTTCTTAGTTTATTTAAAGATATATATGCATTATTAATATATATATACATATATATTATTAAAAACAGCTTTGAAGTGTAACTAAGAGCATATGTGCTCATGTAAAGTTATACAACTGCACAAGCTTCATTTTTTTTCCAGTTTGGTTGGTACCATAAATTAGGTGGGATTTGTATATTGTTGTTTTGTTCTCTGTTTTTGGAGGATTTCTTTCCCTTTTATCCCCCTCACCTCCTCTCCTCGCACTTGAACTCAGCTTGCTCTTTCTTGGCTTCATTGTTCATAGCTAATTTTCTACCACTTCAGCCATACCTGTAGCCTGGCTTTTTGCCAGTTAATCGGAGATGATGTCTCTCAGGCTTTTCTGCCTTAATTGGATTTGAAATTTCATCCTCTAGTTCTCAGCCTCCTGATTAGCTAGGATGACAGTTGTGAGCCACTGGGGTGCCTAGGGATAAATTAGACTTTGGTTGGTGTATTCTTTCTGTTTTTCTGAGCATTGGATCATCTACTACAGAATTTCTGTGACTATCCTGGGTCTGAACTAAGAAATATAATACATATGCAAATCTGTATAATTCTCATAAGATGCAATAAATTTAATACATGTTATAATTGTAATAATAGTCAATAAATATAATGAATGAATAATACAAAAAATAAATAAATGCACTCAAAGCAATATGCAGTAAACATAAGTATGTGGATGAATATTACTTAACAGAGTTGGGGATTGAATTCAGGCCTAGGGAACAGGCCTGAATTGCTTGTATTCAAAGAGGGTGAGTTTCTCCATTCCCTAGAGTGCATTTGAGTTTCCCAGACTCTGAGTTCAAATCCCAGGCCTTGAAGAAAAAAACGGGCACGAATTCCAAGCCAGGGAGCTCCATTAGTATTTTAATAATTTAAAATGTGTTTTATTTTCTATATGTTTTATTAATTTATTATATTTTATTAATTAATTAATTTATTTTCCCAAGCGCGGGGCTTGAACTTAGGTCCTGGCAACTCTGCCTCAGCTTCCATCACCCTAGGATGGGTTGGAGCAGCCTCTGGACCCACAGCCCATCCTGGGATCCTAGGTCTCAGGGGCTGACAGGAAAACAAAATGAAAATGGCAAGGAAAAATAGTCGTGTATTGTGAATGGTTGGTGGTTTCTCGGTTTTCCTTCCTTGCATGGTGAACATCCTGGGTCCAAATGACAATGCTGCAACCTGTAGGTCACCTGGCATTGCTGTCAGCAGGCTGTCAGTGAAGCCATAGGCCAGTCTGGACACCTAGGCCCTGAGTTGGAATCCCGGTCAAGCCACTTACAAAGGGCTGGAGAGCCTAACAAACTATTGTCTGTCCATAGGAACAACAGAGGAATGTGATCAATGTCATGGTTGGATGAGTAGTTTGTTAATCAGTCTACCATAAAATTAAACCCAGTATTCACAAGATGTGGATCGATTTTAATTTATACTTTATTATGCATTTGCATTAAAAGAATACTGTGTGTGTGTGTGTGTGTGTGTGTGTGTGTGTGTGTGTGTGTGTGTTTTGTCAGTCATGGGTCTTGAACTCTGGGCCTGGGCATTGTCCCTCAGCTTTTCAGCTCAGGGTTAGCGCTGTACCATGGGAGACACGGCACCATTCCTGGCTTTTTCTGATCATGTGGTGCTGAGGAATCAAACCGGGGGCTCATGCTTGCTAGACAAGCACTCTCCCAATGAGCCACATTCCCAGCTCCTTAAAGAATACTATTGATTAAATGGAGTCCTCACTAAATACCTGAGAATCACTAGGAAGGTAGTACATGTCATTGAATACTAGATAGACTTCACTGGCAGTATCAAAATATCTAAATATATATTTATTTGTATACCAGCTTCTGAATAAAAGGTATTGCTATTTTGGCTAAACCTGTGTCTCCATCCCAGGTCCTGGGATCCACCTGGCACCTGAATCAGCGAGAGGCTGCCTTGCTGACACTCACACATTTATGAATTGGGCATTCTAGGCCCTCAGTTCAAGTCCCAGCATTGCTAAAAATGTCTTCTTGGAGTAAGATTACAAGTGTGATACTTGTTTTCCTTTTCTGTGCAAGTGCTGGGTGTCAGGTATGATGTATACAATATGTCTGAAAAGCTACATGCTATGGAATAGATTTGAATGAATGTAATAAATGTTACAGGTGCACTCACAGTCCGTATAATAAATGGTAAATAAATAAATCAATAATAAAATATAAAGAATCATTCCAACAAACAAGATATAGATTGAATATATGGTTGTAAGTATACATGATATACAAAAAATATCTATAAATTTTATGTTCTCCAGGGCTGGGGCTTGAATTCAGGCCTAGGGAACAGGCCTGAATTGTTTGTCTTCATGGAAGGAGAGCTTCCCTTTACTCCTGCCCCCCCACCCACTGAATCAGAGTTACCCAGATCCCAAAGTAACATCTCTGGCCTGGCAGACAACAAAATGGCATAAAATCCAAGACAAGGACGTTCAATAGTGTTGTTGATTAATTAATTGATTAATTAATTTTTTGCCAAGCACGGAGCTTGAACTCAGGTTGTGGCAATTCTGCCTCAGTTTCCATCACCCTAGGCAGGGATGGTGCAGCCTCTGGACCCACAGCCCACCCAGAGTCCTAGGCCTCGGGGACTGACAGGAAAACAAAATGAAAATATCACAGAAAAAAAGCCGCAAACCGTGGACTGTCAGCAGTTTCTGTTTTCCTTCCTTGCACGTTGACCATCCTGGATCTGAATGACATGGCTGCAACCTGTAGGTCACCTGGCATTGCTGAAGGCTGGCGGTCTGTCAGTGAAGCCATAGGCCAATCTGGACACTAGATCCTGAGTTTGAATCACGGTCATGCCACTTACAAGGGGCTGGAGAGCCTAAGAAATTATTGCCTGTCCATAGGAACACCAGAGGAATGTGATCAATGTCATGGTTGGATGAGTAGTCTGTCAATGAGTCTAGCATAAAATGGACCCAATAATCACAGGACATGGATTGATTATAATTCGTAGTTTATTACGCATTAAACCTGGGGCTTGATCCCAGGTCCTGGGATCCACTTGGCAGCTGAATGGGCTAGAGGCTGTGGTGCTGACACTCAGCCATTTATGAATTGGACTTCTCAGGCCTTCAGATCAGGTCCCATCATTGCCAAAAATTTCTTCCTGGTGTAAGATTTCAACTGTGACACCTGTTTTCCTTTTCTGTACAAGTTCATAATATGTCTGCAAAGCTACATGCTATGGAATAGATGGAATTGAATGTAATAAATGTTATAGGTGCTCTCACAGTCTGTAGAATAAATGCTAAATAAACAAATCAATAATAAAATATAATGTATCACTCCAACAAACACCATAGACTGAATATATTGATGTAAGCATAAATCATGTATTTAACATGTCTATAAATGTTATCAGGTGCTTGAATTCAGGCCTTGGGAAGAGTTTAGTTCTTGCATGATTCTCATAGGAAATTATAGGCAAGACATATGGCACAACCATTATTTTTAATTAAGAGTTCATGATGTATGACAATAAGAATCACATTAAGGAATTGGAGGCATTGGGAAAGTTCCAAGAATCGGTACTCACATGGTAGATAGGATTCCAACACAGCTTGCCACATTTACTCTATCCAAATAGGTAACTAGCATACTAGCTTCAGCTTATGAATGGATGAATATTGTTCCCCACCCCCACCCCGGGGCTTCATCTCAGGTCCTGGGTATGGCCTAGCTCCTTATTAGCTCACAAGCTGGTGGGCTCATGTGGACCTATTTGGGGTCTCCTAGACCCCAAGTTCAAATCCCACCACTATCAAAAGGTTCATCCTGATGCGAGAAACCAATCCTTGTACCTCTTTTCCTGTACTGTGCAAGTTCTGGGTCTCAGCAAGAATCAAGAAAGTATAGGCAACTCTGCACCCATGGGAATAGGTTGTCAGCCATGTCCACACAATTTTGTATGTCAACCTATACTCAATAAAGTACACAATAAATCCTTGAAAAAGACACAAAATAAAAAGTATACAACTACACTGAATGTAAGATGCATACCACACCTGTATATAAATAGAGATCCTATGTTTTAAATAGGTGGGCTTCTTATTTTTCCCAGTGCTGGGGCTTCAAATCAGGCCCTGGACCAGGCCTGACATTCTAGTCTTCAAGGATGGTGAGCCTCCCCTTCCCCCACAGTGCAACGGAGTTACCCAGGCCTGAGTTCAAATCCCAGCAATGACAAAAGATTCATCCTGATGTCAGAAGTCAATCATTGTACCTGTTTTCCTCTCCTGTGAAAGTGCTGTGTCTCAGGTAGGATGAATAATGAATGCATAGGCAACCCTATACCCGTGGGAACAGGTTGTCATCCATGTCAGCACAGTTATACCTGTCACCATACTTAGTAAAGTACACAATACCTCTATGAATTAGACACAAAATAAGAAGTGCACCGAATGCATGATGCTCTCCGCACATGTATGTCAAAAAAGATCCTATGTTTAAATTATGAATTTAGGACTATCCTGGCCCTCCCTGGGGTTCGATGTCAGGTCCTGGGAATGACCTAGCTCCTTAGTTGCTCACAAGCAGATATCCTCACCTTGACCTTTTTGCCAATTGGGCCTGCTAGGCTCTGAGTTCAAATCTCAATACTGCCAAAAGATGAACCCTGATGTGAGAAGCCCATCGATCCACCTGTTTTCCTGTCCTGTGAAAGTCCAGGGTCTCAAGGAGGATGGAGAATGCTATATAGGCAACTCTGTATCCATAGTAATAGGTTGTCATCTGTGTTGGCACAATTATGTCTGTCATCATGGTCAATAAAACACAAAATGCATCCATCACTAAGACACACAATAAAAGGAGTAACAACACTGAATGCATGAGGCATTCAACATATGTATGTAAATAGAGATCCAATGTGTAAAATAGGAGGGTATATTATTTTTGCCAGTGCTGGGGCTTCCATTCAGGCCCTGTGACCTGCCCAGTTATTGTAGTCTTTAAGGATGGTGAGCTTCTCTTTCCCCCACAGTGCTATAGATTTACCCAGACCTGAGTTGGAATCCCGGCTGTGGCAGAAAAATGGTTCGAGTTCTGAGCCAGGGTGCTGCTTTATTATCATTATTAGTAGTAGTACTAGTTACAGTAGTAGTAGTATTGGCCAAGGAAGGGATTTGAACTCAGTTCGTGGTAACTCTGCCTCAGCTTCAATCACCTCAGCCTGGTGGGCTGCCATGGGGCCATAGCCAATCCTGGGATCCTAGGCCCTGAAGTCTTGCAGGAAAAAAAAACAAAAAACAAAAAACCAAAACAAAACCAACACACACACACACACACACACACACACACACACACACACACACACACACACACACACACACACACGCACGCACAGAAAAAAAGCCAGGGGATGTATTTCCTGTTTTTCCTTTCCACGGTGACCATCCTGGGTCTGAATGACACACAGGTACAAAGTGTACTTCACCTTGCATTGGTGAAGGCTAGTTGCCTATTGGGGAAGCCAAAGGCCCATGCAGCAATGTAGGCCCTGAATTCAAGTCCTGGTCCTGACACCTACCAATCGGGGAATTTCCCAAGAGGCTCATACCTATGCATCGGAATACAGGTGGAATGCGAGCAAACTCATGATTGAATGAGAAGTTTCTGGGTGAGTTCGTCTAGTCTAAAATTAGACGCAATGATGCTAGGATGTTAATTGACCTTAATGAATAGTTTATTAAGCATGAAAAGAATCCTATTCCTTCAGTGGCAGCATAATAACTACCTAAGAATTGGTGGTAATGTAGTTAATGTCATGGAATCCTAGGTAGATATCTCTGGCACTCTATACAAATATATATATTTTTGGTATACTACCACCTGCCTATCCATGTATGGCTATTTTGTCCACCCCTGTGGCTCGATGACACGGTTTGGGAACTGCCCTGCAGCTTCCTGGGCTAGAGGTTGCCGTGTTGACACACCCATTCATGAATTGGGTCTGCTAGGCCCTGAGTTCAGATCCCAGCACTGCCAACAATTGGATTGTGGAGTAAGAAGCCAAGTGTGACACCTGTTTTCCTTTTCTCTGAGCATCTTGGGTGTCATACATGATGGAGAACACATCTACAAATCTAGATACTATGTGATAGGATCTCAACAATATAATAAATGGAATGCATGTTATCACAGTCAATAAAATAAATGGTAAATAAATGAATAAAACAGAAATACAATAAATAAACACAAAAAACAGGATATGGACTGAACATCTATAAGTAAGTACAAATCCGATCTTTACAATGTACATAAATAGTATGTTTCCGAGGGCAGGGGCTTGAATTCAGGCCTAAGGACTAGGCCTGACTTTCTTGTCTTCAAGCATGATAGCTTCCCCTTTGTGCTGCAGAGTTACCTAGACCCTGAGTTCAAATCCAAAGCCTGGTAGAAAAAATGGCACCAATTGCAAGCCAGGGAGCTATATATATATATATATATATATATATATATATATATATATATATATATATATTTTGCTAAGCAAGGTCTTGAACTTAGGTCATTGCAACGCTGCCTCAGGTTCCATCACCCTAGGCACTGGAACCACATGCGATCCTGGGATCCTAGATCTCCAGGCCTTGTGGGGGAGGGGAAATGCACAGAAAAGAAGTGGTGGGATGGTGTTTTTACATTTTGCACCATGACCATCTGGGTCAGAAAAAAAAGTGGCGGGATGGCTTTTTTACATTGTGCACCATGACCATCTGGGTCTGAATGACAGGGCTCCAGAGGGTACTTCATCTTGTATTGCTGAAGATTGGTGTGCTATTGGGGGAGCCACAGTCCTGCAGGCAATATAGGCCTAGAGTCGAGTCCCAGTCATGTCACTTCTGGATGGCTGAGGATCCTAAGAGACTCACTCCCATCCATAGGAATAATGATTGAATGTTATAAATGTCATGGTTGAATGAGTTGCTCATGAATGATACTCGTATAAAATTAGACATCATGATTTCACTAAGCTGATTGATTTTATTTAATATGAAACATTAAAAGAATACTATTTATTACAGGGACACAATAATTTCAGGACACTGATTTACTTAATAGCTTATTAAGGATGAAAACAATAACATTAATTATATGGAGGCATAATAAATACCCAAGAATTTTTAGGAATGCAGTCTATATAACTGAATAATGGATAGACATCTCAGGCATTCTATAAAGATATATATTTATTAGCATACTACCATCTGCGTATCAATCTGTTCTTATTTTGTCAACCCCTGGGGCTCGATCTCAGATCCTGGGAACTGCCTGTCAGCTCAGTTTGCCCCAGGATGGCATGCTGACACACAGTCATTCATGAATTTGGCCCTGTAGGCCATGAGTTCAGATGCCGATGCCAACACTGTCACATTTTGGTAGGTTTCATACCTGTAAGTAGATATTTCTAATCCAAAATCATAAGGAATAAAACAACTACTCTGTTTCATAAACATTGTCTTAGTACTCCAGACATTGTAAAAAGTGGGAAAAATGATTGAAATTATGATGGTCAATGGTAATCCTTTGCAAACTAAAATTTCCCCAAAATCTTCAGATGTACTCTTTGGATATAAATTACAAATACATTTATAAACATACAGATAAAATATGAACATCTTATATAAGTAAATATATGTATATAATATAAACATATCATAGTTAGTTATATTTTAAATGTGCATCACAAATATTTATTTATATTTAAATGTAATTCATCTCATCATATATATACACATATATGTATATATGCATATATATATGTATATATAAGTATATGTGTGTGTGTGTGTGTATATATATATATGTATATATATATACCTTTTTGGTCAGTCGTGTGGATTGAAGTCTGGGCTTAGGTGCTGTCCTTGTGCTCTTCAACTCAAAGCGAGTGCTCTACTGCTTGAGACATTGCAGCACTTCTGGTTTTCTGGTGGTTTATTAGAAATAAGAATCTCATAGACTTTCATGCTCCGGCTGGCATTGAACTGTGATCCTCAGATCTTAGCCTCCTGAATAGCTAGGATTACAGGCGTGAGCAACCCGCACCCCCATATATTTATATTTGAGATTTGTTAGTGGAACAAAGGGTACAGAAACTGTTATTTTTATTACTAAAGGACTTCACATTGGCAGGTATAATTACAAGAAGACAACTAATAAATATTCACAGTGGCACAAAAATCCCTTAGGTGCCTAGCAAGACAGCACCTTTTTCCAGACACTCTATGTGGTTTGAGAGGTTTACAACCTAAGCAATTGTAGAAGATTTTTTTTAATTGTGAAAATACTGTACAGAGTGATTAAATTACATGGGCAAGATACTGAGTACATTTTGTATCAAGCATTGTTGCCTCCAAATTTGCCTCCCCTTCCCAGCCCTTTCCAGCCCCCATGCCCCCAACCGCCAAAGTTGTAGCGTCTTTCAACATAACAACTCGTACATCTCATTGTTGAAATGGGTCCACCTGTATCCCTGTTTAAACGATTTGTTATTTCCCTTCCCCATCCAAAAATTATACCAACACCAAAAACAGTGAAAGCAGGGGTTATACCGTGGTGGAGGGACATACAAAGCAACGAAGAAATAATCTTATAAATATATTAGAAACAATCACATGAAAGGGGTTCATTCCCCTAAAATCAACTTATCTGAGATTTCTGCTTGATTCAGACATAAACTAGTTATTGCAAATAAGGGAAACCATGGGACATATGTTTCTTTGGGACTGGCTTACTTCACTTAATATATTTTTTTCCAAGTCTTTCCATTTCCTAATAAATGGGGCAATGTCATTTCTTTCTGATGGAGGCATAGAATTCCATTGTGTACATATACCACATTTTCTTGATCCATTCATCTACTGAGGGGCATATGGATTGGTTCCATATCTTAGCTAAGGTAAATAATGCAGCAATAAACATAGTCATGCTGGTAGCTTTAGTGTGTTCTTGTTAGAGATCATTTGGGTAAATGCCCAAAAGTGGGATTGCTGGGTAATAGGGGAGCTCTATGTGGAGTACTATTTTTTTTTGGTAGGGGAGTGGGATCGTGGGGCCTGAACTCTGGGCCTGGGCGCTCAAGGCTAGTGCTCTACCACTTGAGCCACAGCACCAATTCCGGCTTTTTTTTTGTTATGTGGTGTTGAAGAATTGAACCCAGGGCTTCAGGCATGCAAGGCAAGCGCTCTATCACTGAGCCAACTTCCCAGCCACATATGTGGAGTCTTTTGAGGAACCTACATACTGCTTTCCAAAGTGGTTGAAAAGTTTACACTCCCACCAACAATGCAGTAAGGTTCCCTTCTGTCTACAGCCCCTCCAGCACCAGTTGTTATTAGAGTTCTTGATTATACCCATTCTAACTGGGGTGAGGTGTTCGTATATCAATGTTGTTTTGATTTGCATTTCTTTTATGGCAAGAGAGGTTGAGCATTTCTTCATGTGTCTATTGGCCATCCTTCTTTCCTCTTCAGAGAAGTTTCTTTTTAAGTCTTTAGCCCACTTCTTTATTGAGCAGTTGTTTCTTTGAGTGTTTGTTGTTGGGGGATTGAATTTTTAGAGTTACAAGTATATTTTAGATATGAGACCATTGTCCATTTTAGGACTAGTGAAGAACTCAGAATCTGTGGGCTTTCTATTGATCTAGCTAGCTATGTCCTTTGCCTTGCAGAAGCTCTGCAATTTCAGGCAATCACATTTGTCCAGCTTTTCTTTGATTTCTTATGTTTCTGGGTCTCTACTAAGGAAATTTGGGCCTGTGCCAAGGAGACCTAGGGTTTCTCCTATTCCATCCTTTAATGTTTTCAGAGTGTCTGATTTGACTCTAATGTCTTTGATCCATTTGGAGTTGATTCTGGTGCAGGGTGATATATAGGGGTCGAGCTTAAGTTTTCTACAAGTGATTAGCCAATTTTGCCAGCACCATTTACTCAAGAGGCCCTTTCTTCCATTCTATTTTTTTTGGCTCCCTAATCGAAGATTAGCTGCCTATAGGTCTGTTGGTTCATTTCTGAGTTTTCCATTCTATTCCATTAGTGCTGAGGTCTGTTCTTGTGCAAGTACCAAGATGTTTTGATTACTATGGCTTTGTAGTAGAGTTTGAAATTTGGTATTGATATTCCTCCAGCACTGATCTTTCTGTTGAGGATCGTTTTTGCTATTAGGGATCTTTTATTGTTCTATATGAATTTTTATATTGCCTCTTCTATTTTCTTGAAGAATGAGGTTGGAATATTGATAAGTATCGCATTGAATTTGTAGATAGACTTGGGAAGTATTGAGATTTTCATGATGTTGATTTTTCTAATCCAGGAGCATGGGATTGTTGCCACATTCTAAGTTCTGTTTTGAATTCCTTTTTCAGATTTTTAAAGGTTTCATCATACAGGTCTTTCACATTTTAGTTAAGTTAATTCCTAGATATTTTATTTTTTTGTGGGGCTCTTATGAATGGATTTGCTTTCCTAAATTCAGCCACATTTTTCTCATTGTTGGCATATAGAAAAGCCATTGATTTGTGAGGGTAAATTTTATACCCTGCTACTTTGCCAAAGTTTTGAATCAGCTTGAGTAATTTGGGAGTGAAATATGTGACATTCCTTAAATACAAGATCATGTCATCCTCAAAGAAGGAATGTTTTACTTCTTTTTTCCCTATTTGGATCCCCTTTATGTTTGCATCTTGTCTTCTTGCTGTAGCCAGGCATTACAATACTAGATTGAAGAGAAGTGGAGAGAGTGGACATTCTTGCCTTGTTCCTGACTTAAGAGGAAATGGCTTTATTTTTTCACCATTCAGTATAATGCTGGCTGTAGGTTTGTCATATACAGCCTTTATTGTATTGAAGAGTGTTCCATGGATTCCTAATTTTTCGAGAACCTTCATCATAAAGGGGTGTTGGATCTTGTCAAATGCTTTTTCTACATCTATTGAAATAACCAGTTGTTTCTAATTCTTGTTCTTGTTGATATGATGAATTATATTAATTGATTTGCATATATTGAACCAGCTTTGCATCCCTGAAATGAATCCAGTTTGATCGGGACATATGATTTTCTGGATGAATTTTGAAGTCGATTGGCCAAAATTTTGTTGAAAAGTTTTGCATCAATGTTCATCAAAGTAATGGGTCTATACTCATCTTTCTTTGATGAGTCCCTGCCTTGTTTTGGGATGAGGGTTATGATGCCTTCATAGAATGTGTTCTGTAGTGAACTTTCTCTTTCAATTTCATTAAAGAGTTGGTGGAGTATTGGTGTGAGCTCTGCTTTGAATGCCTTGTAGAATTCTGTTGTAAAGCGATCTGGTCCTGGGTTTTCTTACATGCGTGGACTCTTATTGCTGTTTCTATTTCAATGCTTGATATGGACCTGTTAAGATGGTTTAACTCATCTTGGTTTAGTTTTGGCATGTCAATATTTGCTAGGAAAGGTCCATTTCTGCCAAGTTCTCAAACTTATTAACATAAAATTTTGAGAAATATTCCCTTTTAATGTTCCGAATCTTGGTTGTTTCTGTGGAGATATTTCCACTCTCATTTCTGAGTTTATTTATTTGGGTGTGTTCTCTTCTTTTTCTTATAATATTTGCTAAAGCTCTGTCAATTTTGTTATTTTTTTTAGGAACCAACTCTTTGTTTTGTTGATTCTTTCTATAGTTTTTTTTGGATTCTAATTCATTTAATTCTGACTTAATTTTAATTATTTCTTTCTGTCTACTTGATTCGGGTTTATTTTGCTGCTCTTTTTCAAGGAGGTTCAGATGTCTCATTAAATTGTTGGTTTCAGATCTCTCCAATTTGATATAAGAACTCAGAGCTATAAACTTGCCTCTGAGTACTGCCTTTGTTGTGTCCCACAGGAGCTGGTAATTTGTGTGCTCAATTTTGTTGAACATCATGAACATTTGAATTTCCTTTCTAATCTGTTTTATGACCCATTTGGGATTAAGTAATGTGTAGTTGCCCCTCCATGTGTTACAAGACTTTCTTTGGTGGCTTTTGTTGTTGAGTTCTAATGTTTTTCCCTTGAGGTGTGAGAGAATGCAAGGTATAACTTCAATGTTTCTGAATTTGGACAAGTTTGCTTTGTGACCTACAATGTGTTCTATTTTGGAAAATGTTCCATGTGCTGCTAAGAAGAATATGTATTCTGATGCTGCTTGGTGAAATATTCAGTAGATGTCTGCTAAATCTAGTTGATCTATGTAGTTGTTTAGATCTGCGGTTTCTGTCTTGAGTTTTTGCCGAGTTGATCTATCTAGTGTGGATAGTGGTGTGTTAAATGCCCCAACAATTAATGTCTTTGGATTTCTGTGGGATTTGAGGGAAAGTAGTGTTTATTGGATAAATTTGGGTGTTCCTTTGTTGGGTGAATAGATATTTAGAATTGTAATATCCTCCTGAAGGAGAAATCCTTTAATTAGTATGTCTGCACATATATGCACCGTCCATGAGTCCCTCTTAGTGTGTAATGGATAAATGTTCGTCCTGGTTCAGCTGTGTCAGGAGAAAGCCAAGTGCATATGCCTGCTGTCCAAGGAGAAAATGAAGACTAGAGAGCTTTTGGAGCTCCTGTCTCTCCTCGCACAGGGCTTCAGATGCCAACACAGAATAAGCCCCCCACCACTGCAGTTGCTTCAGAGGCATCAGGCTCCTGGGTGGGCAAAATGAGGGAGGAGCAGAAAGGATTTGAAGAATTGCAACTTCAAGGTCGTGTGGAACCTGCAAGAGGAGAGGTCAGCGTTCCCTTCTCCATACAGGACTCCCATGCAGAGCATGTCCTGCTGCAGGTCCCCACATCCAGAGCTGCCCACAGCTGGCGGGCTCTGGCTTGCAGCACTCTGTCCCTTTTTTCTGTAGTCTGATGGGGATGATTGTGCCATACTGAGTCCTAACATACTCAGCAGCCCCCATAAGTAGGTGGTAAGGTGGCCTTCTCTAGGCCTTCATCTGCCTGGTGATAGGAAGGGTAAACTGCAGGCTCAGTAGAGCAGAGGCTGCTAGGAGAATGCCCAAATTCAAGGGATATCCAATGAACCATAGGTGGCCAGGTAAGAGGCCCATGTTATGCTTATCACAAAGAATAAATTGTTTTCAGAGTTCCGGGAAGATGGCGGAGGAGAAGCTGGAATCTGAACAAGCTCTCGCATAGAAAGCAGTTTTAGAGTTCCAGTGAACAGTCCTAAGCCAGAGAATCACACCAAGTGTGCCATCACAGGACAGAGAGTTAGACAAGAGAGGGGAAGCCAAGGCAAAAAGACACATCTGAGCGCCTGCCAGCAGCTGCTGCAGCAGCGGTGGCAGGATCACGGCAGAGTCCCCAGCCCGGGCCATAACTGAGCGATCACACAGACAGTCCGGGACAAAGGAGCCAGATGCAGCAGGCGAGTGGATTCTACTCAATACCAGCAAGAACCGACAAGGAGCGGACATCTTCATCCTGCACTTCGCAGACCAGAGACGACCCAGGATTCAAGACTCGACGTGAGTAGAAGCCCGACGTCCTCACGCCTTCTCAGGGAGCAGAGGAGGGAAGGCCACCACTCCCACCCCCAGCACCGGTGATCTCCATCTTGGATACCGACAAAGCTCGGAGGAGCTGCCAGCTCCAACCCAGGCCTTGGAATAAAACGAGTCATTTAGCAGGTCACAAGAACTTAACGGCAAAGTGACCTGCCAGACTCGGCTCCATCCAGGGAAAAGTCACCCAGCTCAGGCACCAGCCATTGGAGTGGCTTTCCTCACTGGGTAACCAGAGTTAGAGGCTTACTCTCCCTCTAGCAGCCTCCACAATCAATTGAAAAACAGAAACCCTGAGAACGGCTCCAGGCTGGGCTCTGTGTTAGCCCCAGGAAAAAGCTACTGATTGTTGAAAGGCCTCAACCCTACCCAGAACCTAGCCTCACCACTGCATCCCCCTCTTTTGTGATTCTCAAAGCAGATCACCCTCCCAGTAAACTAATGTGGGAGGGGGATCTCAAAATCTTGGGTAAAGCAGAGCATTTTTCTGCCTGTTCGAACAAACTGACTGAAGAAACCAATCAAGCCACAGGACCTCAAGCTGACCAGAGACTCCAACAAGAGGCTGGTTACAGACAAAAGGGAGATACAGGATTCTTCCCATCCCTCCCAAAAAAAATTTAAAAAAATATGAAAGAACTTTTTTTTTCTTTTTTTTCTTCCTCTTCATTTCTTTTCTTTCTTTTTTTCTTTTTTTTTTTTTTTTGGTACCTTATATATATATATATATATATATATATATATATATATATATATATATATATAATTTTTTTCCTTTTCTAAAAATTTTATTAATCTTTAATTTTTGCCTTTTTTGAAAAAATAATTGTTTTCCAGTAACTTTGTTTTCCTCTTATAATTTTTATTTTAGGAACACATGAATGTGAATTTTCCTTTCTTTTCTTGTCTTCTTTCTCTTTTTCTTTCTTTCTTAACTATCTTTTTGGTTTTTTTTTTGTCTAGCTCTACTGAACTTCTGATCTTTTTTCTCCCTTTCTAATCATTTTCACCTTTTCTTCTCTTTTGATCTTCTGTATGTGACTTAACACTTGTCCTAAACATCCTCAGATAAACCCGTAGTTAACTAGTAGACCCTATCCCCCATTGTGTACACACTTAATCCACAAATTTATTACTCAATTCAAAACCTCTGAGACTTAAATTCCTTAATAGCAGTACTACCTCTTTATACCTATATAATATTTTAAGCATTTTTTTAAAGTTTTTCACTTCTCCTCTATGTCCCTACCCTTCTATTAATATACTCACATTCCTCTCTAAATACATGGTCTTTTAGTCTCCATAATAATATTAATTTTTACATTTCTATTTTTTTTCTGGTCTCTTTTCATTTCCCTTTCCCATTCTTCTTTTTCTCTCTCTCTCTACATGCATCCTACCCAACCTATTTTCTGCATTGGTATTAGGACATAGTTAACTCTCCCTGTGCCTCCCCACACCAATCTATTCCTATTTTATACCCACATCTCTCCCTAACCCTAATAATTTCCGGTTTTCCAAATTCTTCTCTGCAGTTCGAAGCCCATTAACATACAGTTGTTTGATGTTGAATAGACGTATCTGTTGAACTACATTGTATCTGTAGACTATTGACTGTACAAATGCAAACTTTCATTGATGATTGCCTTAAGATAGTGTTCTAGCACAAAACTGGTGCTATTTTCATCTCAAATTGGCAGAGTAAGCCGAAAAAAACACTAGAAAATGGCAAATCCGGATATCTCAAGTCCCAATCTTGATAATCAGGGGTCAGAACAGATAATGAATAATTCAGAGGAGAGTTCCCAAATAGCTCTACAAACACTGCTGGCAAACATGATAAATGAGAAGTTTGACAACTTACAAAGGACTCTGTATGAGCGTGAAAGGGAGAGAGAGGAGGTATCCCAAAAGCTTATACAGGAATATCATAAGCGGGACGAAGCTACTCCAAAACTGATACAGGATTTGCATGAAAAACTTGAGAATACTCAAAGAGAAAGGGAGGAATGGCGTGAGTAGGCTGAGACCACTCAAAGAGAACTGCAGGAATCCCACGAACGAGAGGAAAGAGAACTACAGGAATCCCATGAACAGGAAGAAGCTAATCAAAGAGTAATACAGGAATTGAGAGACCAGGTAGAGAATACACAAAGATCACTAAATGCATTCATGGAATCCATTAACAAAGAGCTGAAGGAAGTTAGGGAGACCACAAAGGGAATGCTGAATGGAACCCAACAGAAGGAATGGGAGTCCAAAGAAACCATAACCAATCAACTAAGTGATTTGAGAACAAACACTGAACACCAAATTAAGGAAGTAAAGAAATTCATACAAGACATAAAACAGAGCTTCAACAAAGAACTTGAAGCCATCAATGCTGACCAACTAGAAGGAAAAGAGATAAAAACCAAAGTAGAGAGTCTTGACAGCAGGTTAGACCATGCAGAAGATCTAATCTCAGGGATTGAAGACAGCCTAGATATTATAGATAAAGAACATACAACCATCCAAGACAAGTCCAAGAAATATGATAGATCTATCCAACACCTGGAAGACACCATCAGAAGGCCTAATCTAAGGATAATGGGTGTAGAGGAGCACCTAGAAACAGAAGTTAACGGTGTAGGAAATTTGTTTAACAGTATCCTAGCAGAGAACTTCCCAAACATACAAAAAGATAGGCCTATTCAGATACAAGAAGCTTTTAGAACCCCAAATAGACCAGACCAGAATAGGACATCCCACCTTCACATTATAATCCACACAGGATCAACTCAGACCAAGGAAAAGATCCTAAAAGCTGTCAAGGAGAAAAGGATAATCACCTATAAAGGGAAACTAATTGGAATCACCTCAGATTTTTCAGCAGAGACAATCAAAGCAAGAAGAGCCTGGAATGATGTATGCCATGCCCTAAAAACAAACAACTATCAACCAAGAATACTGTACCCAGCGAAACTATACTTCATAACTGAAGGCCAAATAAAAACCTTCCATAGCAAAGAAAAATTGAAGCAATACATCTCCACCAAACCAGCCCTACAAGAGATTCTTAAAGATGTCCTACACATAGAAAACCAACAATACCGCAACAAAGGCCAAGAAACTGGACCCAAACTGAGAATCCAAGAACCATAGGAAGAACCCAGTTTTCGCAGACCCAAAGAAGGTGAATAACATGGCAGGAACTCCCAAATACCTCTCAGTCGTATCTGTTAACGTTAACGGACTGAACTCTCCAATTAAGCGACATAGACTGTCTAGTTGGATTAAAAAACAAGACCCTTCTATCTGCTGCCTGCAGGAGTCATATCTTGCCCGTAAAAAAAAACACATTTTAAAAGTTAAAGGCTGGAACAAAATCTACCAAGCAAACGGCCTCCATAAACAGGCGGGAGTTGCAATCCTAATATCAGATAAAATAGACTTCAAATTAAAATTCGTGAGAAGAGATAAAGAAGGTCGCTACATACTAATTAAAGGATCTCTCCTTCAGCAGGATATTACAATTCTAAATATCTATTCGCCAAACAATGGAGCACCCAAATTTATCAAAGAAACACTACTTTCCCTCAAATCCCATATAGATCCAAAGACATTAATTGTTGGGGATTTTAACACACCACTCTCCCCACTAGATAGATCAACTCAGCAAAAACTCAACAGAGAAACCGCAGATCTAAACAACTGCATAGATCAACTAGACTTAAGAGACATCTACGGAACATTTCACCCAGCAGAATCAGAATACACGTTTTTCTCAGCAGCACATGGAACGTTTTCTAAAATAGACCACATTTTAGGCCACAAAGCAAACTTGTCTAAACTCAGAAACATTGAAGTTATACCTTGCATTCTCTCTGACCACAAGGGAATAAAATTAGAACTCAACACCAAAAGCCACCAAAGAAAGTCCGGTATCACATGGAGGCTGAACAACACACTGCTGAACCAAGAGTAGTAGGTCATGGAAGAGATTAGAAAGGAAATTCAAATGTTCATGCTATTCAACAAAATTGAACACACAAATTACCAGCTCCTCTGGGACACAGCAAAGGCAGTACTCAGAGGCAAGTTTATAGCTCTGAGCTCCTACATCAACAAATTGGAGAGATCTGAAACTAGCAATTTAATGACACATCTAAACCTCCATGAAAAAGAGCAGCAAGATAAACCCCAATCCAGTAGATGGAAAGAAATAATCAAAATTAAATCAGAATTAAATGAAATATAATAAAAAAAACTATAGAAAGAATCAACAAAATAAAGAGTTGGTTCTTCGAAAAACTTAAAAAAATTGACAGACACTTAGCATATCTTATCAGAAAAATAAGAGAACACACCCAAATTAATAAACTCAGAGATGAGAATGGAAACATCACCACAGAAACAAACAAGATTCAGAACATTATAAGGGAATACTTCTCAAAATTTTATGCTAATAAGTTTGACAACTTGACAGAAATGGACCTCTTCCTAGCAAATATTGACATGCCAAAACTAAACCAAGATGAGTTAAACTATCTTAACAGGCCCATATCAAGCTTTGAAATAGAAACAGCAATGAGAGACCTACCTCCCAGCTAAGAAAAGTCCAGGACCAGATGGTTTCACAGCATAATTTTACAAGGCCTTCAAAGCAGAGCTCACACCAATATTCCTCCAACTCTTCAATGAAATTGAAAGAGAAAGCTCACTACCGAACACATTCTATGAAGCCATCATAACCCTCATCCCAAAACCAGGCAGGGACTCATCAAAGAAAGAGAAGTATAGACCCATTTCTTTGATGAACATTGATGCAAAACTTCTCAACAAAATTTTGGCCAATCGACTTCAACAATTCATCCAAAAAATCATACACTACGATCAAACAGGATTCATTTCAGGGATGCAAAGCTGGTTCAATATACGCAAATCAATTAATAGTATTCATCACATCAACAGGAGCAAGAATAAGAACCACATGGTTATCTCAATAGATGCAGAAAAAGCATTCGACAAGATTCAACACACCTTCATGATGAAGGTTTTGGAAAAATTAGGAATCAATTGAACATTCTTCAATACAATAAAGGCTGTATATGACAAACCTACAGCCAGCATTATACTCAATGATGAAAAACTAAAGCCATTTCCTCTTAACTCAGGAACAAGACAAGGATGCCCACTCTCTCCACTTCTCTTCAATCTAGTATTAGAATGCCTAGCTACAACAATAAGACAAGATGCAGACATAAAGGGGATCCAAATAGGGAAAGAAGAAATAAAACTCTCCCTCTTTGCAGATGACATGATCTTGTACTTAAAGAATCCCATAGACTCCACTCCCAAATTACTCAAGCTGATTCAAAACTTTGGCAAAGTAGCAGGTTATAAAATTAACCCCCCAAAATCAATGGCTTTTCTGTATGCCAACAATGAGAAAAGTGTGGCTGAAATTAGGAAAGCAACTCCATTTGTAATAGCCCCACAAAAAATAAAATACCTAGGAATTAACTTAACTAAAGAAGTGAAGGACCTCTATGATGAAAACTTTAAAATCTTAAAAAAGGAAATCAGCACAGAACTAAAAAAAATGGCAAAGCCTCCCTTGCTCCTGAATTGGAAAGATTAACATCGTGAAAATGGCAATACTTCCCAAGGCTATCTACAAATTCATCCCAATACCTATCAAAATTCCAACCTCATTCTTCAAGGAAATAGAAGAGGCAATCCAAAAATTCATATGGAACAATAAAAGACCCCGAATAGCAAAAGCGCTCCTCAATGGAAAGAACACTGCTGGAGGAATATCAATACCAAATTTCTAACTCTACTATAAAGCCATAGTAATCAAAACAGCTTGGTATTGGCATAAGAACAGACCTCAGGACCAATGGAATAGAATTGAAAACCCAGAAATGAACCTACAGACCTATAGCCATCTAATCTTCGATAAGGGAGCTAAAACAATAGAATGGAACAAAGACAGCCTCTTCAGTAAATGGTGCTGGCAAAATTGGTTAACTACATGTAAAAAACTAAAGCTAGATCCTTATATATCACCCTGCACCAGAATCAACTCCAAATGGATCAAAGACCTTGCAGTCAAAGCAGACACTCTGAAAACATTACAGGATGGAATAGGAGAAACCCTAGGTCTCCTTGGTTCAGGCCGAAATTTTTTGAATAGAGACCCGGAAACACAACAAATCAAAGAAACGTTGGACAAATGGGATTGCCTAAAGGTGCAGAGCTTCTGCATGGCAAATGACATAGCTAGCTAGATCAATAGAAAGCCCACGGATTGGGAGAAGATCTTTACTAGCCATACACCGGACAAGGGTCTCATATCTAAAATATACTTGGAACTCAAAAAATTAAACCCCCCAACAACAAATCCTCAATGAAACAACTGCCCAATAAATAAG
Organism: Dipodomys merriami; assembly: GCF_024711535.1. Lineage (NCBI taxonomy): Eukaryota > Metazoa > Chordata > Mammalia > Rodentia > Heteromyidae > Dipodomys > Dipodomys merriami. Next base: position 615,877 of record NW_027204860.1, read on the forward strand.
TGGGCGAAAGACTTAAAGAGAAACTTATCTGAAGAAGAAAGAAGGATGGCCAATAGACACATGAAGAAATGTTCAACATCCCTAGCCATAAAAGAAATGCAAATCAAAACAACATTGAGATATCACCTCACTCCAGTTAGAACAGCAAAAATCAAGAACTCTAACAACAATAGTTGCTGGAGGGGATGTGGACAGAAAGGAACCTTACTTCATTGTTGGTGGGAATGTAAACTTATTCAACCACTTTGGAAAGCAGTATGGAGGTTCCTCAAAAGACTTCACATAGAACTCCCCTATGACCCAGCAATCCCACTTTTGGGTATTTACCCAAATGTTTACAAACAAGACCACACTAAAGCTACCAGCACAACAATGTTTATTGCAGCATTATTTACCATAGCTAAGATATGGAACCAACCCAGATGCCCCTCAGTAGATGAATGGATCAAGAAAATGTTTTATATATACACAATGGAATTCTATGCCTCCATCAGAAAGAATGACATTGCCCCATTTGTTAGGAAATGGAAAAACTTGGAAAAATTATATTAAGTGAAGTAAGCCAGGCCCAAAGAAACATAGGTCCTATGGTTTCCCTTATTTGCAATATCTAGTATATGCATGAGTCAAGTGGAAAAGGTCAGATAATGTGATGTCAGAAAAATGAACCCTTAGATATGTATTTTAATGTTTTTTTTTCTTTCATGCATGTGTTTCTAACGCATTTATAAGATTATTTCTTTGTTGCTTTGTATGTCCCTCCCCCACAGTATAACCCCTGCTTTCACTATATTTGATGTCAGTATAACTTGAGGAGGAGATGGGGAAAAACCAGTTGTTTAAGGATACAGGTGGACCTGTTGCAACAATGAGAAGTACAATTGTCATGTCTAAAACGAGCTTTACAACGTCGGTCTGTGGGGGGGGAATGGGTGGGAAGGAGAAGGATTGGGTTCTGGGGGAAGGGGGGAGGCTTGGAAGGGACGTGAAGGGTCAACAAAAGGAGGAGGCTGCAATGCTTGGTAAGAAATGTACGCATTATCCTGCCCATGTAATTGTAACCCCTCTGTACAGTATGTTCACAAGTAAAATAAAATAATAAAAAAATAATGCTGCAATAAACATAGTTGTGCTGGAAAAAAAAAGAATAAATTGTTTTCAAAGGGAAACACAAAAACCTCCAAAGATTTGTTCTTCCAGTCATGGGGCTTGAACTCAGGGCCTGACCCTGAGCTCAAGCTCTTTTTGATCAAGAATGGTGGTCTACCTTTTGAGCCTCACCTCTCCTTCCAGCTCTTTCTGTGTGGAATTGAACCCAGGGCTTCTAGCTTGCTAGGCGATCATTCTATCACTGAGCCACATTCTCAGCTAGGATGATCCCCCACCCTCAAACCCATATAGCCATTCCTCAGATAAATAGGAACTAGGGTCTAGGATGAATATGAAGCACAAACCTGGTTTACATGGAAACACTCCCCTGCCCCCTCCTCATCACCCTTATTTAAAGTTTCTCTTTTACTATTAGGGGATGACAAAGCGAGAGGGAAATCCTGAGAGAGGAGTACCAAGGACAGTGGCTCATTGAGCCCTACAGCCTCCCACACACAAGTGGTCCTATAGATTCCCATCTTACCTGACTCAATGTGGAGTCTATACTGTCTCCCCACTCCTGCAAGGCTCAGGATGAAATAAAGGTAAGTCCTGGCCTCAGCCCATTCCCAGGGTAGAAGCTCCTAGTCCCAGACTGACTCCCATCTCTGACTGACCTTAGTTAGGCTGGACCCCCCACTCACCACTGTGTTGGTGTCAATGATCTCATGGATGGATTCTAGTAAGAAGGTCTATGGCAAAGAACAGAAGCAGCAGGATGAGCAGGGAGGAAAGAGCCGGGACAATTGGTCTAGGATCTTCCTCCTTGGAGCCCTCGCATCTAGCCATTGCTATCCTGACTCAAAGCACGGCCAAGGACAGGGGGTGAGACAAGATATCAGGAGAACAGGACTAAAGGAGGTACTACGTTATCTTGGCGCACTTGAAATTTCCAATTATATTTGGCCCATGCCAATCCCAAAGCAAATACGCAATGCCACTCCATGTTGTTGTCCATGAGTGATGTCCCTGAGCTCTTTTACTCAAGGCTGGCTCTCTACCACTTGAGCCACATGGCCACTTCTTATCCTTAAGGATAAGAGTCTCACACATTTTCCTGCCCAGGCTGGCATGGAAGCCAGATCTGAGTTTCCAGAGTAGCTAGGATGACAGGCGTGAGTCACAAGTGCCTAGCATGTGATGCCTTTTGAAAGCATCTTTGTGAGTCTGTAAAAGGAACCCCAAAGGGTCTGGATAGACCATGACCCAATCAAGGAGCTGAGATCGGGGAAGGCTGATGTTCTAGCCATTTTGTTCCCCAAAATTATAAATTACAGGTGGTGTTGGATGCATTAAACTCCTATGCCAACAACCACCAGGCTTATTGGGGAAAAGGTAGAGAATACCCAAAGATTGCAGTTTAGAAATCTCTGATTTTGCATGTATATGTGTTGTGTGTGTGTGTGTGTGTGTGTGTGTGTGTGTGTGTGTGTGTGCGTGTGTGTTTACCAGGGCTTGAACTCAGAGCCTTGGTGGTAACCTTTAGCTTGTTTGTACAAAGTTGTGCTCTAACATTTGAACTATAATAGCTCTGATTCCCAGCTTTTTGGTGATTTATTGGAGATAAGAGTATGCCCAGGCTAGCTTTGAATCTTGATTGATCCTCTGGTATCAGCCATGAGTAGCTAGAATTATAGGCATGAGCCACTGGCAACCAGCTGCATGGATGTCTTTTCGTATTTTCTGTTCTAACAGCTGTCTACTTGCCCTGGCCTAGATCTCTGAGCTCTACATCAGCTCCCAGCAATCCCTGACTGGGTGGAGAACATAATGCTCAAACCTGTCGCTGCATCCCATTTCTTTGTCCTCAGGGGAGGCTATATTTCCTCTGAAGCTTGGAGGGGTAGGAGGAGGGGGAGGAAGGAGAGCTGTAGATGGGTGCTCAGCTAGGAGAGAGGCATTCTGTTTTTCCAAGAAGGGAAGTGTGGCCAGATGCTACTGGCTCATGCTCTCATATTCCTAGCTCCCTCATGAGGCTGAGATCTGAGGATTGACAGAGGCAGCCCATCAAGAAATGTCTGTGAGACTCTCCTCTCCCAAGAACCCCTGAAACCTGGAAGAAAAGCTGTGGCTCAAGTGGTAAAGTGCTATCCTTGAATGAAAAAACTGAGGGACACAGCCCAGGCCCTGAGTTCAAGCCCTACTACAAAGATGCACTCATGCCCATTTGCACACACACACACACACACACACACACACACACAAACACAAACACACACAGAGGAAGGTGGTAATGATAAGCTGAGCTAGAACCATGAGCAGTGTTCAGGCATAATCATAGTAAACCCTCAAGCCACATTAGTTGTTTCTCCTTAAGTCCTTCTTGGGCTGAGGGGTCTGGGCCATGGCAGTAAGTACTATGGAACCTGCCCCTCCATCCCAGCACGGGGCCACAGGACCAAGGGAAGGACACTATGGATGCTTGTTTGTACTTGGCTCATTATTGCAGACCTTCATCTGCCCCCTGAGCACTGGTGAGGAAAGCAGGGCTCGGAGTCACAGGACTCCTGGGATATAGCGACTGCTACAAGCAGCAGCCAGCAGCTTTGGATTCCTGAGCCTACAAGGCTTTCATGAGCCCAAATCAACACTGCCCAAGGTGTGCCTGACAAATTTGCATTCTTATGATTCCCCTGTGAGCGGGCATTAACTGGTCTACCCCTTCTGGCCCAGAAACATGATCTGAGATGTCGATTTACTGCTCAGATCCACACTGCACACATGACAAATGCCATTTTGATTACCCGGCCATTGACCTCCATGCCACAAGGCTTGATCCTTACCTGGTACTGTGGCCCGCTCTGTAGGCAAAGGCCTCAAAGGAGTGTGTTCTCAAGACTTGAAGGACACCTAGACATTGTGAGACCATCAGGAGCCCACTGGAAAGTACTCTGCCTAGAGCCACAGCATGAGGTCAAAACAGGCCAGGTATTGGTCATGGGGCTCTAACTCTGGACCTGGGCACTGTCTCTCAGATCTTCAGCTTACCACTTCAGCCACAGCACCACTCCCAGTTTTCTGCTCGATCCTTGGAGATGAATCTCCCGGACATTCCTGCCCAGGCTGGCTTTGAACGGCAATCCCCAGATCTCAGCCTCCTGAGGAGCTATGAGGACCAGCATGAGCCAGCCGTGCCTGGCTGATCTGGTCTTTCACCACAGTGGACTAGGAGCCCCTGAAAGATGTTCTTTATTTTTTCCTGTCCAGTACTGGGGCCTGAAATCAAGGTATGTCCTGTAGACTCTTAGCTTTTTTTCTCAATGCGGCCACTCCACCCCTTGAGCCACAGCTCCATTTCTGGCTTTTGTTAGTTCATGGACAAGAAAGTCTCACTAACTTTCTTCCACTGAGCTGGTTTTGACCCACGATCTTTATCTCAGTCTCCTGAGTAGATAGGATTTATGGGAATTGAGCCACTGGTGGCATTGGGGTAGAAGCTTTACTTAAGCAAGCATTCTTCCCTGCATTTGTCCTGACTGCTCCATGCAAAGGGGGCTTGAGGGTCAGGAGTTGTGAAAAATAGACATCCAGCCACAGAAAATGGCTGGGGTCCTTGGTGAAAAGTCAAGCTAATCTTACCCTGGGCCCCATTGTTTGACCCCACCCTCTGCCCTATCTGTGACTCAAGTACAAACTTTGTCCCAGCCTTGAGTGTTCTGCCAGACTTTTCTGAAACCACAGAACCATCCACACCACTTGCTCTACACCACACCTCAGGACCTTTTTCCATGCTTTAACTTTTGCCTGTGGCTCTCTATCCTATTTCACATCTTAGAATTCCTGTGGAAATTTGGCACTGATTATATCATCTCCTGGAGCAAGTCCTTCCTTCAATTCTCCCTCTTTAAAAAAAATACTGAGTTTCTAGAGATGGAACTTGTGCAGGCTGACTGTCAAATGTTCTATCTTGGTGTGTGTGTGTGTGTGTGTGTGTGTGTGTGTGTGTGTGTGTGTGTGTGTGTGTGTGTGTGTGTGTGTATGCATGCCAGTCCTCGGGTTTGAATTCATGGCCTGGAGGCTATCCCTGACCTTTTGTGCTCAAGACTAGCACTCTAATACTTGAACCACAGCTCTACTTCTGGCTTTTTGGTTGTTTAATTGGAGAAAAGTGTCTCATATAGTCTTTCCTGCTTGCAATTGGGATCCTCAGATCTCATCCTCCTGAGTAGCTAAGATTACAGGGGTGAGCCATCAGCACCTGCCCTCTACCTCTTACCCATAACCTTGGCCCTCCTCTAAGTCCCAGATGAATATGTCTCACGATGCTCACTTTTCTTTGCCAATCTTGGGGCTTGAACTCAGGGTCTGGGCATGTTCCTGTGCTTGTTTTGCTCAAGGTTAGCACTTTTATCACTTAAGCTGCAGTGTCACTTTTGGCTTTTTCTGTTTCTGTGGTAGTGAGGAATCAAATCCAGGGCTTTGTGTGTGCTAAGTAAGCACTCTACCAATAAGTCACATTCAAAGCCCAAGGTTCACTTCTAAAGGGGGTTTTGACAGATTGATAACTTATAGTTTACATCGCCTGGGGGCTCCTTCTTGGCAAGTAGCAGATCCGGCCCATCCAGGACAGCCTCGAAGGTCTCCAGGATGGGAGACTCTGCCAGATCCCTCAGGGGGAGGCAGGGGAAGGGCCAGGAAGAGCCAGGCCTGCCCCAGGTCCTTCACTACCTCTGTGTGGCCCTGGGCATAGATCTCTATGAACAGTGAAGGGAACAGCAGCAAAGGAAGATCTTCTACAGCAAAGATGGCAAGGGCCTGGTTGCTCAGCAGACTCTGCATGGCTAGATGCTGGAGTGAGGGTGGGGCTCCAATGCTCATCCTGATGGACCAGATGTGGGCCAGGTGTGCAGGGCTCTCTGAATCCCAGCAGGGCCAGGCACTCACTGTGCAATCCAGAATTCTTCTTCTGTTCTCTGATCCCTAGATATCCTTCACACCCAACCCCAGCCTCACCATTGCATACCTGCCAATGAGATAGCAGCTTCTGATGGAATTTTTGAGACACACCATGCACACCTTGGTTGGCTTTTGCACTTGAGATTAATTCAAATATTGATTTTAACCAAAAAGGGAGAGGTTTAAAAGCCTGTCCCACACAGCCCAGCTTCTCTCTGTATTGTAAATCACACTTTATCAAAATGACCTCCACTTTTATTCCTTAATCCCTCCAGACATTCCCACAGATGTTCCACTGCAAAGCCTGCGAGGAGAGAAGTCATCCGAATTGATAACATCCACAAAGCCTGCAGGAAATCTTTTCTCTGGAGTTCTTTCCCTCTCTGAATCCCTTCCTATTCTTCTTCATCCTTCCTTCCTTCCCTCCTTCCCTTCCTCTCTCCCTATATCCCTCTCTCCCTTCCTTTCTTGCAAGTTTCTTTTTAATCCCAATCCTAGACCTCGGGTAAGGGTTTATTTGTTTGTGTATTTGTGCCAGTTCTTGCATCTAGGTGCTATCTCTGAGTTTTGGTTCACAATGCCAGAACTCTACTACTTGAGCCACAGCTCCACTTCTGGCCACTTTTGGAGGTTCACTAGAGATAAGAGTCTCAAAGATATCTGTGCCCAGGCTGCCTATGTATGGAAACGCTCAGATCTCCGACTTGCAGAGTTAAGGTTCTAGGTATGCACACTCGCCTCATTCTTTGGTGCTGAGAAATGATATCTTTCTACTCATGCTTTTTCACTTTTTTATTTTTGATCGATACAAAAAATTATAGATGGTAAGGGATTATTCCACAACTTAGGGGTTTTCTTACAACCATTCAGAAAAACAAAATCATGATCCAGTTCTTTCCAGGCAGAATTGACTCCAGATTCCTGCTGCTGTGTTCACAGGACACATGGAACCCCAAAGCACTCACAAACTCCTGGGGTTCCAGAGTTACAATTGAACTGACAAAGTCAGGACCAGTTGCCCTGTCTCTTCCATCCACACTGAACACTGGGGTCTGTGCCCCCTGGAGAATGCTCTTCCTGGCTTTCATTTTTGCTGCTAGGAATCAATTCTAGGAGAGAGGTGCACAACTACAAAGACAGAGTAGAAAGGCCAGAAAGATGCTCTTCTGTGAGCAGCCAGGAGCCATTTGACTCCAGGGTATAGAATCGGTACTTGTTCAGGTAATGACTGAATTTGGTACAGATCTGGACTTTATGGCTTGGTCTCATGTCCATCAAAGTCTGTGCCAAGACAGCAAGAACCTGGGCAAATCTCTCCGGGTGGATGTCCCATGGCCACTGATTTTGAGGGTAGTAGCTCTCCAGAGGGGCAGGATAGAGTCCTCGTCTCAAATGGCCCATCTGGGCCGTGTGGCTCAGGAGGATCTGCAGGGCGGCCATGGAGATATGGTTTCCATAGAAGCTGAAGAACCTGAGCTGGGAACACTGGCTCAGGGCGGGCAGCAAGGCCGAGAGCTGGACATCCGTGAAGGCTAAGTCCTCCAGGGCCAGGGTCTCCAGGGTGCCAGCCACTCCTTGCAGCAGGTCTAGCAGGGTCTCAAGACTGAAGCAGACCGTGGACAGGCTCCTCAGACGCAGGTGTTTGAGCTGCTTGGTGCAGGGACACTGGAACAGAAACCTCAGGTGAGCTTCGCTCAGCAGACATGAACTCAGAGACAAGGTCTTTAAGGACGTCAGCGTCCTGAGGATGGAGGGCGGCTTTTCATAGTGGAAGCAGACATCGTGTACATAAAGCTCCTGCAGATGCTGCAGCTGCCCCAGCTGTGCCCCAAATTTGCAGGAACACCAGCCATTCCTGGAGCTGGAAGTGAAGTAGCTGCCACACATCTTGGAGAAGGTGAGGATGTGAAGGTTCTTCATCTGGCCCAGGTAAGGGACAAATGTTTTCAGAACTTCTGGACATGGGAATTTACTCACCACCAGCTCCTGGATGGAGTCCAGTCTCACCACACGTAGAGCCTTCTGGATTTTATAGATGGAGCCGGACAGAATCCGCAGCTTCCTGGAGCACAGTTGGACTTGTTCTTGCCTCTCCCTGACCCACTGGAGCAGGTGGCCTTGGAAAGCATCCTGGGCACCATCTTTGATGGTCAGGTCCATGAGTAAAATCAAGGGCTGCTCTACAGTCGTCATTTTACCACAGCTCTCTGTTGGCCTGTCAGTCAGGACATCTGGATATGAGATTTGGGCCATTGAAGGGTAGCCCTGTATCCAGATGTTGGGGTGCTCTTTCCGCAGGTTGAGGACTTGCAGTTTCCACCAATTGGGGTGCTCCTTCTTGGCCAGTAGCAGATCGAGCCCATCCAGGACAGCCTTGAAGGTTTCCAGGTCTGGAGACTCTGCCAGGTCCCCCAGGGGGAGGCAGGGAAAGGGCCAGGCCTGCACCAGGGCCTTCAGCATCTCTGTGTGGGCCCTGGCATAGACCTCCATGAACAGCGAAGGGAACAGCAACACCGGTAGATCCTCCAGGGCAGAGACGGCCAGAGCCTGGTTGCTCAGCAGACTCTGCATGGCCAGATGCTGGAGCGAGGGTAGGGTCCTGCGGCTCATCTTCACAGGCCAGAAGTGGAGTAGATATGGACCAGGTGTGCAGGACACTCTGAATCTCAGTAGGGCCAGGCAATCACAGCAGACTCCAGGCTTCTGCTCTTTTCTGGCTCTTTGGCATCTTTATATCCTAGCCCCACCCTCCCCTCTGTGTAACTACCAATGGGAGAGCAGATTCTGATGGGATTTCTGAGTAACACACACCACACCCTGTCTGGATCTAATCATCTAGATTAATTTAAACAGAGATTCTACCCAGACTGATAGGATTAAAGGCAGGACCCACTGAGCCCAGCTTCCATTTCAAATGTGTAACACACACACACACACACACACACACACACACACACACACACACACACACACACACACACACACACACACACACACACAATTCCGGCCCTTATTTGTTAACCTTTTGAGAAAGTTACACAGATATCTCACTGCCTTGAGCCTGCAAATGTTCCAAGAACATCAGCCAGCCCAATCTGATAGCATCCACAAACACTTTTCTAGAAAATTCTTTCACTTCCTTCCTTCCTGTCCTCCTTTGCTTACATTGCCCCTCCTTCCTTCCCTCTTGCCCTTTCTCTCTTTTTTCTCTTTCTCTCCCTCTTTCTTGCTCTTGCTCTTTTTCTCTCACCCTTTCTCTCTGTCTCTTTTTTCTTTTTCTATCCCTTTTTCTGCTCTCTCTCAACTTCTCTCTCGCCATCCCTCCCTCCCTCCTGCCCTCTCTCTCCTTGTATCAAGTACTCAGGGCCTGTTGTTTTTATTTGGCTTTTTCCCTCAAGGCTGATGGCCGAGCACTCAAGCCACAGCTCCACTTCTGTTTTTTGTGGGTTTACTGGAGACAAGAATCCCTTGGACTCATCTGCTTCACTGGATTTGAACCATGAACCTCAGAGCTCAGACTCCTCTTTGCCTGGGATTACAGGAGTGATACACTAGGCGCCAGCAGCTAGTTTCTTTTGTAGGACAGGACAGAGGCCCTCTCTCTTTCTAAGGTCTCAACCTGTTGTGTTCAGTACATGCTGGGAACAGCTGATATCACCAACCCTGTGGTTCAGTATCAGATTTGGAAGATAAAAAGGGCATTTGACTGCTCTTTGTAAGTATCGTTCACATAGCAGGACACACATATTCATTAATTCAGTTATTTTATTTATTCATTCAAAAAATGCTTTCAGTCTCTAAGAAGGCAAGATTATTTCTTCTTTTCATGCTTTCTGGTTTTCTCTTCTTTGTTCTTTCAGTGTGTGTGTGGGGGGTCTGTGTGTGTGTCTGTGTGTTTGTGTCTGTGTGTATGTGCTTCTAGTGGGATTTGAACTCATGGTCTGGCACTGTCTGTCCCCCAGCTCTTTCCATTCAAAGTTGGCAATCTACCACATGATCCACAGATTCCACTTCAAGCTTTTGGTGGCTAATTGGAGATATGAGTCTAAGAGGCTCTTGCCCAGATTGAAGGTGAACTAGGATCCTCAGATTGTGATCTCCAGACTAGTTATAATTACAGCTGTGAGACACCAGCCTGAGCCTGAGGGGTGACTTAATCTCTTTGGGTTGTTGTTACTGATCTTGACTTTGAATTCAGAGCTCTTTTGCTCAAGGCCAGTACTCTACCACATTGACCCACAGCTCCACTTCTGGTTTTCTGGTGGTTCACTAGAGATAAGAGTCTCGTGGACTTTCCTGACCAGGCTGTCTTTGAACTGTGATTCTCAGATTTGTAAGTAGTTCAGGAGCTAGAATTCTGGGCAGAAGCAGTACTCTGATTTTTGGATTCTGAGAAATGACATCCTTCTGCTTACTGTTCTCTTTTCTTTGGAAATGAATTAATTGATGTGTAGACATAGAAAACTGTACACAGTATATTTTAGATATGAGACCCTGTCCGTTGTATGGCTAGTAAAAATCTTGTCATTTGCCCTGCAGAATCTCTGCAACCTTATGCAATCCCATTCGTCCAACCTTTCTTTGATTTGTTGTGCTTCCGGGTCTCTATTCAGAAAATTTCGGCCTGAACCAAGGAGACCTAGGGTTTCTCCTATTCCATCCTGTAATGTTTTCAGAGTGTCTGCTTTGACTGCAAGGTCTTTGATCCATTTGGAGTTGATTCTGGTGCAGGGTGATATATAAGGATCTAGCTTTAGTTTTTTTACATGTAGTTAACCAATTTTGCCAGCACCGTTTACTGAAGAGGCTGTCTTTGTTCCATTCTATTGTTTTAGCTTCCTTATCGAAGATTAGATGGCTATAGGTCTGTAGGTTCATTTCTGGGTTTTCAATTCTATTCCATTGGTCCTGAGGTCTGTTCTTATGCCAATACCAAGCTGTTTTGATTACTAGGGCTTTATAGTAGAGTTTGAAATTTGGTATTGATATTTCTCCAGCAGTGTTCTTTCCGTTGAGGAGCGTTTTAGCTATTCGGGGTCAAGAAACAACTGCCCAATAAATAAGTGGGCGAAAGACTTAAAGAGAAACTTATCTGAAGAAGAAAGAAGGATGGCCAATAGACACATGAAGAAATGTTCAACATCCCTAGCCATAAAAGAAATGCAAATCAAAACAACATTGAGATATCACCTCACTCCAGTTAGAACAGCAAAAATCAAGAACTCTAACAACAACAGATGCTGGAGGGGATGTGGACATAAAGGAACCTTACTTCACTGTTGGTGGGAATGTAAACTTGTTCAACCACTTTGGAAAGCAGTATGGAGGTTCCTCAAAAGACTTCACATAGATCTCCCCTATGATCCAGCAATCCCACTTTTGGGCATTTACCCAAATGTTTACAAACAAGACCACACTAAAGCTACCAGCACAACAATGTTTATTGCAGCATTATTTACCATAGCTAAGACATGGAACCAACCCAGATGCCCCTCAGTAGATGAATGGATCAAGAAAATGTGGTATATATACACAATGGAATTCTATGCCTCCATCAGAAAGAATGACATTTCCCCATTTGTTAGGAAATGGAAAGGTTTGGAAAAAATTATATTAAGTGAAGTAAGCCAGGCCCAAAGAAGCATAGGTCCCATGGTTTCCCTTATTTGCAATATCTAGTATAGGTATAAGTCAAGCGGAAAAGGTCAGATAATGTGATGTTAGGAAAATGAACCCTTAAATATGTATTTTAATGTTTTCTTTTCATTCATGCATATGTTTCTAACGCATTTATAAGATTATTTCTTTGGTGCTTTGTATGTCCCTCCCCCACAGTGTAACCCCCGCTTTCACTATATTTGATGTCAGTATAACATGTGGAGGAGATGGGGACAAACAAGTCGTTTAAGGATTCAGGTGGACCTGTTGCAACAAAGAGAAGTACAAAATGTCATGTCAAAACCAGCTTTACAATGTCGGTGTGTAGGGGGGAGGGTGGTATAATTGGGTGGTGGGAGGGGGGAGGCTGGGAAGGGAGGTGAAGGGTAAACAAAGGAGGAGGCTGCAATGCTTGGTAAGAAATGTATGCATTATCCTGCCCATGTAATTGTAGCCCCTCTGTACAGTATGTTCTCAAATAAAATAAAATTAAATTAAAAAAAAAAGAAAACTGTACACAGTCAGATGTTTGCTTACAACGATTTAGAAAGACTAGATTATATTTGAGTTCTTTCTAGGCAGAATTCATTTGAGATTTCTGATGGTTGGTGCACAGGAAACATGTACCCCGAAAGTACCCACAGACACCTGGGGCTCCAGAGCTACAATTGACCTGAAAATCTCAGGATCATAAGGGAAACCTGGATTCGGAAATCCTTACCGAAAAGACCACCAGAGACCATCACCAATGTAAAAGCAAAGGAGTCTTTACTGCAAACTGAAGCTTGGTCTCGCTATTCCCCTCCCCCTCTCAACCCCTCTCCCCAGTCCCGCTGTGTACAAGTCAGCAGCTGACAATGCTGAGAGGCCCCAAGCCCAGGGTTACAGCACCTGTTGTACACTTTTTAGGGAAGGCAGGGGCTTTGCATAATCATATCCTCTTGTAACAAATCACTAAACTCCCCGGCAAAATCATAAAACAACTCCATAGTATGATTGGCACACTACACAGAGAGAAAGGACCAGAAACAGGTTGTTGGTTAGATCCAGGGGGCTGACGTAATTTGCACTGGTCGGCTTGCACATGGGAGTCTTCAAGAGGATGCGTGCTAAACTGCAGGGTGTCCAGTTCAGAGAATGGTCACCAGACCCCAGGAAGGGCTGTTCTGGAATTTCAAATACCTTGACATCCTGGCATCTCTGGTTCCCAGGATTGTCTGTGCAAGGTTATTTCAGATACTTCGACATCCTGGTATCCAGGGTTCCCAGGACTGTCTGTGGCTGGCTTAGGTCAAGGCCTAAGTTGCAGAACTGAGCTGGGGTCTTAAGTAAAAAGGGAGTTGCTCAGGTTGCTCAATAAGCCCTGTCTCTTCCACCCACGCTGAACATTTGGGTCTGTGGCCCTGGAGAATGCTCTTATGTCATGGCTTTTATTCTGATGCTGAGAAGAGATTCCAGAAGAGAGGAGCCCGACTACACAGACAGAGCAGAAAGGCTGGGAAGCCCCTCCTCTGTGAGCACCCAGGAACCATCTGGGCCCAGGCTGTAGAACTGGCACTTGTTCTGGTGATGGCAGAAATCAGTACAGATTTGGACACTCTGGGTTGGCCCCAAGTCTCTCAATACCTGCCCCAAGCTTGCCAGAACCAGGGCAAGTCTCTCAGGGTCGATGTTCCCTAGCCCCCACTCCTGAGGGCGGTAGCTCTCCAGAGGGGCAGGATAGAGGCCTCGGCTTAAGTGGCCCAACCTGGCCGTGTGGCTCAGGAGGTTGTACAGGGCAGCCATGGAGATGTGGTTCCCATAAACACTGAAGACGCGGAGCTGGGAGCACTGGCTCAGGCCCAGCAGGATGGCCGAGAGATGGGCATCCGTGAAGGCACAGTCCTCCAGGGCCAGGGTCTCCAGGGTGCTGGCCACCTGCTCCAGCAGGTCTCGCAGGGACTCAGGACTGGAGTTATCCATGAACAAACTGGTCAGTTGCAGGTGCTGGAGCTGCCTGGTGCAGGGAGCCTGGGACAGACACCTCAGGTCGGCCTCCTGCAGTGCACAGGTGCTCAGAGACAAGGCCTTCAAAGGCCTCAGGCTCCTGAGGACAGCAGGCAGCTTTCCATAAAGGAAGAGGACTTCGTGCACATGAAGCTCCCAGAGATGCTGCAGCTGGCCTAGATGGGCCCTAATTTTCCAGGAATACCAAGAGTTCTTTTGGCTGGCAGTGTAGAAGTCGGCATGCATCTTGGAGAGCTTCAGGAGGTGACGGTTCTTCATCTGGCTGAGATAAGGGGCAAAGATCTTCATAGTCTCTCGATTCCAGAATTCACTCACCACCAGTTCCTGGATGGAGTCCAGCCTCACCACATGCAGAGCCTTCTGGATTTCAGAGATGGAGTCAGACCAAATCTGCAGCTTCCTGGAGCACAGCTGAACTCTTTCTCTCCTCTCCCTGGCCCAGTGGAACAGGTGGACTTGGAGAGCATCCTGTGTGCCATCTTTGATGGTCAGATCCATGGTGATCATCAAGGGCTGTTCTTTAGTCATCCCTGAGCAGTGGCTCTCTGTTGGCTTGTCAGTCAGGATGTCTGGAGAAGTGATACGGGCCATCGAAGGGTACCCTCATGTCCAGATGTTGGGGTGCTCCTTCTGCAGACTGAGCACTTGCAGTTTCCCCCGACTAGGGCTATCCTTCTTGGCTAGTAGCAGGTCGAGCCCATCCAGGAGAGCCTTGAAGGTTTCCAGGTCTGGAGACTCTGCCAGGTGCCCCAGGGGGAGGCAGTGGAAGGGCCAGGCCTGGACCAGGGCCTTCAGCACCTCTGTGTGGGCCCTGGCATAGACCTCCATGAAGAGTGAAAGGAAGACCAGTACCGGCAGAGTCTCCATGGCAAAGATGGCCCAGGATGGGTTGCTCAGTAGGCATTGCATGGCCAGATGCTGGAAGGAGGGTGGGTTCCTGAGGCTCATCTTGATGGATGAGATGTGGATTAGAAGTGGGCCAGTTGTGGGGGGCTCTCTGCCTCCCAGCACGGCCAGGCACCCACTGCAGACTCCAGAGTACTCTGCTCTTTTCTTGACCCTGTGCATCTTTATAATCCAACCCCACCCACAGCACTGCAGATCCACTAATCAGAGAGCAGCCTCTGATGGGATTTCTGAGACACATCCAGCACATCTGGAAAGGTGCCACCTTCCAGATTAATTCAAACTGGGATTCCGGGACAAAACCAATGGCATTATAGACTGGACCCACTGAGTCAAGCTTCTCTTTCAAATCTGAAATAAAATAGACACAGAGACTTCCCTCCCTTATATCTTGTTCCCTCCAGACATTTCCACCAATGTTACTCTGCCCTGAGCCAGCAAAAGGCTCAAAGAAAATCACTCAGTCCAACCTTATAGCATTCACAACGAGTTCTACAAATTTCCTTATTTCTTTCCCTTTCTTCTTTCCCTCCTTCCCTCCTTCCTTCTTTTTATTCTGTCTTCTTCCCTTTTTTCTTTCTTTCCTTTCCATCCTCCTTTCTTCACTTTCTTCCTTCCTTCCTGTCTGCCTTCTCTTATGTCACCCTCCGTCCTTCTTCCCTCCCTCCCTCCCTCTCTCTCCTCTCTCTCTCTTCTTTCTCTGTCTCCCCCCCTCTCCCTCCCTGTCTCTCTCCTTATATGAAGGTACTCAGGGCCTCTTGTTTTGACTTGGCTTTTTCCCTCAGGGCTGATGGCCTACCACTCAAGCCACAGCTCCACTTCTGTTTCTTGATGGATTTACTGGAGACAAGAGTCCCTTGGACTCATCTGTGTTGCTGGCTTTGAATCATGAACCTCAGAGTTCAGCCTCCTGAGTGTGTATGACTACAGATGTGATACACTGGACAGCAGCAGCTAATTTTCCTTTGAGTGACAAGACAAAGAGGCCCTCTCTTTTTCTAAGATTTTAACAGATAATCACAACTGGCACAAAAAAACCTGAAACAAACCAGCATCAAGGTCCAACATACATAGATCTAATTTTGCTGAAAAGATGTTGTGTAGGGGAATTTCCATCAAATACTGAATGCTCCCTCATGAGAACATTAAATTTATTTCTTAAGCTCATGCGTACTCTTGGATGAGAATTCTCAGTAGTTAAACTGTAGTCACTGCGATTTGATGAAACATGACTTGAGAATAAAAAATATTCACCTCCTGTTCACCTAGCACACCAAAACGAAGGAAGGCAGGAAGGAAAGAAAGGAGAGGAGAGGTGTGGGAGGGACGGAGGGAGGGAGGGAGGAAGGAAGGAAGGAAGGAAGGAAGGAAGGAAGGAAGGAAGGAAGGAAGGAAGGAAGGAAGGAAGGAAGGAAGTTAGGGAGGGACGAAGGGAGGGAGAGAGGGAGGGAGGGAGAGAGGAAAGGAGGGAAAAAGAAAGAATATTGACTTACACAGGACTTTGGTGGTTCACACCTTTAATTCTCCTAGTCAGGAAGACTAGATGTCAGGATGGCAGTTCAAAGCCAGTCTGACCAGAAAGTCGTTGAGAAGCTTTCTATTAACCTTTAAATTTAATTGTGAAGATGATATCCAGAAGGATTACAATTTGAGTACATTTCCTCTAAAACGGTGTCCTTCATTCCTTCCACTTTTTCTCCTTCCCTCTGACCTCCCCTCCAAAGTGTAAAGTTCATTTCCCACCATTTCCATGCTTCCCCATCCTCTCCCAAATGAGATAAATGTGCATACAAGACAGAGGCACAGAAATAAAAAACAATGAAAAGAGGCAAAAAAAGAAAGAAAAATGAAATAAAAGGAACAGAGAGGCAATAAAATCGGGCTAGCTTCCATTTCTTAGAGTTCATTTTGATTAGCATCATTTTATATGATCCCATCATGCAAATTGAAACCTTGTGATCCTTTTCTAAGCATATCCTCCTTTCTTCTCACTGTGTGAGTATTTACAAGGCTGTTTGATTAATCATGTTCAAGTCTTTTACTATCCTTTGGATTTACCGTAGAATTTATAGGCACATTTGAATGATAACAAATGAGGGAAACCGTGCATTCTGTTTTTTTGGGTCTGGCTTACTTTACTTAGTGTAATTTTCTCAAAGTCTTCCATTTCCACAAGCGTAGGGAAATAACATTCTTTCTGATGGAAGCATAAAGTTCCATGGGATATATATACCATATTTTCCTCATTAATTTATCCACTGAGGGCCAAATGGGTTGGCTCCATACCTTAGCTAGGGTATCAATGCCGCAGAGATCAGGGTTGTGCTGTTTTAATGTGGCCTGGTTTGGGCCATTTGCATAAGAATGAAGTTTTTTGTTGTTGTTTTTTTAAATTTAATTTTATTTTATTTGAGAACATACTGTACAGAGGGGCTACAATTACATGGGCAGGATAATGCATACATTTCTTACCAAGCATTGCAGCCTCCTCCTTTGTTTACCCTTCACCTCCCTTCCCAGCCTCCCCCCTCCCACCACCCAATTATACCCCCCTCCCCCCCACACACCGACATTGTAAAGTTGGTTTTGACATGACATTTTGTACTTCTCATTGTTGCAACAGGTCCACCAGAATCCTTAAACGACTTGTTTGTCCCCATCTCCTCCACATGTTATACTGACATCAGATATAGTGAAAGCGGGGCTTACAGTGTGGGGGAGGGACATACAAAGCAACAAAGAAATAATCTTATAAATGCGTTAGAAACACATGCATGAATGAAAAGAAAACATTAAAATACATATTTAAGGGTTCATTTTCCTAACATCACATTATCTGACCTTTTCCGCTTGACTCATACCTATACTAGATATTGCAAATAAGGGAAACCATGGGACCTATGCTTCTTTGGGCCTGGCTTACTTCACTTAATATAATTTTTTCCAAGTTTTTCCATTTCCTAACAAATGGGGCAATGTCATTCTTTCTGATGGAGGCATAGAATTCCATTGTGCATATATACCACATTTTCTTGATCCATTCATCTACTGAGGGGCATCTGGGTTGGTTCCATGTCTGTTTGTGTGTTTCTGAAAGAATGGTAATACTGATGAAAACACTAATTCTAATGACATTATGTGGGATACAGGTATGTGATGAGTCCTTCATGGGTTGTTGTGTGCTGAGTCCTTCACGGGGTGCATTTTTTCATCTGGTTCTTGCAAGAGCTCCACAAGTAAGATGATTGTGCAGATGAGAAACTTGTGGCTCAGATATGTCCCATGTCAGGGCCAAAATTATATATATACCTAACTCTAGTAAGTTGTCTCCTGCAGAAAATTGTTTTGGTTTATGCTTCTTGATCATGAGCCTTGAACTCAGGGCCTAGGCACTGACACTTACCTGTGGGGATCATGGGTAACACCATACTACGTGAAGCAACAGAGTATTACGTTCTAGGTGTGTAGTAGCTGAGGTCTGTCATCCTGCCTAATTAGGAAGCTTAGATCTGAGGATCTGGTTTGAAAACTATCCCAGACACAAAAGGTCCCATGAGACTTTTACCTCCTATTCACCACTTAGAAACTTGAAGTGGAAGCTAGTCGCTGCTGACTCGTGCCTATCATCCTAGGTACTCAGGAGGCGGAGAGCTGAGGATCCTATGTAATCAATGTAATCACTGTTCTAAATGTCATAATAGTTAATAAAATGAACAGTCAATTCATGACTAAAACAAAAAATAAAGTGAATACAGTGAGCATAATATGTAGTCAAAATATGTACACAAATATAAATCATATATTTAAAATGTGCACAAATAAGACGTTTT
The DNA here is from genome assembly GCF_024711535.1 of Dipodomys merriami. Taxonomy (NCBI): domain Eukaryota; kingdom Metazoa; phylum Chordata; class Mammalia; order Rodentia; family Heteromyidae; genus Dipodomys; species Dipodomys merriami. The sequence goes on from NW_027204860.1 coordinate 634,323, forward strand.
CTAGTGGTGGGGATTGATTTCAGGCCTAAGGAGCAGACTTGAATTTTTAGACTTCAAGGAGGCAAGCTTCCCCTTTCCACAAAGTGCAACAGGGTTAACCAGTCCATTAGTCTAAATCCCAGTCCTGGCAGAAAAAATGACACCTTTATATTATGTGACACCCAATTCTCAGGTATTTCATTATGCCTCCATTTAATGAATGTGATTGTTTAAATGCTTCATAAAGTATTAATTAAAATCGATCAGTGTACCATAATATAACTGTGTATAATTTTGTCCTAGAATCATTCAAGAACTTCCCGTTCAATCATGACATACATCACATTCCATTGGTAATCATAAGGATAAGAATGAGTTTCTTATGATCTCCTGCCATTAGGAGGTGGCAGGACCAGGATTCGGATTGTAATCTCTAGCTCCTACACTTTAACCTGAGGATAGGGTACTCACCGGTCCATCCAAGAACATTAGCAAGACCAATGATTAACCTGGCATGTGTGACTCTCAGCAATCCTCCTTGATACTTACAAGGCTGTGATAGGAGGATCATGGTCAAAGTTACCCTAGGCAAGAAAGTCCTTGAGACCCCTGTCCAACTTGTGCCAACAAAGCCAGAAGGAGAATCGTATGGCTCCAATGGTACCGGGACAGCCTTGAACAAAAGCAGCTCACAGACTGTCCATAGATCCTGAGTTCAAGGACCAGGACTGACAACAAACAGACATACACAAGAATCTGTGCATCCATCCGGCTAAAGCAGGTCACCCTCTTGTCCCCAACTGGATTGTACATAGTTCCCTGGGAAAGGTTCTGCTGTCATCTTGACTCCACCAATTCTGCCTGCATCACAGGATTCCAGCCACAACCCATTCTTTCATGGTTCTTTGTGTCCAATGGGATATACGAATATAGGCCACGCCCACATTCCATGATGCTCTGTCTCACCAGGATTCCCTCTGTTGGTTGATACCACTACCAGTAGTTGAGGAAGGTAGAGGTGGCTGAGTGGTGAGCAAGAGACTCGAGGCCTATGAGGAGAGGCCTTGATCAGCCCCACCACATGCCTGCCTAGGCCCTGGCTCCCTCCCCCCATTCCCTGAGGAGCAGCATTTCAAACCTGGTGCTGCTGTCTCAGACCCACGGTGCCTCTTGGAATCCTCAGGCAATGGTGCCACAGTGTGCCACCAGCTGGCTTGCAGCCCTGACCTGGTCCTGGCACCCCTGTCCTCTTCTCTGGGCCTGAGTGTCTGCCACACCTCTGCCATCACTGCTCACCCAACCCAGAGCAGCTCCCAACAGCTTCTCCCAGCAGCATGTGTGAATGGCTGCCACACAGGCCCACGCCCCGGGACCCCATATCCCTCTCATACCCCTCCTGACCTGGAAGCCACACCTCCCCCATGCCCCACAGTTTGGTCCAGGCCCTGTCACAAATGTGCCCCAGGGGTGGGGGTGGGTGTTGACCAAGGATCCCACTCCCATCCCTAGTGGCCAATGTCCTAGGAAACGGGGAGATGCAGGATTAGGTGAGGAGTGGGCACCAAAGAGCCCCTAGCCTGGAGCAGTGGGAGCCAAACAGTGGTGCATCTGCACCCTTCTCCCTGGTGGGAACCTGGGGTTTTAGTCAGAGGTGGGGAGCAGCATGTCTACACCTGCCTTCTGGGCTCTTTTCCTTTTTTCTGAGGGTGGGGGTGTTGGACGCAGAAGATAGACCCTCCCTTGTTGTGTGAGCCCTTGTATTCTGTGCTTGGTCACCCTTTTCACCTGAAGAGGGTCCCAGAGAAATCCCAGTAGGAGGTGAGGATGCTGGGGGTCAGAACAGAAGGTGAATATCTGGGAGGAACTCCCCCCCACACGCACATAAGATTAGCCTATTCCCGCCGCCCCCACCCCAGCTGTCAATAGTTCTCACAGGGTGATCACATTTCCCAGCTCTGCCAGCTTCCGCTGGTGATCCTGGTCTTTCTGCTCTTGAACAAACTCAGGAGAGGCAGAGCTCTGAGTCTGTTTGTGTGTGTGTGTGTGTGTGAGAAAGAGAGAGAGAGAGAGAGAGACAGACAGACAGACAGACAAAGACAGAGACAGAGACAAAGAGACAGAGAGAGACAGAAAGACAAAGAGAAAGAGAGAGACAGAGACAGACATGGAGAAACAGTGAGAGATACAGAGACAGAGAGACAGAGAGAGACACAGATAGAGAGACAGAGACAGAGAAAGAGAGATCATCTTTTCCTTGTACAGATTGACAGCACTCAGTTGAGTGGTCGGTTGGCAAATTGCAGGTGCTACAAAGACGAGTGTTCTATCACCGGTCTGGATGTGTGTGTGTGTGTGTGTGTGTGTGTAGAAATGGGTTGTCACAAGGAGGCTGGATGCTTTTCACAGCTGAGTTCTGTGGGGACTCAGCCTTGTTAAATTACAAGAACAAGGGATCTCTGTGCCCTGAAACTATGTACTCTCTTGGGTCGGGTTAGTGATAGTGGGAGCTTGGGAGGACATGGGAGTGTGGCCCACAGGGGGTGGTTTCCCAGGGGGACAGAGACCATGGCCAAGACTTAGTAAGGATATGAGCCTTGCTAGTATGGAGCGCAACAACATAGGTCACACTCCAGGTCTTGAACTGTGATTTTCAGATCTCAGACTCCTGAGTAGATAGGATTATAGGCATGAGCCTCCAGCACTGGGCCTCTGATTCTTTTTTATATATTAGGGTTTGACATCAAAGCCTTAGGCTTGTCAGTCAGGCCTTCTACCATGCGAGCCAAGCTTTTATGTCTTGGACATTTCTGAGATGGAGACAATATAAGCTCAGCCTGGGCTGAATTGCAATCTTCCTCTCTGTGACAGGCATGCACCACCAGGCCGTGTCCTCTGTAGTTAGGATGGTAGACATATAGTTCCACGCTCAGTCATTCGTTTAGATGGATTGTCCCAAACTCTTAGTCTACAGCAGCCGATTCTTGACCACAGGTGAAGCTATGGGTTGGGCCTGGACAATTGGACTTGAATCTCCTCATGTGACAGTTGTTAGGAAACAAGGGATTAATACAGAGGGATCTCTGGAGCAGGGCCAGGCACAGAGGGAGGGCCTTCAGATATGATTCTCAGCAATTCTGTGAGCATATGACAGGAAGATACCCTGAAAGAGCTCAGAGGGTGTATGTTATTAATGCTCCCTAAGACAATGGGTGCTATTCAGTCCACTTCTTGTGGTGGGAAGTCCACTTCTTGTCATACGTGGGGCTTGAACTCTGGGCCCAGGCGCTGTCCCTGAGTTCCTCAACTCAAGTCCCGTGCTCTGGCACTTGACTCACAGCAGCACTTCTGTTTTTCTGGTGGTTTTTGGAGATAAGAGTCTCACAGTCATTCCTGCCTGGTTTGGCTATGAACCATGATCCTCATATCTCAGCCTCTTGTGTACTTAGAATTATAGGACTGAGCCACCTACACCTGGCTTAAGTGTAATTTTGACCTTCTACCTTTTTTTTTTCCTTTCTCTCATGAAATGATTGGATAGGTGCTGGAGGAGGTGATCCAGCGCCCCATGTGGCTGGAACAAAGGTGGTCCTCCCATTCTGGAGGTGGGCTGTGGGTCAGGAGTTTTCTTGCTCAGTCTGTTGTACTAGCTCCATGAGGTAAGCCCCTCTGTGCCTGGCTAGACCATGACGGTTCTTCATTGTCCATCTAGACATACTAGACTCAGTATTCTGTTAAATGTCCTTTACTAGCAAAAATTTCTGGCCAAATTTATGATACATAGTTACAAAATGAAAGTGTAATGCCATCTTAAGAAACTCATTTAGGGCTCTGGGAATGTGGTTTCATGGTACAGTGATTGCCTAGCATGTGTGAAACCCTGGGTTCAATTCCTCAGTACCACCTAAACAGAAAAAGAAACACTAGAAATGGTGCTGTGCCTCAAGTGGTAGAGGGTTATCCTTGCGGGGGAAAAAAGCTGAGGAATAATTCCCTATCCCTGAGTTTAAGCCCCAGGACTGGCAAAACAACAACAACAACAACAACAACATTTAGTTAGCAAATGAAAAATAAAGAACACATACTTGGAATATATAATTGCTCCTTCCATACTGATACCTGACAATAGTCCCTAATTCATGCACTTTATCTATATTAGGATACTGTGTTGAAAAAAAAGTTTTGTTCATAAGGTCACAGCACTTAATGCCAGGAATGTGCTTAGATGTCAGGTGAAGATTAATTATGGAAATTTAAAGATTCCATGATTTTGAGTGTTCACTGCTAATCACAATTAGAAGGGTAGTCTAAGTGAGATTTTGAAACCTTTTTGTACAGTCATGGCACAAAAAGGCATAGGCTAATTAACGGTTGGGACAAAAGGGAAGGAATAACTCCAGATGGAAGGAATAAATGATAGTAACTAAAGTATAGCAGAAAACATTCTAGGGAACCATTTTTGGTTAGTGAAGAACTGGTTATCAACTAGTCTTATTCCTCTTTGCTTTCAGCATTCTAGATCTCTTAGGCTAGTTCTTAATCTCTGTGTGATAAATGTATCTCCTTCTATGCTGTCCTTTCATACCTAATCTCCTTTGCTTTCTAAAAATCTGTTTTTCTCTATTTCTCTATGAATATTTCCTGATACTAAATACACCTACACAGATGGAAGAGGATGCTAATGTAAGGGTTCCTAGCTCATGAGTCATTAATGTGACAAAATGGAAAAGGAGTACATATTTATTGCTACCTCAATTATTCTGAAAAGCTGCAATGTCACATAATTTGATTCTGATTTCCATTCTTTCTACTTAGTGCCATTAACTGCACTAAATGCAAATAGTAGCCGGGTGCTGGTGACTCATGCTTGTTATACTAGCTACTCAGGAGGTTGAGACCAGAGGATTGTGATTCAAACTTAGCCTGCTCAGGAAAATCCATGAAGCACTTATCTGTAATTAAAGACCAAAAACCCAGAAGTGGAGTTTTGGCTCAAGCAGTAGAGTATTTAGATTTTAGCAGGTGGGCAGGAAAGGCAACTGTACAGTGACCGGTTCCAACCTCTGAGTTCAAGCCCCAGAACCAGCACAAACTGAACAAACTAGCAAATAAAATAAACCTCAGGTATTTCTTTGAGACCTCCTTAAAGGAGTAATGGTTTGAGAATAGGATCTTTTTGTTGATCATACTCACTGGACCTGCTTTTTTGAAATCCTTATTGCTATGGAAAACTCAGGACCAGAATAAAGGGTTTGATAACTAACTCGTGCAACAAGAGATTCATCTCAGGTTTGAGACATCCATCCATAAGAAACTTTAAAACCTCCATAGCTTTGTTTCTGTGCAGTAGAAAACTTTTAAAACAAAGTTATTTCCTTTGTTCTATGCTGGCCTTCAAATGGCATATTGTTTCCTTTTTTAATACTCTCAACTAGAAGTTTACCGACAAGTTTTATATGAGTAAAGAACACACTCAAAAAAGGGACAGAGTTTCCCCAAATCTTTGATTCTTTTCTTATACAGTAAAAAGGAAAGCAAAAGGTAATTTGAACTTTGTCATTCCTCTATTTTCAATTCCTCTCCTGGGATAAGTTTCTACTTCCAGTAACAGTTAATTCCACTTACTTCCAGTAACAATCTATGGTGCTGCTAAAGATAAAATGAATGATTTCTGGGTTAATTGAAATAGCACAAGGACACATTTGGACATGTGGTAACACGTGTTTCAGAGACAACTTAGAAAAGAGTAAATGTGAAATTTAAATTGCTTATAAATACGTTATCCATGAGAACATTTTGTTCAAGCTTCTTAAGTGCTCTGTAAATTAAGGCGAATTTTAAATGGTAAGAAGGTTCTCTGATCATTTTTTGTGAGTGTATGTGCTGTGCATTAATTTTCCAAGTGTCATGAGTGAACAGTAGGAGACACAATAGCAATAATAGGAGAAAGAAAAGTGCTGTGTTTAAGTATAAGGGTTCAGTACAATATAGAAGAGTCTACAATTAAGACAACATTGAAACAATGAAGCCAAGTCCAGCATGTAGAGTTATGGGAGTGATATAAAGAAAGCATTACTTCTAAGTGGAACATGAAGCATGAGGCCACTCCCTTTCTAAATCATGCTTTCTAATCACATAAATTTGTAAAAAGTAGAATGAAGAATGATTCTGTTCCCAATGCAAGTCAGATATATGATCGTAGCCTTAATTGGAAAAAAAGAGTCTATCTTGAGAGAACAGGGATTATCCTAGCACTGAACCTCGTGGCTACGATCACATTAAATTTCTTTCTTTTTCTTATATTCTTTTTTGCTGTTGTTGACCATGGCAATTCAACTCTGGGACTGGGTGCTGTCCCTCTGCTATTCAGCTCAAGGCTAGTACTCTCCCACTTGAGCCACAATGCAACTTCCAGTTTTCTGGTAGTTATTGGAAAAAATAGTCTCCTGGACTTTCCTACCCGAGCTCTCTTTGAACCCTAATTCTCAGATCTCATCACCACTCAGCTTACAATCACATTACTAACAGTGTAAACTCAGGATATGTAATGTGTATATATATCTAACTTTATATGAATTCTTCAGTTTAATATGTGGGATACATATTAGACTTTACACTCACAAACATGTTAGTAGCTGAAAAGTTGATACTCCTGGAAAAAATAAAACCTAAGGATGTAAAGGAGTCTGGGAAGTTCAGTTTGCATCCAGCCTGGGCTGAACAGGCTTTGGGACACTACTTATAATTAACCAGCCAAATGCTAGAATACCAGTCAGGAGCAAGATTGCTAATAAGAGCTTGAGGCTTTTGCATACATACATATAAACATACACATACACACAGAGGCACTTATGAGTGCACACACAAATACAAAATGAAGCAATTCTCAGAATACGTAGAAAAGTTAGAAAATAATAGAAAATATGTCCTGATTAAGACTAGAATCAAGTGACAATTTTTAATATTAGAAAGTCCTCAAGTGAACTTTCTATCCAAAATATTGAGAATATTACATAGGTAGGGACCAGATATAGTAAGAGAGTCAACTAATTATTAAAGGGATCGGATCCATGGAGGAATGAATCAGAGACCTTGTAGGTGCATCTGAAAATGTTTATATTCTGTGACAAATGTTAGAACATCTTTGAAAATTGTATAGAAACACTTTGAGCAGTCAGTCTAGTGGATAAGATCATCAGAGAAGTTCAGAATTAATAGTATGTTTCTAGACTAAATAAACCAACAAACTATGCCAGGGCAATGTGATACAAGACTGGAGCACTCAGACTAAGACAGGAGATTAGAGAGTGGAATTACATAGTCATACCTTCCTTGGAATAGGTAGGATCGTTTTGTCTCAATAAAACAATCCAAACAACAAGAAAGGAATACACAGTTGGAAGTTTGGGCTAATTTTGTCACTAAGTTTTAAGAAGTCAAGTTTCCTATTGAAATGCAACACATATATAATCCTCACTTGTTTTAAATGCTCTCTTCATTACAGAATATTCCTATATGCAAAATGCTCATGATTCCCATGCAGAAAAATGAGAAAGTAAGTAAGCATCATTCTGTTGGATTCCAAAGAACTGATGAATGATTACAAAAGATTAAGCCTGGAGAAATAGCACAGTTATGTAATGTAGGACTTTATAGACCATGCTAAATTAGAATTGAGATTTAAAGTAAATATTTTTGTTTTATTTGTAATTTCGTGTTTTATAGGCTACCACAAAAGTCTTTTTAAGTAGACAGTTTAATTGAAAAATTCACAAATGATTTTCCTAGAAAAAACTTTCAAGAGTTACAATTAGAATTTAGTTAATAGATAATTCCAACAGTTCATGTATAACATGATAATGTGAATAATCTAGACAGAGTTGCCAACAAATGATGACAGCAATTTATAAGTTTGGAACAAGCAATTTTTTGAGGGTGTAATATAATATGTTATGAAGAGAGTAATTGTGTGACATCTCCTTTCTTCTTCCTAAATGTAACACAGGAAGCCATTTCCTTATTTATGAGCTTCTTTATACAATGGTAAAAATGTTAGGTTTGGGGTTTGTTTTCATTTTTGTTTTTGTTTTATTGCCTTGTCCTAAACCTTGACCTCTGGGCTGGGACACTGTCTCTGAGCCTATTTATGCTCAATGCTCGTGCCCTACCACTTCATCCTCAGTGCCTCCTGTGTCTGGCTTTTTCTGAGAAGGTTACTGGAGATAAGAATCTAAAAAACCTTCCTGCCTAGGTGGGCTTTGAACCATAACTTTCTGATCTAAGCATCCTGAATATCCATGATAGTTAAAAAGTATAAATATAAATAATATTTGCAAGTGTTCTGATCTCAAGAATACCACTGGGGGAAAAATGATGCAGCTCAGTTTATTGTGGTGTTCTTTCCATTACAAGGAGGGCATCACATTAGCAGAGATGTACTATTTTTTCACAATAGAGATAAGCTATTCATAATGTGAATTAAGAAATTTTAAGGTGCACCTTACAAGTTGGAAACTGTTTGTCTAGGGTGACTTTATGGCATAAATCTTGGGATTGATGGTCATAGGAATAATTGCTTACTATGATGAACAATTATTTACTCTTGAAGAATTAATTATTACAGATGCTTCATAGTTTTATCCTCTACCAGAATGTGGCTATTTTTCTGTTGACTTCTCAATCTGCAACGCCTCATTGGAAACTGTATCTAATGCAGAATTTCATAACATGCAAACAGGTACTGTTTTGAATATCCCAGGTATGGAATGTTGAGAATTTTAAAATGAAGTAGTTATTAGTCATAAGAATTTTGAAGAACACATATATTCTGTCCTCTTAAAACTTATTTACTTTTAAAAGTTATGGGTTTCCATAGAATTAATCTGTTTTCAGTTTTAGTACGAGAAAGTACTAAATTTATTCTTTTTTCAAAATATTGGCAATTGTATTGTGAAAATATTGTCTAGTTGGATAACATTCAAGTTGATGACCCTCTGATAAAGAAGGGGTAATTAATTCAAATTAGTTGCCAAACAGCATTGATTTTTAAAATAGTAACATATAAACAATAATAATTACTGTACCAATACAGTGAAATTATATTTTATGCAGCTTATTTTTTAAATTCTATGATCAAAATGATGTACAGTGGGGTAACAGAAATTGTAAGGTAGTGAATACATAACTTTTAAAACTTGTTATCCCTCCCTCATTTTTCTCAGTTTTCTTCGCCCCTTCACCCCTCACAAGTTGTAATGTACATTTCCAAAATATTGTCTTGTGAGTATTGCTGTTGCATTTGGTTTGCCCTTTGTCCTTTGCCTCGCCCCTTTGTTGTTCCTCTTCCCTTCCCTAATTAAGGTAAATGTATACACAATACACAGGGTAACAAAATCAAATACAGCAGGGATAAACCATAGGGAAAATCCCAAAGAAAATAGAAATAACATAGTACATCAAAAACAACAACCACAAATAAAAAAATCTGTTTCCATGTCTTGGAGTTCATTTTGCTAAGCATCAGCTTATACAGTCATATGTACACATAAAAAGGCCACTGGAAAACAATTGTTGCATGGACACAAAATCATGAAAACAACATGTTAAATTTTTATGGTAAAGGTTGAATTAGGATTGGTGAATTTGCCATTCTGATAAAAGAATTCCAAAAGAGTTTTTAACTTATAATAGGTAAATTTTAATTGTTCAAAATTTTTAACAACTAAGCCTATTAAGAAAATTTAAAATTGCCTGGGCTATTAGGCTTTCATGCAAAGAAATCCATGGAGACGTAGTAGATAGGAAGCAATGTGGGCGAAGATGGCTCTTTTTCATACTAAACAAACAAACCTCAGAAAACTTGATGTAAATCCTATAGATTCCCTTGCGAATTGTCCTTACCCAGGATATATACTCTCACTGTGTGAAACAAGGTTTTAGTAGAATTTAAATACAAAGTTCTTAAAAAAGAAGGCATCAAAATTTGTGAATTAACCTTTGTTTATCAAACAGTTATTTTCTAAAAAAAAGATAATTTGGGTCAAAATATATAGGGAGAAAATTCCCTCCACAATGATAGAAGGTATTGGGTTTACACTTTTCTGTTTGTAATACTTTCCCCAATGTCTTTGCACGTGAAGGAGTAAAACAGAAAAAAAAATCTGATTGGGTATTTGAAACCAATGATTTCATATTTATAATTGGCTCACAAAATATAATATCCACCCCCAAAAAATTAAATACAAAATATAATATCCTTATTAACATGAGATAGTGAAGAATTCTCTTATTACATGAGCAAAAAGTTTTGGGTTTAGAAAAGAATTGAGCAAATGGAAAAGATTAGGAAATAATGTTCTTAGAAGCCCTGGGTAAGTGTATTGGCTTCAGCAGTGAAGGGAGGCTAAAACTTTTTGATATACATTGTCTTAAAATTTTTGCTACCTAACGTGATTTTACACAGCGGATTTAGCTCACTACAATGCAGAACTGATTGAATGAAGACATGAAAATAAATTCCACATCCAAATGTGGCAAGTTAAAAGAGATTTAAAAGAGAAACTATGAAGATGTAGCAGTGGCTGAGCGCTTAGAGTCCTTCAGCTTCACCAGACTTTAAGCCACGAAGCTATGATTAATTAGAAATCAGGCAAGAGCTAAAAAGAGGACATTGAAGTAGGACACAGAATCATTGTCCTTTTGTCACAGACACTGTCATCCTAGATATGGGTGATTTAAATCTATTCGTCATACATCTTGTTGAGCAAATAGAAGACCAAGAGAAAAATAATCTATTGAAATAATTTTGCAAAAATAACTTCACTGTTCCTAATATGGTATCTAAGGAGAGTCTTAAGAGAGAAGATAAAAATGGAGTATTTTTCAGTTTCCTCTATGCATCTTGTTAGCAAAATATATCTTTGAGGTTAGAATTGATTGAACCAAAAAATGATGGAGTACTTATTTCTGAGCACTTTAGACACAACGAGACTTTCAAGGTAAAAGAAAAAAGAAAAACATAGCCAAATATTTGTGATTACAGCTTCTTGGACTAGTTTTCTGGAGACAAATTTTACATTAGATTTGTCTTCATTAACATAGATGTTATTTCATGGCAACCAAATGCAAAAGAAAAGTTTAATGGACTCGCTTAGTCAATTAAACAGCATGATAGAAAAAAATGGCAAATAATATTTAGTGAATTATTTGACCAATTACTTTGCCATAACAAAGAAGGAAAATGTAATTCAAAATAAACTGACTTAAAAGTATGAAAAAAAAATACTGAAGAGAGATGAGAGAAAACGTAGATGATTGTTATCTCTCCAGTGGAGTAATGGGTTCTTGACCTTGTTTCTTACATTCTATCTTCACAAGATATCAATTGTGGTTCAGGACAGGAGTATGCAGTTCAGAAAAAGAGAACTCACAGAAGAAAGATAATATTTACAGCAGATGTGGGTGATTTATAACCTTAGACAATCTATTTAAACCTCTTCATAATCCTCCCCTACCCCAAACTGCCCTCTTTGAGCAGCTTTGTTTGCTTTTACCAAGACTGCCCTCTATTAACTGCTTAAAAATTTTTAGAGGTCATATTCACACTCTCTAGAGATTGCTGTTTGGTTGTGTTTTTTGTGTGTTTTTATTTGTTGTTGTGTTTTTTAACTGAGTTTCAAAAGGATGTGCAAGTGTGGTACAATTAAATATATCCATCTAATAATCTAATTCTCCTGGATCACAGTGGCTCCTTCTATCATTCTCAAACAACCCCTTCTCCAAGACTTATTTCCGATTTATGACTTCCTTTATCACATGTGTACATTGACTATTCTAGCTGTACTTGCCCCTTGTTCCATTTTTTAATTCATTCTATGTCTTTACTATTATTCCTCTCTGATTTCAACTTCCTGATAGTCATTCTCTTAAACTGTCAATACTTTGAAAAGTTTATATACATTCCATGGAGTTCAATCCTGCATATACTTGAACTGATGTCAGCTTATATTTCCATAATTCATTCATCTGTAATAACAATTTGCAAGACTGGAGACCTGAAGCACCTAGACATGATTATAATCTCATCCATTTAGAAGATTAATCTTTAGTCAAAAAGAAAGCTTAAAAATGACTTAGAATGTAATCCTAACTACTAATTTTTATAAATGGTTTTGTAAAATAGTGTGTGATTATTTTATTTCACATGGGATAATACTTTCTACTACCTATACAGTTTGGAAAAAGAAGAAAACTAAGATTTAGTACTATAGAGGAATAAGAAAAATAGAAGATTGATTTTGTTTGTCACATCTCAGATGAGTACCCATATTCAAGACTTAAAATCATATTTCTTACTATGTTAGACAGATAGGGAAAACATAAAACAACATATGATAAGGCAAGTATTTGTGACTTTTTAAAATGTCCCTTATTAAGTGATGAAATTTACTTTATTAGCTAACGTTTGGGTTTGAAATATGGGAGGCTGATCTATTTAACACATTTCTGGAAGGCACCTACTGAACAACACAAATGGTGCGAGGTACTATTTCTAGACTTTAATTAATGGTTGAACCTGTTTGGCATTAGTGCTGGGTAAATAAATCAACTCTATTGTAACTTTCTCCCTACACTTGAAAAACTTGTAATGTCACTAAGTTTCATCTACTTATCGAATGTTATTTTGGCAAATGTGATTTAAAAAAGTTCATTTGAAAAGGAATACACTTTAAGATTAAATGTAGGTTATCATTGATTTTAGAATGACAACATTTTTATACCACAGTACCATGTTGTACTAAAATGCCAGTGTTTTGAAGCACTAAGGATCTTCTCAATTAATGTTTTTCTGAATTACATTTGACCTCTAAGTCAAGTTTTCCTGGCCTTGGTAGACATATCATGGATCTATCCTTCCAAGAACTATTTTTTGGACCCACTTCTGCTGCAGTGAAATCTTACATTAATCATTAGGGGAGGGGTATTAAAAATAATATGGCCTAATATTGAGAAGAAACATATGGCCTTCTTCTGGATCTATGGAAATATTTGGTGTTAGAAAGGCAATAGTGTAAGTTCCTATCTGGTTGGAATGTAGTCAGGTCAAGATATTAGGTAATCATGCATATGAACAATTTTTTCACCTTCTTTGCTTTAGCTACTTTTGAAATGGTAGATATAGTAAACAATTCTATTTTGATAAATTACCTTCTAGTCTGAACAGTTCTGTCTGAAGTGTTCATGTCTCTATGATCCCTTGCAACTAAGATTCGTTTTGTTTCAGTAAGACAATCTATGCTGTCAGGGTAAGATATTCTTGTTGGTCTATTCCTACATGGAAGAAAGGTAAAGGCTCAGGCAGACATTTGTACCAGTAAGACCTCATTTGCGAAATTTTAAGCTGCAGAAGTTTAGAAGTAGCTCTTAAACAAGGCTTACTTTGAATCCATTAGCTCCACAAAGCTAACTCAGTTGGATAAATAAGTACTTGAAAAAGCTATCCGCTTTGAACTTAGCAACAAATGTTTCAAAGTATGATTAAATCTAGAATGAAAAAGACTTAAAATAATCATTGACAAAAACTTGCAAATGTGAGCAATCGACTGAACAATATAATTTTTTTCCATTATACAGAGAATTTTAGGGAAATAAAATCAGTAGCATTGTTAGGAACAATTAAATTTCCTTATTATAAATAGGCACCCAAAGATATAAGCCTGTATAAAGATTGCATCATTAGGAGCTGGGAAGGTGGCTCAGTGGTAGAGCACTTGCCTTGCATGCCTGAGGCCCTGGTTTCGATTCCTCAGCACTAAATAAGCAAAAAAGAAAAAAGCTGGATGTGATGCTGTGGCTCAATTGGTAGAGCGCTACCTTGAGCTGAAGAGCTAAGGGACACCGCCCAGACCCAGAGATCAGGCCCTGCGACCTGACAAAAAAAAAAAAGATTGTATCATTAACTACTTAATTTTAGAGGACACTACATGCTTCAGCAGCACATATAACCAAATTACAACAATACAGAGATTAACATGGCAATTGCACAGGATGATATGAAAATTTTTGAAATATTCAATATTTTGCATTCTTCAGATGCAAGAAATGAAAAACAATTATTAAATGTTGATTACAAAATTACAATTGTAACAATATATGTAATTCATAGAACTAAAAGTTGGTTTGACATGAGTGTATTAAATCTTCCCCTTAGAAAGGCCTTTACATAGCATAATCTTTACAAAACTTTTGAAATTAGGCAACCTTTTCATTTTATTCCAAAAAAATATACTATAAGGACCTAGGAAAAAGGAATCTTAAACTGTTTCTATATGGAATGAATCTGAAAGGACACATTTATTAAGGAACCTGTATATTATAAAACAATGTACAATTCAAAGTTTTCTATCTAGGAAAAAATAAAATAGATTATGGGCATTATACAAACATAGAATATAGAATATTTTAAACTATAATTTTTCAGACAAGCACCAGAAATATCTTTAGTTTCTGTACTACTCATTTTGACAGATAAATTAAAATTATTTCTGATTAAAAAAAGCAAAAACTTGAGGGGGACCAAGATGGGGACGGGCCAGTAGAGAAATTCCACAGCTCTCCCCAACCAAGAGAGTACAAGTTCAAATGCATAATCTCACCAAGAGACCTAAAACAACAAAAAGTCTAACACCCAGCAAAAAACAGGAGGTGGAAAAAAACAAAAAAGAAAGACAGATAAAGAAGAATTTCACAACAGAGAAGAACAAAGACCCCTCCCCCAATTTTTACTGACCGTGTGGCAGCACACCAAGCTGCAGCCATCCTGGCCCGGCAGGGGCTGCCAGAGTTCTAGAGACACAGGGGGCTGTCTGCAGATTACCCATGCTGAAGCCCCCTGAGGTACCGGTGTCAGACCCGCTGATTGTGAGGAATGGAGAAACCTCTGAGCTTGGAGCTTAGACAAAGATCCCATACCCATCCTTCGCTCTCCATCTGAGCAGAGAGGCTCCATCCGACCAAAGCCATTCGGCCCCACAGTGGGAACCCCAGAGCTACACAGGATGCCCACAGAACACCAGGGCAGAAAACCTTAAAGGAACTGGTGCTGATCAAGAGAGTGCAGAGAAAAACGCCGGCACTCAGAACCTGCATGGAGGCCACTCCCCCACACCTCAGTTGGATGCGAGAGGCCCATCATGTGGGGTGGACCGGAACCGGGTCCACCGAGGCAGAGACAGAAGAGAAACACACAGAGCCACCACCACACTGCCCAGTCCACAACCACCTCAACTGAGCTCTGACAGCAACGGCAACCAGTGACCTACATCACACAGAAACAACAACTAAATCCAGGTGAGTACACTGCAGGGGATGGTATATTCCTCAAAGGAGACCAGAGCTGTTGGAAAACCCCAGACCCCCTACCCCAAAACCTGGACCACAGGACCCACTAAAACTGGAAAGTGTTCGAGAGCTCCACCAGCCTGTGGAACACATCCAGCTGGCCACGCTAGAGCAAGAGAGCCCATAGAAGGGAGCTTAAATGCCCAAAGCAGGAACAGAGCCCCTGGGTCAAGACACCCAACAGTGGAAGAAATTTGAACTCTGTACACAGGATGCATAACCTAGGTGGGATACACAGCAGCACAGGTCCAACTGGTGTGCCCCAGGCAAGGGGCCAGGACCAGGCCTGGGGATTCGGTGCCTGAGCAGCACAACCAACTCCTCCCAACGGAAGTCAAAAGCTGAGCATATGCCTCAGCAGAGGGGAGAAAAACAGGGAAATGTACCCCCTGGGAATTATGCGTGTGACAGCAAAATACCCTGGGGTTCAGGACAAGAGAAGCCCAAACCCCACAAGAACCTGACCCATATATTCTAGGATGGGAATTGGAAAACACAGGCTGCCAGTAGCTGATAATAGTCAGGAGTTCACGCTGGCAAGGTGGCTCAGCAGTAGTGTGATTGTCTTGGGTACATGAGGCCTTGGATCTGATTCCTCATCACCACATAAGCAGAAAGGACCAGAAGTGGTGCTATGGCTCAAATGGAAGGGTGGCAGCCTTGAGCTGAAGAGCTGAAAGACACAGCCCAATTCCAGAGTTCAAGCCCACAACTGGCCCAAAAAATAAATCAGGATCCCATAGCAGTCTCCAGAATCTGGGAGAGTGCATCCAGCACATCTGATTTTGCCAAGAGCACCTGTAGGAGCAAACAGGAGCAGTCTAGGCTGCTCAACCCTTATAAGGTGGGAACTGCAGTGATCTATAGCAGAAAGCCAAGAACCCTGTGTGTGTCAGACCAGCAGCTGGAGCTTGGCCCCCAACAAAACCAAGATCATGTACAGACTCTCTCTACCAACACAGAAACAGTAACGAAGCAAAGACAGACACTTATTGACCAAATCAAAATTTCAGATTAGTGTGCAATAATTAGTATGCAAAAATAACAGAATAATTACAAGGTTTATCAACACCCAGGATAGCAAGCTATCTCCAATAGCCAGCAGCCACCCAGGGGAAAGCCCCAGTGGGAGCAAAGCAGGAATGGAAAACAAACGGTACATCCAAGAGATGCTGGAAGCAATGACTCAAGAAATAAAGCATGAAATAGACCAGAAATGGAAAGAACACAGGGTCAAAATATCGAAAGAGTTGCAGGATATCAAACAGGATATGCATGCAAAAATAGAGGCAGCACGCATCTCACTAAGAAGTGAGATTAGTGCCAAAATAGAGGCTGTGCACACCTCATTAAGAAGTGAGATTAGTATTTTGAGAACCAACATCGAACCCATAAATGAGTCCATTTCCTCCTTGCAAACCACAATGGAAGCCACAATTAACAGAGTGAACAAAATGGAATGCAGGTATCAGATACAAAAGACAGAATACACCAACTGGACCAAAAAATGACAGATATGGAAAAATCCTTAAATTATGACAAAGAGAAATTCAAAAGCAAGCAGATAGTGCCAAGAAATTTAACATTTGATTAATTGGAGTAGACAAAGTTGAGGAATATCAAATCAAGGGAATACAAAACCTATTCAGCAAGATAATTGGTGAAAAATTTCCCCATCTCCAAAAAGAACATCTTAGCTACATAACAGAAGCATATAGAATACCTAATAAGCAAGATCCCAGGAGAAACACTTCTAGACACTTTATAGTAAAAATGATAGATCTGGATGATAAGGAAACAATCTTGCATGCAGCAAAAATGAAGAAAGAGCTACACTACAATGGAAAAAATTAGAATCACTGCAGATCTCTCCACACAAACACTGAATGCAAGAAAGGCCTGGGAAAGTAACATATCAGCCCTGAGAGCCAATAACTACCAAGCCAGACTGATATACCCGGCAAAGCTAGCATTCACAGTCAATGGAGAACTGAAAAATTTTAATAGCAAAGAAAAACTAAATGAATACATAAACATTAAACCAGCATTACAAAGAATACTAAGAGGGGGAACACAAGCTGAAGAAAGCAACCAGGAACAGGGACCTGCACCCAGACAGGCATTAATAGAGGTGTAACTGAACAAGCACAGGAGGAAAGGAAAGAATAAAAACTGAGGAAAACAGGAAATGACAGGGACCAAAATTCATCTCTCTATGCTATCTCTTAAGATTAATGGGCTTACTTCACCAATGAAAAGAAAAAGAACTGCAGGTTGGATCAGAAAACATGACTCATCCATCTGTAGCCTTTAGGAGACCCACCTCTCAGCCAAACATACAAACAAACTCAGAGTGAAGGGTTGGAAAAGGATCTACCAATCAAATGCCCCAAGTAAGAAAGCAGGTTTAACAATCCTGATATATGTCAAAATAATCCTGTCATTAAAATCAATACAAAACAACAAGGATGGACACTAAATATTAATACAGGGAACAATCCAAGAGGAGGATATTACCATCATCAACTTATTTTCCCCAAACTTTGGTGCACACGAATATGTTAAGCAAATACTCTCAAACTTACAGAATAAAATAGATCCAATACAATAATGATAGGAGACTTTAACACCCCACTCTTACCAAAGGCCAGGTCTACCAACCAGAGGATTGGCAAAGAAGCTACCGAATTAAATGAGGCCAAACTTCAAGCGGAACTAATTGACATCTACTGAGTATTTCACCCTAAAACATTACAGTACACATTCTAATCACCAGCTTATGGAACTTTCTCCAAAATAGACCATATCATAGTTCATGCAAGGAACTTAAGCAACTACAAGGGGACTGACATAATCCCCTGTAGTCTAGCTGACCACAGTGGAATCAAACTAGTTCTAAATAACAAAGCATACTGCAGAAAGTACTCAAATACATGGAAATTGAACAGCACACTTCTAAGCAATGCCTGGGTAACAGAAGAGATTAAAAAGAAATTAAAAAATTCTTACAACTCAATGAAAATGAAAACACCTCACAAAGAAACTTGTGGGAAACTGCAAAAGCAGTCCTGAGGGGCAAATGTATTGCCCTCAGTGCCCACATCAAGAAAATAGAGACAGACTAAGTAAATAATCTCATGTTGCAATTAAAACTGCTAAAATAACATAAAATGGAACCTAAAGTTAGTAGAGGAACCAGATAACCAAAATAAGAGAGGAGATTAATGAATTAGAAAATTGGAGAACCGTAGCCAGAATTAACCAAACAAAAAGCTGGTTCTTTGAAAAAATAAATAAAATTGATGGACCATTGGCAAGATTAACTTAAAAAAGAAGAGAGGAAACCCATATTAACAGGATTAGAGATGGCAAGGGAAAAATCACAACATGTACCCAAGATACCCAAACAATTTTGACAGACTACATTCAAAAGTTATATTCTCTAAAGTAAGAAAACCTGGAAGAAATGGATGCATTTTTAGAGAAATACAAGTTGCCCAAACTGAGCAAAGAAGAAGTAAATCAATTAAATAAGCCAATATCCTACAAGATACAGGAAGCAATCAGAAGTCTTCCAACAAAAAAAAAGCCCAGGACCAGATGGATTTACAACAGAATTCTATAACACCTTTTAAAGAATAACTAATACCCATACTCCTCAAGCTCTTCAGAGAAACAGAGAAGGAAGGAGCTATCCCAAAGTCATTCTAAAATGCCAATATCACACTCATCTCCAAACCAGGCAAAGACACAACCAAAAAAGAGGATTACAGGCCAATTTCTTTCATGAACACAGATGCAAAGATCCTTAACAAAATTCTAGCTAACAGAATCAAGAAACAAATTTTAAAAATCATACACTACGACCAGGTAGGCTTCATCTCAGAGATGCAGGGGTGGTTTAACATATGTAAGTCAATAAATGTAATCCAACACATCAGCAGAGCCAAGGTCAAGAATCACATGATTATCTCTACAGATGCAGAAAAGGCTTTTGATAAAATTCAACATTTATTAATGCTAAAATCTCTGGAGAAAATAGGAATAGAAGGAACATTTCTTAAAACAATAAAAGCTATTTACCACAGACCAATACCCAATATTATACTTAATGGGGAAAAGCTACAACCAATTCTCTTAAAATCAGAAGCAAGGCAAGGATGCCCACTGTCTCCACTCCTCTTCAATATAGTCCTGGAACCCTTAGCCAGAGCAATAAGGCAAGAAAAAGAGATTAAAGGATCCGCATAGGGAAAGAAGTTAAACTATCCCTTTTATTATACGTTCACAATCCCAAAAACTCCATCCCCAAACTGTTAGATGTAATAAATCCCCTCGGCAAAATTGCAGGATACAAAATCAACCTACAAAAATCAGTCGCATTCCTGTACATTGAAAATGTACAAGCAGAGAGGGAAATAAAGGAAGCAACCCCATTCACAAATCCCCCCCCCAAAATAAAATATATAGGAAATAACCTAACCAAAGATGTAAAAGAAATATTTAATGAAAACTATAAAAACTTAAAGAAAGTAATTACAAAAGACACTAGGAAATGGAAAGACCTCCCATGTTCTTGGATAGGCAGATTTAATATAGTGAAAATGGCAATACTGCCAAAATTAATATACAAATTCAATGCAATTCTTATTAAAATCTCAATCATGTACATCTCTAAAATACTGAAAACAGTCCAAAAATTCATATGGAACAACAAATGACCTAGAATAGTCAAAAACATTCTAGGGAATAAAGACAACATGGGAGGGATATCCATGCCAAACTTCAGACTCTACTATAGAGCCATAATAACAAAGACAGCACCGTTCTGGCACAAAATCAAACCCAAAGACCAAGGTAATAGAATAGAAGATCCAGAAATAAATCCACATGCCTACAGTCAGCCGATATTAGACAAAGCAGCAAAAGACATACAATGGAACAAAAACAGCCTCTTCAAACACTGGTGCTGAGAAAACTGGCAGCCACATGCAGAAGACTAAAAGTGGACCCCAGCCTATCACCATACACCAACATCAACTCAAAATGGATTAAAGACCTTAACATTAAACCTGAAGCTCTGAAACTACTGCAGGACAGAGTAGGAGAGATATTTGAAGTTATAGGCACAAGAAGGAACTTCCTGGACAGAGTGTCAGAGTCACAACAAATTGGAGAAAGACTCAACAAATGGGACTACCTTAAAATAAAAAGCTTCTGCAAAACTAAAACTATGGCAACCAAGCTAGAACGACAACCAATTAATTGGGGAAAAAATATTTACCAGCAATATATCAGAGAAGGGGTTAATGTCCAGTATATACAGGGAACTCAAGAAAATAGTCCCTTCCAAAACTAACAAACAAATTAGTAAATGGGCAAGGGAACTAAAGAGAGACTTCTCAGAAGAAGAAATAAAAATGGCAAAGAAACACATGAGGAAATGTTGACCATCCCTGGTTGTGAAGGAAATGTAATTAAAGACAAGTATGAGATACCACCTTACCCCAATCATAATGTCCCAAATCCTCAAGTCAGCCAACGACAAATGCTGGAGGGGATGTGGAGAAAGAGGAACCCTATTACACTGCTGGTGGGAATGTACACTTATACAACCACTTTGAAAAGCATTCTGGAGGGTCCTCAGAAAGCTAAATTTTGACCTCCCTTATGACCCAGTCATACCACTTCTAGGCATCTATCCTGAACAACAGGAACCAGTATACAAGGACACATGCACTTCCATGTTTATTGCCGCACTCTTCACAAAAGCTAGGTTATGGAAACAACCCAGATGTCCCACCACAGATGAATGGATCCAAAAATTGTGGTATCTGTACACAATGGAATATTATGTCGCCATTGAAAATGACAAAATAATGACATTTGCAGGGAAATGCATGGAGCTAGAAGAAATCATGTTGAGTGAGGTAAGCCAAGAGCAAGAGACAAACTGTACATGCTCTCCCTGATAAGTGGATGTTAAATCCAAAATGTTAGGTGATATGACAAAATTAACAGGACTTAAGAAACAAAGAACTTCCACTCATCTGTTCTAACCACTACTAAATAACCTCATGCTGCTGATCACATGGATGGTATAAATGTGTACACCAGAGGGGAACCAGGAAGACGACCCAGAACTAGAGGAAATCAGGAAAAAACATATAACAGCGGGACCCATCAGCTGCACTGGACAGTGACCAAAATGAACTAAGCAACTCAACAGCAGCGATGGGAGGGAGGGAACAAGTGGAAAGAGGGAACAGCTGATGTTTGCAAAACAAAAGAAATGTAGTTACCAATCAATGTGGAAGAAATAACTGTATCACAAAGCTCATTGAACTCATAATTGTTATAGATCATGATAGACTATTTGCTCCATGAAAGTTAGAATGTGTTTGTGACTTTAACTGAGCATCACTATCACACAATACTGTGAAATTTGGGAAATTATGTAACCACTTAATCACAACAAAAAAGCAAAACCCTCCGGAAATCATTATACATGTATACAAATAAATCTTGAATACATTTTGACATCAAAGTCAGGCAATTCACTTTGAAGACTTCATGGAATCCATGAATTGTTACAGTAAGATACTGTTGTTATTTGGATTGTGAAAATAGTTTGTATGGAAACAAAGAATGCAATGGTATTTTTGAAAATTATGAAACTTAACTGAACCATTATGACTAAGGTGAACAATGTGTTCAGCCTTCCAAAACTTCAAAGAGGAAGTGATACATACTTTTCCTTTTGGCAATATCAAATGCAGTTTCTTCCAAGTTGTTCTTAAGACCTGATTTGACATAATCGTTCAACAGAAGGAGATTCAATATGTCTTTGCTATCTCTATTCCCAGCAACAAGATGCAAAGGGGTCAAGAGGTCTTTACTTTGGGAATTGGTATCTGCATCATGATGAAGTAAGAAAAAAGCCACTCTAGTATTATTCCACTTATAAGCACTGTGCAGGGTTGTCCAGCCATCTACAGTTATTGCATGAATATCTGCCGCATGAGCCACCAACTCATGGACAGTGTCTAAGTGTCCAATGTAGGCTTCCTGATGAAGATGGGTATACTCATCGTCATCCCTAGTATTCACATGAGTGGCCTTTTTGGAAAGTAGTCTCCTCACTGTAGTAGGCCGATTATTTTCAGCAGCCCAAAGAAGAAATTTGCATGGATACTTCTCCATTTTCTTCTTGCAATTGATACCATTCCTCATTTTTTTCATCGTGTTCCTCGTCTTCATCAGAATTGCCTAACCAGAGCCTTTGAGTGAAAGTGGGAATGAGGTGTCCATGTATTTCCCTAATAGTTCATATTAGTTGAACTGTTCAGAAAAATCTGGTGAATTTTATGCATCTGTTTTTTCAACATGATTTATTTTCCATTTTTCCATTTTTACTATTCGAAATTATTCTAACTGGAGAGTAGGGAATTGATGGAGAGCAGAGGAAATATGTTCCTCTGTATTCAAAGATACAGACTGAAAATAAGGAACAGTGGTGTCTTCATGTACAGCTGATTCTAGGAATGAGAAAATATGAAATAATACCTTCTATATGGAAATGGCAGAGCAGAAAGTGAAATGATGCAACCAAAAATATAAAAGCAAAATAAATTAGGATAATTATGGAGCAATCATAGTATCTATGAGAAACATGAAAGAGAGAGAGGAAGAGAAAGACAGATGTGCAATGCATGCCTCCGATCAATTTATAGAGCAAGCAGAATTTTATGTTTTAAAAAAGATGGAAATAGACTTTGTGTATTTACTTGAAATTGTTAAATAAATTTTTAGCAGCCTCCATAAAAAGACATAGCTTTAATCAAATTGTAGACAAGAATCTAAATCCTTGATAATTCTAGAAATAGATCTGAATGAAGTTAGTTGAATCACACTTTTCGTGTACATTGAAGGAATAGGTCCAGTCTAGGAATGCAACAAGAGAAGGCAGGCCAATTTTATCTGTGACAAAACTTTGTGGAAAATGACATCGAGGATTACTTACTGTTGATCCACTTGCACTGGAAGCATGATTCTGAACAATTGCTTCCTGATTCTCAACTATTGATTTGATGATTATAATCTCCAAGAAGAAAAAGTGAGATTTAATTGATAACAAAGGAATACTAACACATTTTGACTTCTCAGTAAGTACCTTCAATCATTGAAACCACATGAAGACAAAAGACAGGCCTACTTTTTTAGATAAAAACAAGTGTCTTTAAAAAAAACAAGGAATGTAAGTAGTCATGCAAAAGACTTCTATTTTACTACTGCATTATACATTTTTTCTAATGTTGGGTACCAATAAATAATGGATCTATTAGAAAGCTCTCAAAGCTCTTATGTCCAATAAATAGTGAGTTCTCTTATATTATATCATCATATTTTTTGTTTTGAAAGACCCCAGACCCACTGGGATGCTTTCTTCAATGGGAGGGCACCCCAAGAACCAAGACTCCAAGCCAGCAGTTGCAATAAGCAAGAGGAGTTTATTTGACATTTGCACAAATGGGCTCTCTGTCAAAGGCAGACAGGAAGCCCTGAGCAGAGGTTACAGGCACTTTTAAAGACAAAAGCCACAGGATTAGCATAAGACCCCAGGCTCCCCAGGATTGGCTCAGTTTACTACACAGGGAAGTTTAGAACACTCTTTGTAATAAAACAATTGGCGGGGATGATCAAACAGACGTAGTCACTCTGGGAGATAAGGGTTAGGGAGTTTACAGAGTTACAGACTTATGATTGATTAACATTTAGCCTAGTTTGCTGGGCTCACCAGATGGTCCTTATCTTGAGCCCTCTAAACCAAGAATTTTTACACAGGAATGCAGAGGAACATAATCTTTGTTCCTTATCTTGGGTCCCATTTGGCCACCTGGGGAATTTACTTGTTAGTTCTTTATTTACAACTACAGAGCTTGTCCCAGGGCCAACATCTAGACTCCAAAACTTTTTATTTATCTCCAGGGAGGGGAAGGGTCAGTGCTAGCACAAGCAAGTTTACGGAAGCAAAACCAGCAGTTAGCAATTGTAAAATGTAACTTTAATTTTTAATCTTTCAGTTTATGGTCTTTACAAGAAATTTAAATTATTCACTTGAAGTTCTGACAGGACAATTTCATCACTGTATATCCTGCTTCTATACCTTCAGTTTTAAATTACTATCTAAGTATATGTATTAGATAAGTATAGAGGAAAAAGTAGAAGCCACACTGATGGCTCATGTCATTAATCCTAGCTAATCAGAAAGACGAAGTCTGAGGATTGTAGTTTGAAACCAGACCAAACAAACAAACAAACAAAAATTCCATTAGATTCTGATTTGAAAGAAACCAACAAAAGCTAGAACTGGCATTGTGGTACAAGCAGTAAAATGCTAGCCTTGACAAAACTAAAACAAAAAAATAACAAATCCTTGGACAGTGTCAGGACCTGAGTTCAAGCCCTAGTATTAGCACCAAACAAATGACTTAATTAATTAGCTAATTAATTACAAATAAATTAAGTGTTCACACATGGCCACTGGAATGTGTATTATTTTGTAGTAAGGCAAATTATCATTTGTACTAGTCATTAGTATTTTATTTGAACTTTTTTGTACAATAAACCCTGAATTTAACATGCATGTATATGTGTGTACATGTGTGCACATGTGTGTATGTGTATATATGTGCAATGTTGCTTGCCAATGTGGACAGGGTGATGCTGAAAAGAGCTAATTGTTTTGCAATGTTTTTATTTATCAGTGTTCTGTCATGTCATTTCAGTTGGACAACCCTTCTGTACATTTTATTTGTCAAATAATGAAGAGTTAAAAATTAGGAACCTCACTTCACCATTACCATTATTAACTTGCTAATTGCTGACTTTGCTTCTATAAATATGCTTGCATTCAGACCCCCTTTGGCCTGGGAGATAAAATTGGCAGTAACTCAAGTATTGGCCGGCCCAGATGTCCGGATATCAGCCTACCCAGGACAAGGACAGCGGTTATAGATAGCACATGTTCTTCAGTTCCAAATTAATTAAGCCATCCCTGGGACAAACCTTGACAATGACCACCTGGCCAGACCACAAACTGGGCCAAAGGTCAACCAATCACAAGTCTGTAACTATGTGGAACTTCCCTAACCCTTATTGTCCAAAGTAACCACCCCCTTTGAGTCCCCCGCGCCAATCATTTTACAAAGAATGTTACAAAATTTCCCGCGTGGCAACGTGATTGTTGGTGTATATGATGACCTTTAAATGGACCAATCATGGGATGCTTTGTGTTATGCATTAATCTTGTGGTTTTTGCCTTTAAAAAGGCTTGTAACCGCTGCTCGGAGCTCCCTGTCTGCTCGGGACAGAGAGTCCATTTGCACAAACGTCAAATAAACTCCTCTTGCTTATTGCATCTCCCGGCCTGGAGTCTGAGTTTTCTGGGACGCCCTCCCGTTGACGAAAGTATCCTAGGGGACTAGGGTCTTTCAATAATACCAGCATCAGAATCAAAGCATTTACAATATTAAGTTAGATAAGAGACCACTTTCAGCTCTTATTATATTTTGGATGAGAATATTCACACATATGTAGGTAGTTATTGCTGTAAGATGACTGTCAGTACAAAATATGTATTTGACCTCTGAAATTGTTTATACTTTTAAGATACACTCATGGATTGAGTTTGATCAACTGGACAAAAGACCTATTACTCTCTGGTTATTCCCATGAAACACAAGCTGGATAAACTCTTTCTGGCTTCAAGTTGAAAATAACGTTCTTTGTAAGATCATATCTATTCACACTAAGAGGTCATCAACCCCATATTTACTAAGTCTGAATATCCCATAATAATGACTGAAAATCGGTATTGTTGATATGCTTGTTAGATATTCCTTTCAAAAACAAACAAAAAGCATGAGTCATCCCCAGATAGTGGATGTATTTGAAGTTGTTTTGTACATGCAAAGGGAACTTCACTAATGGCTCTTTTGTGGGAATAACTATCGCATGTTAAGAAATAAGGCTTTTCAACTATCTTTTCCAATATAAATAACATCCCAGAGGGAGTCTTGCAATTTCTGAAAACCCTTTAAATATTTTAGTATTATTTCAGTTCATTGAGTATAGAGCTAAAGACAGTTCTGATATAAATATTCTTAAGATCTGAAAATCTAAGTGGATATATAGGCTTTTTTATGCATCATTTTATGAAAATCCAGTTTTTATGAAACTAAATGAAATAGAATAAAATAATTTAAGTGAATTTGGTAAGCTAATTAATTATTAGTTTAACTTGGTTTTCTATTAACACAGTCCTTTGAATGTAGATGATGCAGTTAAATTATTTCCTTTGTGTCTCTGTACTTCAGTTATTTTTCGAATCTTTGTAGTTAGGCAAGTGAATTTGTAGTATAAATAAAGGTCTTTTAAAATGATAAGGATTAATCTTGAGCTTTGTGTCCTACTCCCAAGAAAACGATTTATTTTCAAGTATTAGTTTACGATTGAATCTTCAGTATCATAGGAAATTTTTTTTAAATGTAGTAGTATTGATGACTTTTTAAACCAATTGTATTCACAAGTTGGTGTGTCTTTAATTCATTCTTTTATCTTGGTGTCTATGATTTTTAACCTCGCGTTCTTAACATTAATGGTAGTTCAGAGTGCATTTTGGAGTATATAAAAGGTAAAATATTTATCTGGGATCAAAGTTGATTTTTTTAACTTTCTTTTTTTTTGTGTCTGTGTGTCCAGTCGTGGGGCCTGAACTCTGGGCCTGGGCGCTGACCCTCAGCTCTTCAGCTCAAGGCTAGTGTTCTACCACTTGAGCCACAGCACCACATCTGGCTTTTTTCTTTTTTCTTATATGGTGCTGAGGAATGAAACCCAGGGCCTCATGCATGCAAGTCAATCGCTCTACCACTGAGCCACCTTCCCAGCCTCTCAAAGGGGGTTTGTAAATCAGTCTTGCTTTAATAACATTTTAAAGTTGTACAGAATGTTGGGTATAAAAAGCAATCAAAATACTTCTAATGGTAAACAACCTAGGTGAGCTACAATGTGGAAATGATTAGTCCATAAGACATGCAGTCTGTTTCCATCAAGAATTGGGCAGAACATTTCTTTCAGTAAGACTGTGATAAACAGAGATAGGGTCCACTAGGCAATGCAGTGTTGAGTCATGGGACAGAATATGATTTCTACTATTTTGAGCTAGAAATCAAAAATGTTACACTTTAGCAGTTCCTTTCACCAGGGAGGTATAAATTGAATATGAACTGAGAGTTTTCATATTATAGCTACCTATTTTCTAAAAAATAAGGTTAAAGACAAAGTCAAAATATTATTAGAGTGTACACAGTAATTCTGGGAAATTTTCTGAGAATTAGTAGACTAAGTTCTGGTATTTTAGTCACAAAATAGAATGAGGTTATTTGATACAGTATGAGATGGACCTCAGGCTAACACTTACCATGTGTATAATGTTGTACTAGTAATTCCAACCACAATAACATCATCTGAGAATTAAAAATGCAAGTAGTTCCACTTTATGGGATTATTGTGAGGATAAAGTTACATACCATAGGTAAAGTACTTGGAAAAACAATCAATCAGCATTTGATAATTTCTGAAGTAGGCCCTGAGAGGAGACACTATCGAGTTCAGCTTCTTTCCAGGCTTTGCCTTTGTTTTAGGGATTTTAGGGGGGAAAAAAAAACTCTAAACAAGGTTAACTCGACCTTGGCTCCAACCAACCCAGTTCTTGGAATGGAAAGAATGCCTCTAGGTCCCCTCCCCTTTACAACTTAACCCACTTTCATTGTTCTGTTAAATACTGACCGATTAAACAGATGGGTTGTAATCTGGCTCATACTGGTGACTCCACCTATTGGCTACCTGTGTGTGGTCTGGTATGACCATACAATCCTTTGTGTGTGTTACAGTTATAATCCCATTGGTCACCTGTGCATGACCAGGCACAACCTTGTGAATTTTGCCTTTAAAATCCTAAGTATGTTGGCTGCTCGGAGTCACAGTATCAGCTCCCGAGCCTATGCTGCGGCCCTGGCCGGTCAGTGTAGGAACCTGCTCAATAAAGTTGCTTCTTTAATAACAACTTTGTTGCGGTGGGCTCTGTCACTCCGGATGACTAGGTGGGCTTGCCTGCCTGAGAAGGGGTCTTCTTATTACACTTTCTACTTGTTATTTTATCATGTGATGAATTCTAACATTTTTACTGTGATATTTATATTGTGTCTATTTTGAATATGCAATGTGATGTATTGATATACATTGCATTGCTCAGTTTTCTGACATTATGAGGAAAATACCTGCAAAGAAAATTTCTGGAGAGGAAACTACTATGTTGACTCATGGTTTAAGAGAATGCAGTTTAAGATCAGATGTCTCCATTGTTTTTACTTATATTTTTATCAAATAGTTGTTCAAAAGAATTTCCATTCCACAAATCAGTTTATAAGTACAATGGATCTTTACATAACTTTCCCACACCCTTCCAAATCTTACCCCACTTTCATTTTTTCTACTTTCATACTATTTGCATTGAATATTATGCCTTCACTCTCTTCCACCATAACTCTTCATTCCTTCTCTTTGACTTTTGCTCACATTTTCCAAGTGATAGATTCCTGGTACTCATTTTGTTGGATTAAAAGTAAAATTTTATAGGAAATTACACGTTTTAAATACTCCTCTGCAAATAGCATGCTTTGGTTAATACTGTTGTGTAATTGTAACCCCTCTGTACAGTATTTTCAAAATAAAAAAAATTCTCAGTTTTATGGTCAATAGATTTTGAAAAGGATGCCATGACTTTATGAAATAAAAATAGAATCTTAAATGGGTTTATTGGCACTATTGCTTCCCTAGATTTAAAAAAAGATCTTAAACTACTACCTCAATCCTCATATAAAAAATTTAAAATGAGAAATTATTTTCATAATGTGAGATCTAAAATCCTATAAAACATAAATGTAAAAATTAATGATGTTGGATCAGTAAAAGTTTCTAAAAAATGACATGGAAAGCATTAGTAGGTAAAGAAAAGCAAGAATAAACTGGAAAACATCAACTGATAACCTTTCATAATTCAGAAGACAACATAAAAAAGTGAAAATATATCTAACAGATTGAGGGAACATATTTGTTAATGCTACAATGCTAATGCTACGATGATTCTGAGTCAAGTATTTTTATATCTTCTAATTCTATATAACTTTTTTCCTGAATAGGATATTTCTTTAAAGAACATATGTAAATAGTAGGAGCATATGAAATAAGCTCCTCTTTATTATCCAAGAATAAATAAAAAGAAAACTCACTAGTAAGACCATAATATAAAAATATGACACAAAATATAGGAATGTAGTTGTGGAGAAATTGATATACTCCATATAGAAAATCAATTTGTATAATACTGCAATCATTAAAGCAAGCAAGTTTTCAAAAGGTCAAAGAGAATTGTATAGTTTCTATCCATTACACTTGTATGTATGGATTAAAGAGAAGTAAAAAAAAACTTGTTTGCACTTCAATACTATGTTTGAGACCCTGGAAATAATCCCCAAAAACAAATTTTGAAAAGACACACTATAGAGAATGTATGTTGGACAAATTGCCGTAACTGAATTTTATACCTATTTTAATGTCTGTTCTAAAATGACAGCATTTCTATTTGAAGAAATGTAAGTTTGTGAAAATTAAGCTTGGAAAACCTATGATTATACGATTCACTTCCAAAGCACTAAAATGTATACAATAAAAGGAGATAATATATTGCAAGTGAATTACTGTCAGTAAAAAAACTATTCTTAAAAATAGTTCACACAAAATGCAGATTACCTAAAAATATGTTGTCGGTGGTGGCTTAAAAACTTCATAAACTGCAAAGATATGATTTCTGTTCATTTTAAGGTTTTTTGTCTGTTTATTTTGAGTTTATTCAGAGATAACTCAATCACAAAGTGTATGTGATAACTGGAATACCTAGGAATCATGCATCACTTATAAATAATTGATAACATTTTCTGGAAAACTTTTGGCAAATGACAGAAGACACAAATCTATGCAACTGCATTTTATGAAAGCCATATGGTACTCGGTCAATCCAATTGTTTTTCTCTACTATGCTAGGGAAAAAAGTATTCTCAAGATAAGAGCCAATAGCAGTGAAAAGAAACAAAATACACAATAGTCTTGATTTATTTGTGAAAATAACAATTGAAATAAAACAATTCCACTTACGGGACTCCAATATTTGTATCTATGAAGATGTTCCTGAATGCCAACATCCATTGAATTTTTGGAATTTTTAATTTTTATGAACATATGAAAACTAGAATAAGAAAAGAAATATAGTCTTAGAGCAAACCAGCCTTGGAATAATGTTCTCAATTGTTTTGAGATTACGTAAGAATTGATACTCTTTTCCTTTGGAAACATTTAAAAATGTTTATCATTTATTATAATACAAACACGAAGCAAGAGTAATTTTATGTAATCATTATACATATCTTCTATTACTATCGTAAAATAGAATAAGAAACCAGTCCCAATATATTACCTACCTATCATTATTCTTAATTCCTAATCATTACCTAAATATCTTAAACAATCTACATAGTCACGCCTTTAACACAGATGTAATATTTTATACTTTTTACTTAACATTTTCCAGGGGCATGTATTCATGTTTCTAAGAAATGTTCACAGCAGTTAAAAGATGCTTTTGTGAAATTAATATGATACATTTTGTTGTTGTTGTTGTTGTTTGCAAGGACTGGGCATTGTCCCTAAGCCTTTTTATTCTCAAGGATAGCAATCTACAACTTGAGGCACAGAGCTGATTCCTGTTTTTAGTGGTTAATTGGAGATAAGAATATAACAAGTACTTTTCTGTCTAGGATAATTTCAATCACAATTCTAAGATCTCATTACCCAGAATAGCTCGAATTATAAGAGTGAGTCACTGGCATTGGTTTGATGTATTTTTTAATTTTAATTGTTTTAAGATCTTTGTTTCACTATAATGTACATCATTCTACACCTCAATTTAGATATATGTATGTATTTCTGATGTCAAACAATCTCTAAAAATGTATGTAATTCTATACATTACATATATATATATATATATATATATATATATATATATATATTTCTGAGTACAGATTCCCTCTAAAATATTTTGCTACTATTTTGACCTTTTACATTTCAAAGATAAGATATATAGTCTATTTTTGTAAAAGTTTCCTAGAATAAAATAACTAATATTTCAATAGAAAGTTGAGCTTCTTACTTTCAAGGGAATTTTATATATAGACATGATATTGTAGTAATATTTACAGTATATTTCTTGAAAAAGTTCTGTCCAAACTCTTAAATATTTTTGTGTAGTGAGGGGAAGAGAAGAAGTTAATTCATAATGGTTAGGAATTGGCAATGCTTCAAAAGCTATTCCATAATTTGTTATAAGCACATAGTCAAGCTACCTGATATGATTTAGATTTTTGTGTTTCTTTACTTGTTAAAAATTTTAATATGGATGCATACACAGTGGTAACATTAAAATTATTAATCAAAAGAAAAATAATAGCAAAATCATAGACACATATCTGACTTTCAATAATTAGCAATTATGATGCTAATAATAATTTTGATGAAGATGATGATGATGACCACAGTGTAGCCTGATAATTACAATGTTGTGATTGAAAAGGAAAAAACTTTAGACATCTTTGAAGCTAGACTTCTCACATTGAACACATAGTTATAAACAGCATTGGATTACATACAACAAGAATAACAAGAGGAGAGTTTCAATACCAAGACATAAAATTGCATAAACAGGTAGAGACAGTAAAAACCCTAATATTATTCCTGCAGTCTCTCTAATGTATACTCAATTTTCTTGATGGTATTGTTTTCTTATAACTAAAATAATTTATTTCCATATTTTGATGGACTAAGATATAGTTTTCAACTTTGTGTGATTAGTTCAAATAACACTCTCTTACAGGTAGTATTCAATAACCAATGTTTCCAATAATTTGTTAAGAGTCTGTTCTTCAGTACAGCTGTAAAGACATGATACAAATTATATAATACCACTTACATATCTATAGATACCATAAAAGGACACAATCTGTAGAGCCTGAAGTTAAAATTTAGTTTTATTTCTGCATGAAAAACTTTGTGACTTTATACCATCAAACTGAATTTGACTCTTTCCTTATTTGTAAGCTAAGGTGGAAAATTAAGGACTCTTCACTTTTCTTTTTCTTTCTCCAGAAGTCAACAAATATTCTTCAATATTTCTGGTAGATTACATCCATTTACAGATGAGAAATGTAAGACCAACAGTCACTGTAGGGAACAAATAATGATACTAGAATTCGTATCTGGGCTCTTCACTCTGTGTGATTAAAAGGAGAGCAATTTGGTGATGGAGAGGACCAATATGAAAAAGACTATGAAAAAGACTATGAAAAAGGACTAGGTGACCAGTGATGAGTACTCGAAACAGGCTGGTGTCAGGCGCACAAAAAGAAGTACATAGAAATTGTATTAGTGACAGAAACTGAGAAAATCTTGATCATTCATCTTATCTAATGGGAGGGAGTAGAAAGGTAAGAAGAAATCTGAAGTGTAACCACATCTCTGGCTGGCAGCTGTGTTAGTTACCTTCTTGGTGATAAGGACTACAGGTGGAAATGATGGATTTAGAGGAAAAAACTCTCAGATAGTTCTAAAGTTTATGTTAAAAAGATGCAACGATAGGTCTGTTTACACATCATCAAAATATCCACGACCATGAATATGAAAAAGGATAATAAAATCAGCGGGCACTATTAAAGGGAGGAGGAAAAGGAAAATTCTGACACAAGTGTGAGCAATGTGAGCACCAGTGTGGACAAGATTGGAAGAAAGAGATAAATAAGGAAACCAAAAAGTAATACACACAGGTTTACAGAGGTAAAGCAAGGAAAGAATTTGCAGGAATATATTGAAGGAAATAGGCTATTTGGATTTGAAAAGTAAAAGGACATAGACAAGTTCAATAAGGACAGTGTTTTGGTGAAAGTCATAGTGATAAAATTTTGAGATATGAATGTGAAGCCATAAAATTCTGGATCCATGAATTCAACAGATCCTGTTGATTTTAAATGCTGGGTTATGTATTTTAATTTAGGCCAGGTGGTAGAAAAGGAATTGGAAAACAATACAAGTCAAGTAAGGCTGACATTCCAATCACATCTCTAAGGAATTAGTGTTAAGACCCGCTGTTGCATGTGACATTATTATGTAAAACACTATTAACCGTCATCTCTGACATCCATAGCATTCTGCTTCCATTTTCCAGGTTAAGAGCCATATATCTAAACCTTTTGTTGATAGGGAGTGTTTCCTAGGAAGGAAGAAGGAGGATGTGGAAAGTGATGGTGGAAAAATATGTATATTGACTCCCTGTCCACATTTTTTGCATTTTTAAAAACTGCTACTGATGAACTCCCACTTACATATAATTGACTATACTGTCTGCACAAGATGCAGGTAAATAAAGAAATTTATTCTGGTGGATAGTCACATATATTATCAAAAGCCATTTCTGGAAAAAATACTAGGTAAGAAAGTATAAAGTATTGTCTATAAAATGGTTTCTTGTCCATGAGAAAAAAAGGTAGAACTGAAATGCTTACTCCAGCTTTCTTTGAGATTTTATGCTGTCTCAGTATCAAAATGTTCTCTAATTCTTGTAACATCCAAGCATAAAAGACATGATTTGAAGATCTCAGTACTTTTAGAAACAAAGGTACATAATAGCTTCATTCCTACAGAGCCTTGTGATAGCAAGTATGATTGATTGTACTATAGTTCTCTTTTTTTCCTCTTTATCTCAAGTGTTGCATATCTGGGCATATTATTTATGTCCTGCATCAGCTTCTTTTAGGTTAGATTTACCTCTACTCTGCAATGTAAAGATGGGTCATGTGACTTACCTCATCTTACAAAAAGGATCCAGATGTGGTCAAAGTCTATTTCTAGGGGAAGATTTATGTCTGTCTGTGTCTAACAGCTGACTTGTTTTCACTTAGCTACAAAAATAGCATATGTCCAGAATGTCTCCTTTCAACTTATATACTGGAAGAATATAGTATGTGAAATTGAGACAAAATTCAAATACAACCTTATACATATAACAACAAGAAGAATTAAGCTAATATTAGAATATGACATTAAGATGTTAATTTCTTAAGATGTTTATTTCTTACCATTATTGTTTACCTTTATGATAGTTGATCATTGCCCACCAGAATTTAATAAATATTAAACAAGAACTAAACCAATAGATAACATTTCCTGTTGGAAATTATTACAATTTTTTATAAATACATATTCTCTATGTGATCACTTGTGAGGTTATCTTTTTATCTAGATAGTTTTAATCACTCCAGACCTAATTAATGAGATGAGGAAGAACAAAATATCTAGATTTATCCTTCTCTTTTCCTCTTCTCCTTTTTCTAGTATGAATTCTCATCCTTTGTCCAAATTCTCCTATTAATAAAGGAAGAATGATACATTTTGGATATCAAAACGCTTCAAATGAAGAATTTCATTGTTTCAGGAATAGGTGAATAAAACAGAGTGGCTCAACGATGAATAAAAACATGATATATTTTCTCTTTCTGGCTTCCATCATAGAATCTGAACATGACTCTAAATATCTAATAAACCATTTGCCTTGGCTAACTTTTTTTAAAAAAGCGTTTGTTAAATGAATAATAGTTTTGAAATTTAAAAGAAATAAATTTTAAATAAATAGTAGTTTGTTGTTTGCTTTGGGGAGGCCTGAAATAAAACTGCATTAACACTGTGTGAGTTGAAAGGCTAAATTTTATCAGAATCTAAACATAATGAAAAGTAGGTAATTTTAAGATAAATAGCTTGTAGGTACATTTTTAACATGATATACCCACAGAGATATCTTTTTTCTTTCCTCTCCACACTGATTCAAATTCAATAAGCAGTTCATATAATTCAAATAGCTGTGTTTCAGAAATAGATTAGACACAATAAGTTATGAAAAAAGAATCAGTATTGATTGGTGCATTCTTTAAGAATAGCAGTCAAATAAATATTAAGCATAATTCCAAAATAATAACAATCAACTGCTCTTGAAAAGAGAAGATTGTAAGCAGAATGTGTAAAAAGTTATAGTGCCAGAACTGCTTCAGGAACTGCTCTTTGGCATTTAGGATGTCTAGTACATGACAATGTTTTAATCAGGATTAATAGCTTTCAGGAACTAATTGTTTCTAGTTATATTTCATTGAAGAAATATGTTGTTCAATATTAATGAACAGCTAAGAGGTTACAGTAGAAAGAATACTGCACACTCATTGTAGTAAGCAGTAAAATACCTTCCAAAAATATCTGTCGTCCCCAAATGGCTAATCCCTCAAATGTAGATTTGCAATATATATGTGTATATATATGTATATATATACATATATATGTATATATGTATATATATGTGTGTGTGTAAAATAATCACCTTTCATTACCCAAGGAGCACAAATTTAAATAATTATCAGATGGGGAAATTGTAACTCAAATGAGTACTTAAAATCCCAGCTGTAGTTCAAAGGGGACATGATTAGGTAAGAACCATCAGAAAGATGTAAAGATGCTACATTAGAAGATAAAGGAAATGACAACAACCCAGATTCTGAATTTCTGGAAAATGGAACAGGAAGTAAATGCCTTTTCATCTACAATCATCTAAAAAATCTTTTAGCTCTGTAGGTGCCTTGATTTTAATCTAGTGAGACTTCTTTTAGATTTCTGTACTTTAGAACTGTAAAATGATAAATACAGATTTTTCAAGTCAATTAACTTGTAGAAATTTGTTAAAGCTGATTTGGTTTAGTAAAGCAACTACAGAGACACCATATATACTACTTTCTGAGAATAAGAAAACGTTGCCCCTGGCTTTGTACACATGTATGATGGACATCCTAATGGGGGCCTTGCATTAATGAAGTCTTCAAATTCTACATAATATTTAAATAACAAGCTCTCTATCTTTATTTTCACATTTGAGGATCAAAGTACCAAAGTTATGTAGAAAGATAGGGTAAGAATATGGAAATGAAATCTGTCTCCTAATATTATAAAGATAATTTCTGTCATTTTGAGTTACAATTTCTAAAGTAATAAAAAATAAGGTAAAATAGAAACAGAAATTCAATTTTCCATCCTTCCTAAGTTTCCAACAGAAATTATAGAATCCAGTAAAGATACATCAATCCCAGGATGGAATAGGATGTTATAGAATCACGAGATGGTGAAAAAGAAAATAACAAAAATGGGTCCCCGGGAACAACAGGAAACAAAATCTACACCCACAGATTGTGATATAGCTAGAAAATAGTTTCCCCACTATGCTAAGTCTGTTACACAGCAACTTTCCTCTCTTAGGAAATGATTCATTATTAATACTCAAGGTTTTGCAGCTTATAACCCAGCAACAAATAATGCTTCTAAATATAAACAAGCATGAAAATAAAGTAACCAAGGCTACTTCCATTGCTATAGCTGATAATTAAGAATTACCTTGGGGAATAGTCAAACAGTCTTGAACTTTTTCATACCTTTCTTCTTCTCCAAAACAAGAAGTCTTAGTCAAGATATGTAAAACATTAATAAAGGATTTTTATATTTTTTATTGTTCACACTAAAGCAAATACACTTTTCCTCTTTGCAAGCCTGACTTTGAAATACTCAGACCCTCACAATTATTTTATAGACAAAGATTTACTGCTTTAGCTTAGGTGTTTTCCTACCTTTGGGTATTGCTCTCTATTATTTTGGCAATTACATCGAAAAACAAGATAAAACCATTATGCTTATGTTGAATTTTTCAAAGTCAAGCTGTCTTTAAGCAGTTTTCTGTTCCCTAGTTCACTGTTAATTAAAGTTTAATTATTGTTCTTTAAATGATAACAAAAACGTCATACTTTAATGTATATTTTCATTGAAACCGGTGAAAACAAGAGTGTCTGTGATTGCTTTTTAAATTGTTTTCAAGTATTTTCCTTCACTATTTCCTTTGTTCCAGTCTTCTAATAAGGAGCACATGGTTACACACAAAAAAATCTGATTAAGATATGGGATGTTAGGGAGAAAAAAATAGATGTATAACTAAACATTTTCATCTTTTAATAGACTGAAAAGCTCATAAGACATTTTGCTATTTCTGACATGGTTAAAATGACTTGAATGTTTTGGTTCTTAAACTAAGTGTAATACATGTAAAATGTTTCAGTTGTTCCAAACAATGATTATGGCTTATACTTTTCTGCTCCAATGAGATGAAACCTTTTACAAAGTTGGAGGGCATATCAATTTTAGGGTAGAAGGGTTAATGTTAGAATGCCAAGGGGGATTCCTAAAATAGCACTGCCTATCATGTATCACTTATTACATTTATGTCATATAAGTATATAAACCTACAAATATGAATTGAATGAGAAATGTGTGATTGGAACAATTGATTCAATAACAACTAAAACCAGAACACACTTCTATATATTTATATAAACTAGTATATCTTGTGAGGATTTGAAAATTTTTAGAATATATTTTAACATTTATGTCAAAATATTGTTTATTTGTAACTGTTTATATTAATTATTGTCAGTTGTGAGGCTTGAAATCCCTCAGCTCTTCAGCTCAAGATTAGTGCTCTACTACTTGAGCCACTGCCAGTTTTCTTTTGGCTCATTGGTGATAAGATTATCAGGGACATTCCTGCATAGGCTGGCTTTGAACCATGAGTCTCAGCCTCCATAGTAGCTAGGGTTAAAAGCATGAGCCACTGGCGCCTACCTACATAATTATTTTTTACATATTCATGAAGTATTAAGTGGTAATCCCATTAATTTATATGTTGTGTAATGATCAAGCTAAATCATATCTATTAATTTCTGCATGTAACATTTATTTTTAGTAAGAATGCTCAAAAACTTTTCTTCTGGTTGTGATGACATATCTATTCTTAACTATAATCGCCTTGCTTCTTGTGGTATACAATTAATAGATTTACTTTTAGTCATAGAAGTCTGCCAATTAAAGTTATATAAAACATGATTTGTAAATTGCAAGAAATTAATGGTTCTATTACTTGTTTTAAGAAAACACTTATGCAGGCTTGGAAGGTGGCTCAGTGGTAGAGCGCTTGCCTTGCATGCCTAAGGCCCTGGGTTCGATTCCTCAGAACCACATAAGCAAAATAAAAAAGCCGGAAGTGGCACTGTAGCTCAAGTTGTAGAGTGCTAGCCTTGAGTTGAAGAGCTGAGGGACAGTGCCCAGGCCTAGAGTTCAGGCCCCACGACTGGACCTAAACAAAAAGAAAAAGGAGAACAATTATTTCTTTTATTTTCAATTATATTTCTGTGGGAATGTGTAATAGTTATTGATTTAACTGTTAAAATTGATTAACAATTACATTATATCAAGTTGATTCAAACTTGCATTTGAAAATTGCACACTTAACACAAATATACTTCCACTTTCCTCTATCACATAATTAAAATAACCAGTGCTTTTGGGTTTAATTATAAAAGGGAAGCATGAGACAGACTTATTTTTGTTGCAAAGGCTCTAACCACTTAAAATTATTTTTCAGGCCAAGCCAACCTTGAGCAATGATCGCTTACCTAAGGCTTCCATAAACGCGAGAAAACAGGGAAATTACACTATATCTAGCTTTATTTGTTTTTGTAGTTTCTCATGAATTTTTGTTTTTCAAAACTGGCCCTGATATCAGTCTTCTAAATCTCTGCCTTCTAATTATCAAGGTATATTTCATCTCAAGCTTGGACCCACACTATTTGTCAATATAAACATTCAGTATTGACTTCTATTTTCTAGATATGAGGTTAGTATGGATCTTTATGATGTTATAAGATAAATCCCTTGAATACTTTTTTCAATTTATTTAAATATTTCTAGTATAATATTACAAGTAGGACATTAATATGTTACAAGTACCTTATACAGACCAGTTATTTTAATTATTTTGTGCACATATTAATTCCAATATAATTTTATCAAATCTATATGAATATACAATAATTACATATACGTTTATTTACCAAAAATATGTCTGACTCGTATTTCCCTTTTATAATTAAACCCACTACTTCTCTTTCTCCCATCCCAAACCTGTTTCATCCTGGCAACCAATATATATTTTTTTCTCTGACTTCTAGATCATGCAGTAAATAAACTTTTAGGATTGCCTTCAAATCTATGGTAAATTATTCCCATTTATTGTATGCCTTAATCTTGTATTGTATTCACTCGAGTTGCCTTTTGGTTCTGTTATTAGAGAATGTAGCACAATTCCTTTCCTATTCACCTGAAGAAGGCCTAAATTGATGTCCATTTCTTTGACTAGAGGAAATAATGCTTCTATAATCCTCTGTGTTTTGGCCTTTGGGTGAATGTTACATTTTATTTCTATGTGACAAAGCCTGGAGAGGTCAATTACTGTGCTATACAGTGGGTATTTGTTTATTTCATATTCTAGGAAACTGTAAAATTGTTTTCAGAAGTGGCTTTCCTATTTGACATTTCTGCCAGGATCCATTTTCTCTATTTTCCAGATAGCATTCAGTATGGTCATTATTGTATTATGTGAAGTAATTCTCATACATGTTTTATGATGTCATTTTAGTTTTAATATACATTTATTTGATGATTGATGATGTTTTCCTTGTGCTTATTTTTCACAAGATGTATTTTGCTGGTTTCTAATTGATGTTCTTTTAAAAATTAGGTTTTGAGAATTTTATGTAGAATCTAGATTTGAGGCATTCTTCAGATATAGGATTTGCAAATATTATATCCTTGACTATGGGTACACTTCTTCATCATTATTATAATGATCAACATCATCATCACTATTAGTATTACTGCTATTACTTTTTAACATGCATGTATGGTCTTGGGGCTTGAACTCAGGGTCCCTGAGATTTGTTGCAATTTGTTAACAATTTACCATTTCAGTCATACCTCACTTCTGGCTTTTTTGCCGATTAATTAGAGATAAGACTCTCAGGGACTTTTTTTGTGGGGGCTGGCTTCAAACAGCAATACTCAAATCACAGCCTCCCAAGTAGCTAGGATGAGATACATGAGGCACCTGTTCCCAACTTTTATTCACTACTTGTATATGAGCTTTCACAGACCAAATTTTTTTACACTTTCATTGAGTTCTACTATATCGTTTTCCTTGTCTATGATTTTAATGCCACATTTAAGAATGCTTCTTCTCCAAAATTGTCAAGACATCTTCCTTTGCTGTACATTTACATCACTCTTTTTGTTTTATATGCCATGTATTAATCCTGCTTCAAGTTAATATTTGAATAAGTTGTTATGTTTAAGTCAATGTTTACTTTTTAATTCTCCACAATACTGTCTAACCTATCAACACTTATTAAAGAGAATGTCATTCCACAAATGTTTAGTTTTATGCCTTATTATATATTCCTTGATAATATTCATGTGGAGCTAATCGTATCCTACAGACCCATTGAGACGCATAATCTTTCCTCTACAAATATAACAATTATACATTTACCGTTTAATATTGGACTGAGAAATACATTCCATATTTATTTTCCTTTGTCAGTGAGTTAAAGAGTGCTTTTCAGGTGTTTTTATTGAAGCTGGGCAATGTTGGCTCATGCTTGTAATCCTAGCTTCATAGGAGGCTGAGATCTGAGGATTGCGGTTCAAAACCAGCTGGAACAGGAATATCCATAAGACTCTTATGTGCAACTCACCACCAGAAAACCAGAAGAGAAGTGACACAGTTGCTCAATGGGTAGAGCACTCTTTTTGAGCTGAAGAGCATTGGGACCATTCTCAGGCCAAGATTTCAAGCCCCATGAATGACCAAAAAAGGGGAGGAGACAATTTATATTTTTTCTCAATTGAATCCTCCAACCCACAAATATTATATGTCTCCATTTATTTAGATTTTTGCTTTTATATTCAGCATTATATAATCTTCAATGACGGTGGGTGAACAGAACTTTAATACCTTTTGACTTTGTGTGAAGATACCACAAAATATTCACAGAAAACAGTTGAAAAATAAAGGGCAATGGGAATGGAGCAAGACAGAAACGGGTTAATCAGGCCCTTGATCAATATGAGAGTGTGTAAAGTATTTCAATAAGATTTCTTCGTACAATTAATATACACCAATTAAGAATTATATTCCAAAGGCATTGGTATTGCTTTTCAAGTATGACATAAAGGGTATATACAGATTCCGTGGTGAAATGAAAGAAAGATAGATGCGAAAATACAAATATCTACTTATTATAATTGTGTAAATAAACTAAAAAATTTGGTCAACATTCTGAGGGCTCATGGCTCATTA
Source organism: Dipodomys merriami (assembly GCF_024711535.1). Lineage (NCBI taxonomy): Eukaryota > Metazoa > Chordata > Mammalia > Rodentia > Heteromyidae > Dipodomys > Dipodomys merriami. The sequence goes on from NW_027204860.1 coordinate 676,192, forward strand.
GACTAGAAGGCTGTTGGTATCTAAGATAATACTTAAATTTTAGACTTGAGCCTATCTTTAAGACTGCTTAATACTATTGCTTTTGGATCCAGTATTCTTTTTGTTGTTGTTGTTTTGGTCGTGGGCCTTGAACTCTGGGCTTGGGCATAGTCCTTCAGCTCTTCAGCTCGAGGCTAGTCATAGTGCCACTTCTGGTTTTCTGTTGGTTTATTGGAGATAAGAGTCTCATGGACTTTTTCTGGCCAGGCTGGCTTTGAACTGTGATCCTCAGATCTAAGCCTCCTGAGTAGCTAGTATTATATATATGAGCCACTGGCACCGGGCTTGAGTCAGTATTCTAAGTACAAGGAAAAAATACAAGCGGTTTGAAACAACCACATAGTTATCTCAATAGATGCAGAAAAAGCTTTTGACAAGATCCAACACCCCTTTATGATGAAGACGCTGGAAAAACTATGAATTCAGGGAACATTCCTCAATATAATAAAGGCTGTATGTGGCAAAGCTACAGCCAGGATTATACTTAATGGTGAAAAACTAAAGCCATTTCCTCTTAACTCAGGACAAGAAAATGATGTCCACTCTCTCCAATTCTCAATTTAGTATTAGAATACCTAGCTACAGCAATAAGACAAAATGCATACATAAAAGGGATCCAAATAGGGAAAGATGATGTATAACTCTCCCTCTTTGCAGATGACATGATCTTCTATGTAAAGAATTCCACTGACTCCACTCCCAAATTACTCATGCTGGTTCAAACTTTGGCAAAGTAGCAGGGTATAAAATTAACTCTCAAAAACAATGACTTTTCTTTATTTTTTTTTAATTTTATTTTATTTTATTTGAGAACATACTGTACAGAGGGGCTATAATTACATGGGCAGGATAATGCATACATTTCTTACCAAGCATTGCAGCCTCCTCCTTTGTTTACCCTTCACTTCCCTTCCCCGCCTCCCCCCTCCCCCCACCCAATTTTACCCCCTTCCCCCCACCCAATTATACCCCCCTCCCCCCTCCACACCGACATTGTAAAGCTGGTTTTGACATGACATTTTGTACTGTATGCCAACAATTAGAAAAGCATGGCTGAAATCAGGAAAGCAACTCCATTCGAAATAGTCACACAAAAAATAAAATACCTAAGAATTAACTTAATCAAAGAAGTGAAGGATCTTTATGATTAAAACTATGAAAACCTGAAAAAGGAAATCAAATCGGAATTTAGAAAGTGGAAAAACCTTTCATGCTCCTGAATTGGAAGGATCAACATCGTGAAAATGGCAAAACTTCCCAAGGCTATTTACAAATTCAATGTGATACCTATCAATATTCCAAATTCATTCGTCAAGAAAATAGAAGAGGCAATCCAAAAATTTATATAAAACAATAAAAGATGCCCTATAGTAAAAATGATCCTTAACAGAACAGTGCTGGAGGAATATCAATACCAAATTTTAAACTCTACTACAAAACCATAGTAATCAAAGTAGCTTGTTAGTGGCATAAGAAGAGACCTCAGGACCAATGGAATAGAATTGAAATCCGAGAAATGAACCCACAGATCTATAGCCACCTAATCTTTGAGAAGGGAGCTAAAAAAATAGAATGGAAGAAAGACAGCCTCTTCAGTAAATGGTGCAGGCAAAATTGGTTAATCATTTGTAGAAAACTAAACATTACAGGAAAAATAGGAGATATCCTAACTCTCCTTGGAACAGGCTGAATTTTTCTTAATAGCAACCCAGAAACACAACATGACAAAGGGCAAAACTAGAAAATTCAAAGGAAAGCCACTGATTGGTTGAAGATCTTCACTAGAAATACAACAGACATGGGTCTCATATCTAAAATATACCTGGAACTCAAAACATTAAATCCCCCAACAACAAATCCTCAAAGAAACAACTGCTCAATAAATAAGTGGGCTAAAGACTTACAGGGAAACTTCTCTGAAGGAGAAGGAAGGAAGGATAGCCAATAGACACATGAAGAAATGCTCAAGCTCCCTAGCCATAAAAGAAATGCAAATCTAAAAATCACTGACATACCTCCTCACCACACGTAGAATGGCTATAATCTAACTAATAAGAAGAGAAGCTGGAGAAGATGTTGGTGGGAATGCAAAGTTATTCAACAACTTTGGAAAGTAGTATGGAGGTTCCTCAAAAGACTCTACATAGAACTCCCTGATGTCACAGTAATTCCACTTTGGGGCATTTACCCAAATGTTCACAAACAAGACCACACTAAAGCTACCAGCACAACTATGTTTATTGCACCTTTATTTACCATAGCTAAGATATGGAACCAAACCAGATGCCCATCAGTAGATGAATGGATCAAGAAAATGTGGTATATATACACAATGGAATTCGATGCTGCCATCAGAAAGAATGACATTGCCCCATTTGTTAGGAAACTGAAAGACTTGGAAAAAATTATATTAAGTGAAGTAAGCCAGGCCCAAAGAAACGTAAGTCTGAGACAAAGGCAATCTTTCAGACAGGTTAATGTTCAGTGAAATGAACACCAAGATACAGACTCAAATGGTTTTTCTTTCTTGCTATTGTTTCTAGCATGTTTATAAGATTATTTCTTTGTTGATTTGTATGTTTGTCCCCCATGGAATAACCCTTGTTTTCACTGTATTTGATGTTGGTATAATTTGGGGAGGGCAAGGTAAAAACAAATTGGGATACAGGTGGATCCATTGCAACAATGACATGCAGAAGACGTTATGTCCAAAAACGAAATTTCCAACTTTGGTGTGGCTTTGGGTGGGCAGAAGGGGAGATGGGAAGGAGAAACAAAGGAGGAGACAACAATGCTTGATAAGAAATTTACTCATTACCTTGTCAAGTAATTGTGAACCTTCTGTATGTAGTTTCAAAATAAAAAAAAATCATGAAATAATAAAGTAAAAATCATGTCAATTTTTTTTGTCGGTCTTGGGGCTTGAAATCTGGGCCTGGCATGGTCCCTCAGCTCTTCAGTTCAAGGTTTCCAGTGTATCACTTGAGTCATTGTGCCGTTTTTAGTTTTTAATACATATAATGGAGATATGGGTCTCAAAGACTTTTCTGCCCAAGCTGGATTTGAACCACTATCCTCAGATCTCAGACATTTGGGTAGCTAGGATTACAGGCATGAGCCACTAAAGCGCAGATCCAAGACAATTAAAAAAAACAAAATTTATTAAAACTTCTTTGTTTTTCCAATAAATAATCTTACTTTTTCAGCATTAGTTTATAACTATGAGTTATTTTTATATGTAACTGTGAATTTTTAAATAGAATCCAATATGTTTTACTATTACTCAGTATCTCACAAAAATCCACTGTAATTGACTTTCCCCAAAGTCAATTATTACATACTCTATTACTCACAATTATTATTACACTCTATATTACATATAGTTTGAAGTGAAAATAGTTTGGACCATTTGAGTTAAATTAGTAGATATTATTTTAGCATTATCAATTCATATCTGGGCTTTTTAAATGAAGGAAAGAAGATTTTAGAGTTAAAATCAAATATGAATGTGTACTGTGTCCCAATTGAACCAAAAATTCAGAGTTGATACAGACAAAATTATTTTCTTTACACTAAAGACCTTGAAGTAATACTATTGGAAATAGTGAGGCAAGAGGAGGAAGAATTCATACCATTTCACAAAATAACTCTCTTATTCTGCTACTCCCTCCACTATGAAGACCTGCCCATTCCCAGTTGTCACAAAATTTCAAGTCTCTCTTTGAGAATTCTATTTGGAAACGTTCTAAATCACTGATTTTTTTTTTTTTTACTTTCCCTTATATGAAACAAAATATAGACACAAAACAATTGAAATAAAATGCACACATATGTTTAAGTCACCACAACTGGAAAAACAACCAACAAAGTAGAATATCTCCAGGAACAAAAACATGTGCCCAGTTTTTTTAAGCACTAAAACCTCAATTACATGATACATTGGAGTACAGCCATAAAGATAACTGTGTCTAAGAAATACGGTTGTGTTAATTTGTAATTAAATTCATAAAAATGAACCTAACATAGCAAATCCATTGAATGGATCAAATTGTTTAAAACAAATGTGACTGTAGGCGGATTGAGACCTGCACATATCTAAAAGAATAAAATAACTAAATAATGACATACTTAAAAAAATTCAGAAATGCAACGAATAAGTCTAATAATATCCATATTGAGAACTAATTCCTACTTATTTAAGAAGAAAAAATATACAAATAACCGAATCTGAGCAGTGTACATGAGTGTATATAATTTGAAAGTACTCCAAATTATACTTTGTAGAAGATTGAATGTGGCTTATCTAAAGGAAAATATCAACACATGATATAAATGAAATTAAAAATCTCATGAAAATAAAGAAGCAGTTTCTGGAAAATAATCTCTCTAATACTGACAAAATTGCATACCCATTTAGATAGATCAAAAAAAAAAAAAAAAAAAAAAGACCCAAGTTCCTCGAGCTGTTTTGAAACTTTGGCAAAGTAACAGGATACATCTGTAACATTATTATGGATGTTGACTTTGGCATGTAATTCATTTCCTCTTTAATTTGACAAATGAGTATATGAAAGAACAGAACTTCTCCAACTAAATATCAAGACTTAACTAAACATATAACCCAAAAAGTCATCATGTAAGCAGTATTGCAACTGGAGTAAAAGAAAAATCAGTCATAATGATTCTATATTTATTGCAAATGTTGATTTTTTTCATAAATTATTTCTGTTAGCTTGCATTTTTAAAACTTTCTGTTACATGTTGTATATCTGATGTATAGCTTGGTAACTAATTTAGGCTGCTTCCTTAAAATTTGTTCGGGGTATAATGACTCACTTCAGTTCCTGTCCCATGAAATGATATTAATAACAAAAATTCTAATAACTATTGTTTACAATACACAAAATCTCATAAGTATGACACAGGTTAGCATTGGTTAACATTTTGATATCATGGTCCCATGACTGATGAGGCCTATCTGTATGAGTATCATTGTACCTAGATTACTAAGCCTAAATTTAGCCACTGTTAAAAAATGTTTACATCTTTATTTGTCACCCATCAGTATAAAGCTTAAGTAAAATGATGAAGTAAGAATTTAGTTTTTAGGGATATAAAGAAAACAAAATACAACATAGAGTAACACACTGGTCTAAAATCAACCTATTTCTCCAAAACATATTTCCTTACATTGTGCATTATTCTCATGAAGGGAATGGGGAATGTGAGAAGAGGACTAATTTTATCCTAGAATCATTCAAGAAGTGCCCATTCAATCATAAAATACATCACATTCCATTGGTATTCAAATACATGTGTGTCACGACCGCCTTGACCACCAAGGAAGACGCGACACCTAACTCTTCTCTCTGCAGTTTATTCAGGACCTTTGAACAATCATCTGACCCCAACCCCGGGGAGAATTCTCCACAGCCTTAAGTACCCACTGGGTAGCCAACCCTGATACGCCACGTGGGAATCACCAATAGGTTCAGGTGCGCGGAAGCAAGCCAGATTCTTTGCCTTAGCCATATAAGAAGTTGTTTACCACAGAGAGCACTCGCCATCGGGAAGGCGGAGGGCAGAAGCAGGCGCCATCTTCCAGGTGTGGCCTCTCACAGCTCTCTACACATATGAATGAATTTCTTAGTATCTCCTGCCATTTGGAGGTGGCAGGACCAGGATTCCAACTGTGGGCTCCAGCTCCTACCACATTAACCTGAGCACAGGGAATTCATTGGTCTTTCCAAGAACAGCAAGACCGATGATTAGGCAGGCACCAGTGGCTCTCAGCAGTCCTCCTTGATACTTACAAGGCTGTGATAGGAGGATCATTGTCAAAGTCACTCTAGGCAAGAAAGTCCTTGAGACCCATGTCCAACTTCAGTGCCAACAAAGCCAGAAGTAGAGCCATGTGGCTCCAGTGTTAGAGGGCTAGCCTTAACCAAACATAGCTCATGGGCTGTGCCCAGATCCTGCGTCCATGGTCTGGGACTGGCAACAAAAAGACATACACAGAAATCTGTGCAGCCATCTGGAAAAAGCAGGTCACACACAGCAGCCTTTATTTACATTTTATTATGAGACCAATGCAGGAACAGTCATAAACCAGGCAGGGGAAGAAAATATCAGGTTTCTCAGAAGTAACCAGTATTCAGAAAATTAAACTTGGAGAAGTAAAATGGTAGCATACTTATGTAAAAACTACCATTAAGAAAAAGATAAGGGGGGGGGGCTGTGAAGGTGGCTCAGTGGTAGAGCACTTGCCTTGCATGTACCAGGCCCCCTGGGATTGATTCCTCATAACCAAATAAGCAAAAAGAAAAAAAATGCCGGAAGTGGTGCTGTGGCTCAACTGGTAGAGCGCTAGCCTTGAGCTAAAGAGCTGAGGGACAGTGCCGAGGCCCAGAGTTTAGGCCCTATGACCAGACCCAAAAACAATTCACAAAAGAAAAAAAAAAAAAAAACAAAAAGAGAAGAGGGGGCTGGGAATGTGGAGTAGTGAGAGAGTGCTTGCCTAGCATGCAAGAAGCCCTGGGTTCAATTCCTCAATAGCACATCCACATAAAAAGCTAGAATTGATGCTGTGGCTCAAGTTGTAGAGTGTAACAGACAGTGCCCAGGCCGTGAGTTCAACCCAAGAACAGGCAAAAAGATAGCTAGGTAGGTATGTAGGTATGTATGTATGTATGTAGGTAGGTAGGTAGGTAGGCAGGCAGATAGATAGATAGATAGATAGATAGATAGATAGATAGATAGATAGATAGATAGATAGACAGACAGACAGACAGACAGACAGACAGACAGACAGACAGACAGACAGACAGACAGATAGATAGATAGATAGATAGATAGATAGATAGATAGATAGATAGATAGATAGATAGATAGATAGATAGATAGAGATAGATAGATACATAGATACATAGATACATAGATACATAGATACATAGATACATAGATAGATACATAGATAGATACATAGATAGATACATAGATAGATAGATAGGATAGATAGATAGATAGATACATAGCTAGATACATAGCTAGATACATAGATAGATACATAGATACATAGATAGGATAGATAGATAGATAGATAGATAGATAGATAGATAGATAGATAGATAGATAGATAGATAGATAGATAGATAGATAGATAGATAGATAGATAGATAGATAGATAGATAGATAGATAGATAGATAGACACATAGATAGATACATAGATAGATACTGGAAACATAGATACATAGAAAGATGAGAGATGAATATGGTCTTGGATGTCAGGAGGAAAGAAGGGAATAATTCCCAGTCATGAGGTCTTGTACAGTGTGCCAGGCCACCAGCATTGCCTTCACACAACCACAGAGCAGGAAGACTGTCCCTTTCCCACTTCTCAGGCAACCGAGGGCACCAGAGTCAAGTGGGCAGAGCCAGGTTCTAACTCAAGTGCTTGGCGACAGAAGAGAAAAGGCCTTGCCTATCCTTGGACTGGGGACTTGCATTAATGATGTGGAGAATGGAGGAAGGAGAAAATACTGGCAGAGGTAGAAGAAGCGTTTTCAAATCTGACAGATGGAGAGCCAAAAACCCACTCCCTAAGACCAGAGAGCTGGGTTTTCTGCTCTGTTCCTCCTTTCTTCCCCACTAAACTGGCTCTCTATTGGTAACCTAAAGATAGCCTGAGGCTCCCTTCACCTGAGGGAGGAAGGTTAATTAGTCATTGTTTGAAGAGGCTGAGAAAAGGCTGACCCTGCTGTGACTCTAACAAATGTTTCAGGTTTCCCCCACATGCTGGCTGTGCCTGGAATGAATGAAGAGGTTTTGCAGCTCGCTTCCCTGTTGAGTGTGCACATTCTGCAGGCCTAGATCTCTTTACCTAGCCTGGCTTTTGAAATTGTTTTCTATCCTTCAAATACAGTATTTCACTGGAGTTCTTCCTGCAAACAGAGCTAGGGTTTGGATCCTGAGAATTTCATTTGAACCCATGATGGGTAAATAATGTTTTTTTCATGCTTCTATAGCTCAAGAACACTAAGAATATTTAGAGTGCAAGTAACTTATCATCACCAAAGGAAACACAAGAAGCTCTTGAACATCTGACCTTTCAGAAGTGGAAGTCAAAGTGTCATAGATTTTCCAGCCCTAGTTGGCTTTACCCTGTGATCCTCAGACCTCAGCTTTCTGAGCTTGGGTGACAGGCGTGAGCTACTGGTGCTCTGCTAGGTTCAAAACTATAATAACATTGATAATACAAGTCAACTGCAAGGGGCTTGGAGAGTCTTTCAACAATGGACCTTTCAGAACCCTGTAGGACACAAGGTTATAATGCTAGAGCTGAGCATATGGATATGCTACATTTGAACCTTGAGCTCTGACTCCAATTCTGGTGTACACCAGCATTCATTTTACATAGAATGTTTTCCTAATTAGCAAATAAGAAAAGTACTTGGATTAACCCTCACTTTTTTCCATTTACGTGTCTCAAACTCAAGCCTGGGCATTGTCCCTGAGCCCTTCAGTTCAAGGTGAACATTCTACCACTTGACTGACATCGCCAAGTGGGGTGTTTTTCAGGTTCATTGGAGATAAGAGTCTAACAGGCTTTCCTTGCCTAGGCTGTCTTTGAACTGTGGTCTTCAAATCTTAGTTTCCTGAAAAGCGAGGGTTCCAATTGTGAGCCATAGGCATCTGGCCTATAGTTTTTGACAGTCCTGGGGCTTGATCTTAGGGCCTTGGAACTGTCTCTGAGCTTCTTTTTCTCAAGTCTAGCGTTCTACCACGTGAGCCACTGCACAGTTTCTGGCTTTTTCTGAGTATGTGGCACTGGTGATTCAAACCCTGGCATTCATGCATGCTGAGTGAGCTCTCTACCAATACACCACATTTCTAGCACCACCCTTGCAAGTTTATCCTTCAACTTCCCTATCCTCTAGAAAAGGGTTCTGAGTATAAATCATCTAAAAAATCCCTATAGGATGTGTCCAAAGATAAATAAGACAAAGCTCTTATTGGAGAGACTCTAAGCCTGTGAAGCCTTTGAAAACTGCTTCCATTAAATCATATATCATGTTTCAACACATAAAAATGTATTAATGAAAAATTAGTCAATGTCCTAAATTATTGTGTATAATTTTACAATAGATATACAAAATGTACAAAATATTATGTGTATAATAATACTAAATACAATGAACAATAAATAAATGAATCAAGTAAAAATAAAATAAATACAAAATCATTAATAAGAATCATAATATGGAGTGGTTCCAGGAAGATGGCGGAGGAGAAGCTGGAGGCTAAACAAGCTCTCCCATAGAAAGCAGTTTTAGAGTTCCAGTGAACAGTCCTAAGCCACAGAATCACACCAAGTGTGCAATCACAGGACAGAGAGTTAGGCCAGAGAGGGAAAATCCAGCTAAGGAGACAGATCTGAGCACTTTCCATCAGCTGCTACTGCCAGGGTGGCAACGGTAGTGGCAGTGGACGAACCAGCAATACCTGAATCACAGAGAGTCCAGGATGAAGGAGCCAGACACAGCGGATGAGTGGATTCTACTCAACACCATCAAGAACTGACAAGGGGCGGATATCTTCATCCTGCAGTTTGCAGACCAGAGACAACCCAGAAACCAAGACTCAGTGTGAGTAGAAGCCTGACGTCCTCACTCCTTCTCAGGGAGAAGAGGAGGGAAGGCCACCCCTCCCCCCCCAGCATGGGAGATCTCCATCTTGGATACTGACAAAGCTCGGCAGAGATATTAGCTCCAACTCAGGCCTTGGAAGAAAACTAGAGTAATTAAGCAGGTCATATGAGCCTGACCTGACCTGCCAGACTGAGCTTCACCCAGGGAAAAGTCACCCAGCTCGAGCACCAGCCCCAGGAGTGGCTTTCTTCACTGGGTAAACAGAGCCAGAGGCTGCCCCTCCATTTAGCAACCTTGACAATCAATTGAAATTCATTAAACATAAACCCTGAGAATGGCTCCAGGCTGGGCTCTGTGAGTTTCTCACAAACTAGACCCCAGGAAAGCTACTGTTTGCTGAAAGTCCTCAACTCTACCCAGATCCTAGCTTCATCACAGCATCTCCAAACTTGAGGAAAAAGCCATCTCCCTCTTTTGTGATACTCAAAGCAGATCTCCCTCCCATTGAACTAACCTAGGAGGAGGATCACAAAATCCTGGGTAAAGCAGAGCATTTTTGTGCCTGTTCAAACAAACTGACTTAAGAAAGTAACCAAGCCACAGGACCACAAGCAGACCAGAGAATCCAACAAGAGGCTGGTTATGGACAGAAGGAATATACAGTATTTTTCCCAACCCTCCCCAAAAAATCAAAAAACTTTATTTTTCTTCTTTTTTTTTGTACCTTTTATACAAAAAATTATTTTCTAAAACTTTTTTTAATTTTTAATTTTTACCTTTTTTGACAAAAATTGTTTCTAGTAACCTTTTTTCCTCTTATAATTTTTATTTTAGGGTTACATTTGTGTGTATATTTTTCTTTCTTTTTTTTCTTTCTTTTTTAAAAAAAAATTTTTTCTTATTTTTTGTTTAGCTCTACTGAACTTCTGATCTTTTTTTGTTGCTTTCTTATCCTTTTCAACTTTTCTTCTCTTTTGTTCTTCTTTATGTGACTTAATTGTTGTTCTGCCCATCCTCATATAATCCCTTAGTTGACTATTAGACCTTATCCCCATTGTGTACACACTTAATGCACAAATCTATTACTCAATTCAAAACCTCTGAGACTTAAATTCCTTAATAGCAGTACTACCTCTTTATACCTATATAATATTTTAAGTTTTTTTATTTGTAAGTTTTTCACATTTCCTTTATATCGCTCCCCTTCTCTCATTATATTCACGTTCTTCTCTGAATGGTTTGTTTTTGTCTACAAAATATTTTAATTTTTACTTTTCTATTTTTTCTGGTCTCTTTTTTTTCCCTTTCTCTTTCTTCTTTTTTTCTCTCTCTCTACTTTGATCCTATCCAACCTATTTCCTGCTTTGAGATTAGGAGTTATTTACGTTAATTCTCCCTGTGCCTTCTCACATCACTCTATTCCTATTTTTTTACCCACATCTCTCCCTAAACCTAACACTTTCTGGTTTTCCAAATTCTTCTTTGTGGTGTGTGGCACATTAATATATAGTTGTTTGATATTGAATAGATGTATCTGTGGAACTACGTTTTATCTGCAGACTATTGACTGTGCAAATACAGACTTTAGTTGATGCTTGCCTTAAGGTAGTGTTCTAGCAGTAAAGTGTTATCTTCATACCAAATGGGCAGAATAAGCCAGAAAAAACACAGGAAAATTGGCAAATCCGGGTATCTCAACTCCCACTCATGATAACCAGGGGACAGAACAGATAATGAATAATCCAGAGGAGAGTTTCCAAATAGCTCTACAAACACTGATGGCAAACATGATAAATGAAAAGATTGAAATCATACAAAGGACTATGTATGAGCGTGATTGGGAGAGAGAGGAGGCAAACAAAATGACAATGTAGGAAAAGATTGAAAACCTACACAGGACACTGTATGAGCGTGATAGGTAGAGAGAAGAGGAAATCCAAGGGCTTATACAGGAATACCATGAGTGTGAGGAAGCTACTCAAAAAGTGATAGAGGATTTACGTGAGCAGATTGAGAATAATCAAAGAGAAAGGCAGGAATGGTGTGAACAGGCTGAGAACACTCAAAGAGAACTAAAGGAATGGTATGAATGGAAGGAAGATAAGCAAAGAGTAATACAGGAATTGAGAGAGCAGGGTGAGAATACACAAAGATCACTAAAGGCATTCATGAATCCATTAACAAACAGTTGAAGGAAGTCAGGGAGACCACAAAGGGAATGCTGAATGGAAACCAATTGAAGGAATGGGAGTCCAAGGAAACCATAACAAATCAACTAAGTGATTTGAGAATAAACACTGAACACCAAATTAAGGAAGTAAAGAAGTTCATACAAGATCTAAAACAAAGCTACAACCAAGAATTTGAAGCCATCAAAGCTGACCAATTAGAAGCAAAAGACATAAAAAACAAAGTAGAAAGTCTTGACAGCAGGTTAGACCATGCAGAAGATTGAATCTTGGGGATATTATAGATATTATAGAGAAAGAACATACAACCATCCAAGACAAGTCCAAGAAAAATGATAGATCTATCCAACAATAGGAAGACACCATCAGAAGGCCTAATCTAAGGATAATGGGTGTATAGGAGCACCTAGAAACAGAAGTTAATGGTCTAGGAAATTTGTTTAACAAGATCCTAGCAGAGAACTTCCCAAACATTCAAAAAGATAGGACTATTCAGACACAAGAAGCTTTTAGAACTCCAAATACACCATACCAGAATAGGACATCCCAATATCACATTATAATCCACACAGGATCAATTCAGACCAAGGAAAAGATCCTTAAGGCTGTCAAGGAGAAAAGGTTAATCACCTATAAAGGGAAAACAATTAGAATCACCTCAGATTTCTCAGCAGACACAATGAAAGCAAGAAGAGCCTGGAATGATGTATGCCATTCCCCAAAACCAAATAACTATCAACCAGGAATACTGTACCCAGCTAAAATCTCCCTCATAACTGAAGGCCAAATAAAAACCTTCCATAGCAAAGAAAAATTGAAACAATACATCTCCACCAAACCAGCCCTAGGAAAGATTCTATAGATGTCCTAAACATAGTAAACCAACAAAACCACAATAAAGGCCAAGAAATTGCAACCAAAATGAGAATCGAAGAACCATAGGAACAATCCAGTCTACACAGCCCAAAGAAGGTGGATAATATGGCAGGAACTCCCAAATACCTCTCAGTTTTATCTCTCAATATTAACGGACTTAACTCTCCAATTAAGTGACATAGACTGTCTGATTGGATTGAAAAAAAAGATCGTTCTGTCTGCTGCATTCAGGAGTCACATCGTGCCTGTAACACACACACATTTTCAACATTAAAGGCTGGAAAAAATCTACCAAGCCAACGGCCCCCATAAACAGGCAGTAGTTGCAATCCTAATATCAGAGAAAATATATTTAAATTAAAATTTGTGAAAAGAGATAAAGAAGGTCGCTACATAGTGGTTACGGGAACTCTCCTTCAGGAGGACATTACAATTCTAAATATCTATTTGCCAAAAACCAGAGCACCCAAATTTATCCAAGAAACACTACTTTCCCGCAAATCCCACATAGATCCAAAGACATTAATTGTAGGGAATTTTTACACACCATTCTCCCCACTAGATAGATCAACTCGGAAAAAAACTCAACAGAGAAACCGCAGACCTAAACAGCTGCATAGATCAATTAGATTTAACAGACATCTACCGAACATTTCACCCAGCAGCATCTGAATACATGATTTTCTCAGCAGCACATGGAACGTTTTCTAAAATAGACCACATTTTAGGCCACAAAGCAAACTTTTCCACATTCAGAAACATTGAAGTTATACCCTGCATTCTCTCTGACCACAAGGGAATAAAATTAGAACTCAACAACAAAAGCCACCAAAGAATGTCCGGTAACACATGCAGGATGAACAACACTCTGCTGAATCACGAGTGGACCATGGAAGAGATTAGAAAGGAAATTCAAATGTTCATGCTATTCTACAAAAATGAGCAAAAAATTACCAGCTCCTAAGGGACAGTACTCAGAGGCAAGTTTATAGGTCTGAGTTCCTACATCAACAAATTGGAGAGATCTGAAAGCAACAATTTAATGAGACATCTAATCCTCCTTGAAAAAAAGCAGCAAGATAAGCCCAAATCCAGTAGATGGAAAGAAATATTTAAAATTAAGTCAGAATTAAATGAATTAGAATCCAAAAAAAACTATAGAAAGAATCAACAAAAAAAGAGTTGGTTCTTTAAAAAATTAACAAAATTGACAGACCCTTAGCAAATCTTATCAGAAACAGAAGAGAACACACCCAAATAAATAAACTCAGAGAGGAGAATGGAAACATCAGCACGAAACAACCAACATTCAGAACATTTTAAGGGAATATTTCTCAAATCTTTATGCTAATAAGTTTGAGAACTTGGCAGAAATGGACCTTTCCCAGCAAATATTGACATGACAAAACTAAACCAAGATGAGTTAAGCCATCTTAACTGGCCCATATCGAGTACTGAAATAGAAACAGCAATAAGAGACCTCCCAGCTAAGAAAAGTCCAGGATGAGAAGATTTTACAGCAGAATTCCACAAGGCCTTCAAACCAGAGCTCACACCAATACTCCTCCAATTCTTCAATGAAATTGAAAGAGAAACTTCACTACCGAACACATTCTATGAAGCCATAACCCTCAACCCAAAACCAGGCAGGAACTCATCAAAAAAAGAGAAGTATAGACCCATTTCTTTGATGAATATTAATGCAAAATTTCTCAACAAAATTTTGGCAAATCGAATTCAACAATTCATCCAAAAAATCATACACCACGATCAAACAGGATTCATTTCAGGGATGCAAAGATAGTTCAATATATGAAAATCCATTAATATTATTCTTCACAGCAACAGGACCAGGATAAGAACCACATGGTTATCTCAATAGATGCAGAAAAAGCATTCAACAAGATCCAACACCCCTTTTTGATGAAGCTTTTGGAAAAATTAGGAATCCATGGAACATTCCTCAATACAATAAAGGCTATATATGACAAACCTACAGCCAGCATTATACTGATTGGTGAAAAACTAAAGCCATTTCCTCTTAACTCAGGAACAAGACAAGGATGTCCACTCTCTCCACTTCTCTTCAATCTACAATTAGAATGCCTAGCTACAGCAATAAGACAAGATGCATACATAAAATGGATCTAAATAGGGAAAGAAGAAATAAAACACTCCCTCTTTGCAGATGACATGATGTTGTATTTAAAGAATCCCATAGACTCTACTCCCAAATTATTCAAGCTCATTCAAAACTTTGGCAAAGTAGCAGGGGATAAAATTAATCCCCCAAAATCAATGGCTTTTCTATATGCCAACAATGAGAAAAGTGTGGCTGAAATTAGGAAAGCAACTCCATTTGTAATAGCCTCACAATAAATATAATACCTAGGAATTAACTTAACCAAAGAAGCAAAGAACCTCTATGATGAAAACTTTAAAAACTTGAAAAAGGAAATCAAACCAGAACTTAGAAAATAGCAAAAGCTCCCATGCTCCTGGATTGGAAAGATTAAAATCGTGAAAATTGCAATACTTCCCAAGGCTATCTACATATTCAATGTGATACCTATCAAAATTCCAACCTCATTCTTCAAGGAAATAGAAGAGGCAGTCCCAAAATTCATATGGAATAATAAAAGACCCCGAATAGCAAAAACGCTCCTGAATGGAAATAACGCTGCTGGAGGAATATCATTTCGAAATTTCAAACTCTACTATAAAGCCATAGTAATCAAAACAGCTTGGTACTTTCACAAGGACAGACCTCCGGAACAATGGAATAGAATTGAAAACCCAGAAATGAACCTACAAAACTATAGCCATCTAATCTTCGATAAGGGAGCTTAAAAATAGAATGGAAAAAGACAGCCGCTTCAGTAAATGTTGCTGCGAATATTGGTTAACTACTTGTAGAAAACAAAAGCTAAGTCCTTATATATCACCCTGCACCTGAATCAATTCCAAATGGATCAAAGACCTCGAAGTCAAAGCAGACACTCTGAAAACATTACAGGATGGAATAGGAGAAACCCTAGGTCTCCTTGGTACGGGCCAAATTTTTCTTAATAGAGACCCGGAAACACAACAAATCAAAGAAATGTTGGACAAATGGGATTGCATGACGTTACAGAGCTTCTTCATGGCAAATGACATATCTAGAAAGATCAATAGAAAGCCCATGGATTGGGAGAAGATCTTTACCAGCCATACAACGGACAAGGGTGTCATATCTCAAATATATTTGGAACTCAAAAAATTATATCCCCCAACAACAAATCCTCAAAGAAACAACTGCCCAATAATTAAGTGTGCTAAAGACTTAAAGAGAAACTTCTCTGAAGAAGAAAGAAGGATGGCCAATTGAAATATGAAGAAATGCTCAACCTCTCTCACCATAAAAGAAATGCAAATCAAAACAACATTGAGATACCAGCCTACCCCAGTTAGAATGGCAAAAATCAAGAACTTTAATAACAACAGATGCTGGAGGGGATGTGGACAGATGGGAACCTTACTTCATTGTTGGTGGGAGTGTTGACTTGTTCAACCACTTT